>NW_006399829.1:5019821-5034130 GCF_000299155.1 Elephantulus edwardii | reverse complement strand
CATAATGTTCTCCAGAGTCAACCATTTTGAATAATATTGCATGAGTTCCTTGTTTTTTAATGCAGCATAGTATTCCATTGTGCGAATATACCACAGATAATCCCTGATTTCTATCAGAGAGTACCAGAAGAATGTCTATCTGTGTTTCATTGACTATGCAAAGTTACTTAGACGGTGTGGATCACAATAAATTGTGACTAACCTTGAGGAAAATGGGAAGCTCAGAGCACTTAATTGTCCTTATATGAAGCCTATATTTGGACCAAGAAGCAGTCCTCAGAATCGTGCAAGGAAATACTGCATGGTTCAAAATCAGAAAGGAGTGCATCAGGGATGAGTCATGTACCTTTTCAATCTGTGTGCAGAACAGATTATTCAGGAAGGAGGACTTTATGAGAAGGAATGTGGCATCAAGATTGGAGGAAGACTCGTTAACAACTTACAATATGCAGATGACACACCATGCTTGCGGAAACTGACGAAGACCTGAAGGACTTGCTGCAAAAGGTCAAGGACTGTAGTCTTAGATATAGATTGAAGCTCAACATTAAGACAAAAAAGATTTTCTTGTCTTACCAATAATATCTAATCATATATTCCTTTTATACAGTTCTCTTCCTCTTCTGTTTCAATGCCATGTGCATTATTTATCCCCTCTTTTCCTAGTTTCCCCCCTAGCCCCCTGTCACTCCTGTTTTATAACAGTGGTATTATATAGTATTTGTCTTTTTGTAACTGAGATACTTCACTTAGCATAATGTCCTCCATTGTCACCCATTTTGTATAATATTTGTGTGAATATACCACAGCTTCTCCATTCATTTGTTGATGGACACTTGTGTTGTTTCCAACTCTTTGCTATTGTGAATAAAGCAGCAATAAATATGAATGGGCATATATCTGCTTGGGTGACAAGAGTCCAGAGTAAGAACTGCATAGTAAAGTGGCTGGGGGTGGGGGAGTATCTGTATAACAATGAAAGAACAAAGAAAAAAGTGGCAGGAGGGCAGGGAAGAAAATGTGTAACCATGAATGAATGGAAATCCAAGTTCTTTATAAACTTACAATAAAATCTCAATTAAAAAAAAAAAGAAGACAAAGATTCTCACACTTAGCCAATTGGCAGCACCATATTAAATAGAGACGAGAATGAGGTTGTTATCAATTACAGCTTGCTCAGATACACAATCAACACTCTTAACACCAGGAGTCAGGAAATCAAAAGACAAATTGCTTTGGAAAAATCTGCTGTTATGGACCTCTCCAGAGTGCTGAAGAGCAGCAATATCAGTCTAGATAAAAAGTGCTCCTAATCTAGGCCATGGTTTTCTCAACTATTTGTAATGCTTCAGAGAGTTGGACCATGACAGGATTACAGAAGAATAGATGCCTTCGATTTGTGATGCTGGAGAAGAGTCTTGAACATACCACGAACTGCCAAAAAAAAACCCCTTTTGGAAAGGGCAAAACTAAGTCTTTTCTTGGAGGCTAGGATTTTGAAGCTCTGCCTCACTTACCTTGGGAATGTTGTCAAGGAGGGATCAGTCCTTGGAGAAGGACATCATACCCAGATGAGTGGACGGACAAAGCAGGAGAAGGATGAGATGAATTGATACAGTATCTAGGGTGATGCGAGTTGGTGTATCAGAATTAGTGAGACTGGCTCAGAACTGGGAAGGGTTCAAAGTTGCTGTACATAGGGTCACTATGTATTGCAGGCGACTCAACCAATGACATTCTATTGCACGTTTGAAAGCAGGAGTGGCATCCACTTCCTAAATAACACGCCTCCAGAAACTCTATGAATTTTGATAAATGTCTATATTTGTAGAGGAGCTTCAGGCCTTTTGTTCATAGGGTTGCTATGAGTCATGTTTGACTAGAAGGCAATCAACAACAACCGCAACAACAGCATACTACAGGGCTTCTGCAAGAAAAAGACTGTTAACTCAATAGCAGACTGGACAAAAGACATGGGAAGACTTCTCACTAAGGAAGACATTTATTCCAATGTGTAACAGTCACATGGAAAAACACAAAAAATCACAGAAAATCAGAAAAGGGCAAATCAAACAATAATAAGGTACATCTCATCTCAATAACAGTAGCAAAGTTAACAGTATAGTAAGCAATAAATATTGGATAGGATGTGGAGAGATTGGAACACTCATGCACTCCTAGTGAGATTTTAAAATGGTACAACCACACTAGAAGGCAGTTTGGAATTTCCTCAAATGGGTGAGCATAGAAATTTCATATGACCCAGCTATTGCATTGCTCAGATTATGCTCCAAGAAAAGTAGAACTGAGAAACAAATGAAGATATGCACACTTATGTTCATATCAGTGTTATTCACAATGACAAGAATATGGAAACAGCTCAAATGTCTCTCAACAAATGAACAGATTG
The DNA here is from genome assembly GCF_000299155.1 of Elephantulus edwardii. Taxonomy (NCBI): domain Eukaryota; kingdom Metazoa; phylum Chordata; class Mammalia; order Macroscelidea; family Macroscelididae; genus Elephantulus; species Elephantulus edwardii. The sequence continues at coordinate 5,031,720 of NW_006399829.1, read as the reverse complement.
AGAATTTATGATACATTCACACAAGGGAACACTATGCAGCACTAAGGAGTATTGATTTTTTTTTTCTTAAATTCTATATCACACGGGAGAGTCTAGACAGCATTATGCTGAATGAACTAATTCAGTCTTATCAGAACAAACACTGCATAAAACCATTGTTGAAAAAAATAGAAGGCTAAAAAGTAAGATGTGTCTAAGTGTCCAAAAGGGTTTAAAAGGGGCAGGAAAAGGAGAAGAGAGGAAATCACTAGAACAGAGTTTGGTGGGCAGACTGGAGGAAGAATGTAAGAATAGGAAAGATTCCATAGAAACTTGAAAAGAGGATATAATAATAGGTTTAGATCAATGGTAGTTAATTATATAAAATACGATATATACGAAAGGTTGTATGAAACACAGCCTACATGAAAGATCATCTAGCACAATGTATATGAATGAAACACGATATAAATGAATTATTGTATGGAAACTAATTTTTAAAAAAAAGAAAAAAAATACTAAATTGCACATGAGCTGCATCATGGTATTTTCAACTGCTTCCTAAGGAGCTGAAAGTTTGATAATGAGTGAGAATTACAGAAGAATAATCAACTTTGGTTTGTGCTATTGGCAATGAATAGTGACTATCCCATGAACTGCCAACATAATAAAAAATTCTGTCTGGAAAAAGTACAAGCATGATGTTCCTTAAAAACAAGGATGGTGAAACTTGGTCTCACATCTTTTGGACATGTTGTCAAAGAGATCATTCCTTGAAAAAAGACATCATGCCGTTTGGGAGGGTTAGAGATAGAGAGGAAGAAGTCAACAAGGTGGAGTGACATAATGACTTTAACGATGGGGTTGAGCATCATGAAGATCTTGGGGATGGTGCAGACAAGGTTCAGATTTGTAAGTTATAGGATTGGATTGCTGTGAATTGCAGTTAATTTGTTATTGTGCACAACAACAAAAACAACAACTCCTTCTTCAGTGCTTTATCCTTGGGCAAATGTTCTGTTGATCTTTAATGCTTGGTTATTCTGAGGAATCAGTGCTTTCCTGGTGTTACTATTTACCTTTTGGGCCTGTCTGCTGTTGAACTGAAGTTTGGAATTTAGAAATGAGGTTTTTGGTTTTGGGGATTTTTTTTTCAACTTTTATATACGTTCTTTAACAACATTTTTAACTCCCTAGCATCAGAAGAAAAATATTCAGAATAAAAGAATTATAATAAAAAGCATAAATGTGCATTTTCATTTCAAAATAAAGCATCCTATCTGAAAAGAAGCATTGTTTGATATATTAAAAAAAAGAACAACAACAACAAAAAACACAATTCCCTAAACCTACTACATGACCAATAGGAACATAGCAATAAATTCCTAGCAGAAATATCTGACAAAAAATGAGAAACAAGAGTTTCTAAAAGATTTCCATTTTATATGGATTAAAGTATTTTTTAAAATTTGCTTGAAATACTTTTTAGGTCAACATAACCTTTACCATCTTGCCTCTAGAGAGAAGGCTATGAAAAAAAAATATGCTTGAAAATGAGTTTTTCATGTAATAAAATTCCCTTAAGAGCATTTGTAAAATGGATTTTTTATTTTCAATAAGCAACAAACTTCTTCAGCCTTTATAGAATACTATTTAATATGCTAAATAAGCATCTTCTCATTTAGCTAATAAGTGGCTCATTTACACATTACATTATCATTATTTGCTTCATTTTCTGTTGGTTTTTTTTTTAATTTTCTGTCCAGCTTTGTTAATTCATCATTTCTTCCATTTACTTTAACTTCCCTGTGTTCTAGAACAAGTTTCAATTTTCTGACTTTCATTTTGGTAGTTTCAATGACCTTTTGCTTTCTTCAAGTATGAGTGCATGAGGCAGTTCTAATGAGTCCTGTAAGGTCTCTGTGGATTAGCCTTCTTTTTTTGTTTGTGTTTATTTGTGTGAATGGTAAGTGGTGGTTATTTAGGGAAGCAGGAACTGATTTGAGTTGATAGTTCTAAGTACAGAGATGGAAATAAGAATAAACTCACTTCAATTCATTCATTGCCATGGAGTTGGAACCAGCTCATAGCTGAGATAGGCCTATCTTTATGCCTTGGAAGTGCTAGTGAATTCAAAACACCAAAGAGCCTTTGAGTTAACAACACATATGGACAGTGCATTCAGAGATCCAAAATAATGAACTCTACTCGCTAGATATGTTGATGGTTCCTGAAGGGAGCCACTTTTTTGCCCAGAACAGCTTTCTCACCTTGCAAACCAGACTACCTTAAACTATGTGAGAGTCTCAGCTGTGTGGCCATCTGCAGAGCCGCTGCTTCATGTCATTTTCCAGGCTGAGTCAGGGATGTCATTTGTTCCTCTAGATTCCACAAAGGAGAAGACATGGCATTCTAGATCTTAAACATAAAGAGTAGCTTTTGCTTTGTGCTCTGAGAACTCTATACAGGGGACCCTTAACCATCAGAAAGCCTGTGAAAAGAATGACCTTTCATATTTGCATCTTTAACACTTCCGAATCAAGACATAGTAATGACTTGCCCGTTAGAGGACATTCAACTCCACAACTCATGACCATGGGGTTTCACAGGTTATAACTCATATGGGAGAAGATTGTTTATCTTTCTTGCATGGTTTACCTCGTAGATTTTAACCACCTACCTTTGGGATGACAGTGCAACTCCCTAGCGACTAGGACACCAGTAGTATTCCAAACACCTATAAGATCACCATCAAGTCATTCTCTCTGCTGTCCTTGGGATGTTCAGTGCTTGAAAGCTGGGTGTAAACTGTTTGGGTGTTTCTTATTGTGTTTCTGATTACACTTACAATCAAGTGTAACCTGATTTGCTGTTTCTGATTTTATTGCCAATCAAACTGTGGGATAAAAGCCTCTTATTTAAGAAAACAGGTATTAGTGGCTTCATAGGCATCTGGAAATTAGACAATGAATAAGGAAAACCAAAGAAGAATCCATGTCTTTGAAGTGAAGAGCTGGTGAAAAGTTATTGAATGTACTGAGTAATGCTAAAAGAACAAATGAATCTGTCTTAAGGAGAATCCAACTAGCATTCACCTAAGAGGGGTCAGTCCTTGGAGAAAGACATCTTTCTGGGAATGGTGGAGCGTCAGTGAAGGAGAAGATGACCCTCAACAAGACTGTTTGACAAAGTGACTGTAACTATGGACTCAAGAATTGCACAGGATTAGGCAAGTTTCCCATCCTTTATTCATGGAATCACAGTTATTCACAAAATCACCATGAGTCATAGTTGGTTCAATGGCACCTAAAACCAACATTTACCCTTTAGTCAACATTTCCCCTGTAAACATATATCTGTAAATGGAGGCTCTGGAATCCTTCATTAATTTCTCTATTTAAAGACTTAATACCTCAGAGTAAAAAAATGATCCAGCAATCTATTTCTTAAAATTAATTAATGAAGATTAAGGATCACAACAGGACAAAGTATGACTTGCTTGTGTTGGACATTTAATCAGAAAAGAGTAATCACTAGAGAAAGACAGGGTGACTGATAGGATAGAATATAAACAAGGAACACCTTTATAAGGAGGATTGCTAAAATAGCCACAATGGTGGACACAAACATACTAGCATTTATAAGAATGCTAGTATGTTTGTGTCCACCAGTTTTGTTCTGTTGTATGTAATATTACTATGAGTCAGTGTCCACTTAATGGCAGCTTTTTGTCTATTATCTTTGAACCAAAGCACAAAACCAAACCAAAACAAAAAATAATGTTGGTATGAGTATATTAACCTATATATTTATTTAAGAACGTAAGATACTATCTACAGCTCTGAGCCAAACCTTCTTTTTGCCTAGGTATCAAGGTAATAAGTTCCAAACCCCATTGAGCAACTCAAGCCAAGATGTAGCTAACTTGAGAAGAAATTATTTTTTTAAATAAACATAATGTCAAATGATTGCATCTTTTATGCTTTTATACCAACAGTCACAATCCTCCTTACCCTATCCAGGTGTGCCTGAATGTGAAACACACTATCAACCATCATGCACAAGTTTAAATTGAAAGTGAAAAAAAAAAAGAAAACATATTCACAGAAGCAAAATAAACCTTTGACTCTATTCCAACCTAATTTGAAATACTATCTTGACAACAGCTTTGATGCATTGAACACTAATGACTGAAGATCAGTCGAAATTTGGGATGATGTCAGAGACATCAGCTATGAAGAAAACAAAGGATTTCTTCAAAGACACACAAAAAGGAAAGAACCAAATTGGATGTCAGAAAAAAAAAAACCAAAAACCTCTGCATCTTACACTAGAACATATAAAAGGCCATAAAAAATAAAGGGAAGAAATGCTGAACCAAAGATCTGAACAGAAGATTTCAAAGGGAAGCTCTAGAAGACAAAACCAAGTGGTGTAATGAAATGTATAAAAGAGAAGGAGTTAGAAAACCAAACAGGAAGAGTACAGTTGGCATTTGTCAAGCTAAAAGAACTCCAAAACAGATCCTAGAGTTGCAATAGAAGGATTCTGTGGGGGAAAATATTGAATTACTGGTGCATTGTGTTTCTTTTACTTTTGAAAGAGAGGAGCGAACTGGGGCGGGGAGGGCTGGGCGGGGAGAGAAGTGCAGCAATGAATGAATGGAAATCCAAAATCTCTGTAAATGCTCATTAAAATTATTTTTAAAAAAATTGAGACCAGATTGACTCATGTTTTGAGACCTATGATATTTTAGTCTGAATGATTTTGCAGGATTTGAGATGAGAAAATTTTTTAAAAAGTCTCCGTTTTTGCCCAGAGGACAACTTGGTATTTCAATTGTTGACTAGAATTTGTGGTTTTGTTTCAAAAGCAAACATAATAAGCTTCCATCATTGTCTGTAGTTATCAAGTATTTACGCAAAACTTGTAATACATGTGTTTGCAGCTAAATTTAAAGCATCTGTCTCTGCTTAAAAACCATCAAAAGAGGAAATTATTTAGTTTTATCATCTAAATAATTAATAGAAAGACAAAGCTTATGAATACATATTTTCTTAAGTTAAAAATGCTCTGGAAAATTGGTTTTGTCTTCTTGAAGTTATCTAAACATGACTCAAAAGCCATCCCACAAACCTTAGTATGTTCAAAACTTTTCTCCAATACCACACCTTAAAGACCTTGATTTTTCTTCTGCCATTTTTATTTACTGTACAGCTCTCAGATTCCTACAAACAAGCAATTGAGAAAAGCATGGCCTGGATCAGGTGCACCTTAGTTTCAAGACTGACATTGTGGCCATTTAGCATCCTAGAGAGGTCCTTGACAGCAGAATTTCTCATTGCAACTTATCTATTAGTTTTCTAATTGCTGGTGCCAAAAGTGCTGATAGTGGATCAAAGTAAAATAAAATTGTTAAAAATCTCAATATTTTCTCTATCTATCATGATAATGTCTATCAGGAAATAACCTTTCCTATAAAGATATCTTTTAACCAGTAATATTGATCTCAACAAGTAGGGGAAGAGAACCAAAGGAACCAAAGAAAGAAAGTTTTACCACCTTTGATTTGAAGGGTCACTCTGCTTATACTTCCTTCAAGACAGATGTGTTTGTTCTTTTGATAGTGCATGATATATTCAATACTCTTTGCAAATACAGTAATTCAAAGGCATAAGTTCTGCCTCTGCCATCCTTATTCATTGTGGAACTTTCAGATGCATAGAAAGCAATTTTTAAAAAAAACAACAAAACAAAACAAAAAACAAAACACAAAGCATGGCTTTAATCAGGTGCATCTTAGTCTTTAAACTGGCATCCTTTCTCTTTAGAATTTTGGAGATCCCTTAAGAAAATTCCTCTAATGCAATATATCATTTGCTTTGTTGGCTGCTGCTACCGCAGGTGTTGTCTCTGATCAAAGTAAAAATAATTGATAGTTTCAGTCTTTTCTCTATCGTTTTGTCTTTCTAGTGTTGAGGAATTTGGGTGGGTTTTTTTTGTTGTTGTTAAGAAGTAGTCATTATTGAAGGTCTGTTCTTTGATATTTTGTGGCAAGTGCTTCAAGATTTTTTTCACTTTCTGCGAACAAGGAGGTGCCATCAGTATAAGGCAAGCTGTTACTGAATCTTCCTCTTCTACTGATGTCAGTCTCTTTCATGTAGTCCAGCTTCTTGAGTTATTTGTTCAACATACAAATTGAATAAGAATGGAAAAGGGATGTAACACTCATGCATACCTTTCCTGAGTTTAAACCATGCAATGATCCCTTTTCTGTTTGGACAACTGCTTAAGTATAGGTTATGTTTGAGCACAATGAAATATTCTAGAATTCTTACTCTTTTCAATGTTAGCCATAGTTTACAGTGATTCATACATAATTAATAGAAGTAAGCTGTTTGTAGTGTTGCTTTCTTTCAGGCATGATATCTGTAATGTTATTTTTTGTGCCATTGCCTCTACTGAATCCACCTTGAATTTTTGACAGTTTACTGTTGTATTTTTTCATTAATTTTGAGCAAGATTTTTCATTTGCATGTAACATTAGGGATAATGTTCTAAAATTTTCACATTCTGTTGGATCACTTTTTGGTGGAGAGGAATGTGAACAAGTACAAATAACACAGAAAACAAGAAATAAGTTTTCTTCATATCATAAGATTTCTTCCCTATTGATAACAAATAACATTGGATGAAACTGGATTTATTTTTTTTTTCTTGAATGTGCAGCAAGAAGTTACCTCAAACAGTGGCTGAAGGAAGAAGGCAGGATTTGAATGAGAGGCAAGATGAAATGCCAACTTCTGAAGAGAACTTGAAGAAGAAAGTAAAGAGGACAAGGAGAGAGAAAGAGGAGGCAAGGAACCAAAAAGAACCATTGTACAGGCGAATGCTTGTAATATTCAAGAAGCAAAAGGCCAAAAAGAAGTTGAGCAGCGTCAGTCATGGTAGAAGGCAGAGACTGTTTTTGGAGGCCGAGGTTGACTTGTTCTCAGGAGTCTGGGTATGAAATCTGTCATCAGGGAGGCTGAGAGGAGGCTCATAAGACCAAGAGGTGTGGACAGAGCTGTCCTGCACTGCGGAAAGAAGACTTGCACGTATGCTTCCTGATCCTGATTCTAAGTTATTCACTGCTATTTCCCTTGTAAGTCACGTAACTATAGATATGGTTAATCAGTTTGTGTGGCCACTGCAACAGATTCAAGGCCAGGGGAAAAAAAATAGAGAATGGTTATTATTTCTACCCTTCTCCAAAAAGAAAGAACTCAATATTCTAGATAAACATCTCTTCAAAGCATGTTGTTTTTTTCTAAATGTAGTTCTACAGTTAAAAAAGAAAGCATTATAGGATACATTGAGATAGAAGTCATTCATTTCCTAGATGCATATGGCAACATTTGGCCGTGTTTATTGAATCTCTGAGAAAAGACAAAGAAATTAGCATTTTCATTTCCTATTACTTCTGCTCCTTACAATTTATACTAATTAGAATTATGCTATTTTTTACATTATTGAGGTTTATTCCATTATATTCTATTATAAAACTCCAGTTAGCATAATTATATATTTAAAGACATTCAATACCTACCAATATTCTGTTAAAAATTATTTCTTCTTTCTTCCAACTTTAAACAAAATGTTTATTTTAATTATCTATCTTTTAACTGAAATACTGGGAGGTTTTTTAATGTCAATAAAGGCTTTCTGATAACTATTTTCTGATTCTGGCTTATGCATGATGTCTGTTTTCAAAAGGGACTTGTTGTTTTTGTTATGTGCCATCGAGTCGTTTGCGACTCATAGGGACCCTATGTACAACAGCCTTAAACCCTGCTCTATCCTGTGCCAATCTCATTGCCCCTGACACACCCATCCCAATTACCCCAGTCACTGAATCAATCCACCTCATAGAGTGTCTTCCCCTCCTCCTGCGCTGTCCCTCCACCTTACCAAGCATGATGTCTCTCTCCAAGGACCTGTCTCTCCTTACAACATGTCCAAAGTATGTCAAACGAAGCCCCAGAATCCTTGCCTCCAAGGAGTAGCCTGGTTTAACCCTCTCTAGGATGAATCTGTTTGTTTTCTTGGCAGTCCAGGGTACATTCAATATTTTTCTCCAGCACCACAGCTCAAAGGCAACAATAAGTCCCTTCTAAAAGGGACTTAGATTTAGATATAAAATGAGTAGATTATACAATTTTCCCCATACCTTCTCACTTACCATAACATTGTCTCATATTTGTTAAACATCTTGGTAGATGAAGGAAAGGTTGAGATTGTCAACAATTTCATCATATTGAAATCACAACCAACACCCTTGCTATCAGCAGCTCAAAAACACAAATACGTATGGAATTGAGAGAATTTTCTATCAAGGACCTTGCCAAAGTTCTAAGAAACAATATCAGTTTAAGACACAGGATCATACACTTGATCCAATATATCTTTTAAATTACTTGTTCTAAATCTTAAAGGTTGACAGTTAACAAGGATGACAGAAGAATAATTGATGCTTTTGAGTGGTGGTGTTGGAAAAGAGTACTGAGTATGCTATGCTGTTATTTTTATTGTTGTTATGTACCATTGAATTGCTTGCTATCCATAGCAACCCTATGTACAATAGTTCTGAAACCTGCTCTATCTTGTGCCAACCTTATCGTCTCTGACACACCTGCCTTCATTACCTCAGTCACTGAATCAATCCATCTCATCAAGGATCTTTCTCTCTTTCACTGTCTCTCCACCCTTCCAAGCATGATATCTCTCTCCAAGAATTAGTTCCTCTTTGCAACATGACCAAAATATGTCAGACAAAGCCTCGGAATCCTTGCCTCCAAGAATCACTCTGGTGTCACCCTCTCTCGAATGAACCAGTTTGTTCTCCTAGCAGTCCATGGTATAGTCAATACTCTTGTCCAGTACCACAGTTCAAAGGCATCAATTCTCTTATCATCTCTAGATGTTGTCCATCTTTCTGACACATAGAAAGTAATTGAGAAGACTATGGTCTCTATGTATGAATAGTGCTCAGGTCTTTCATGCATATGGTCGCTGAGTCGTCTACGACTCGACGGCTCTTAACAACAACAGCATGGTCTGGATCAGGCATACCTTAGTCTCCAGACTGACATCTTTACTCTTCATTTCTCTGAAGAGAGGTCTCTGATAGCAAACTTTCCCAATGCAATTCGTCTTTTGATTTCTTGGTTGCTGGTACCAAGAGTGTTGATTGTGCAAATTAAAGACGTTAATAATCTCAGTCTCTTCACCAACCAACATGATCCTGCTAGTTGGCCCAGTGGTGAGAATCTTTGTTTTCTTGATGTTTACCTTCAACCTGTATTGAAGGCTGTACTTGACATTTGCAGCAAGTGCTTAAAGTCTTCCTCAGCTTCAACAAGCAGGGTTGTGTCATCAGCATAACACAGGATGTTAATGAGTCTGCCTCCAATCTTGATGCCATGTTCCTCCTAATAGAGCCAGCCTCCTGGATGATCTGTCCTGCATACAGATTGAAAAGGCATGGAGAAAGGACACATTCCTGGTATACACCCTTCCTGATTTTGAACCAGTGTTTTTTTTGCGTTTTTTTTTGTTTTTTGTTTTTTTTTTTTTTTTTTTTTCTCTGTATATAGACTGTAAAAACAAACCAACAGACAAATATACGTTGGAGAAAGTACAACTAAGGTGCCTTTTCAAGGCAAAGCTGATGAAACTTTGTCTCACATACTTTAGGTATGTTGTCACAAAGGGCCAGTCCCTAGAAAAAGACATAATGCTTGGAAAGTGGGGAGTCCTTGGAAGAAAGGGAGATCTTCAAATAGAGGGGTTGATATGGTGACTGTAACAATGGGCTCAAATATCTCAAAAGTGAAATGGATGGTACAAGTCAAGACAGAGGATAGATTTGCTATTCATAAGGTCACTATGAGACATCGTCAACTTGATGTAACTTAACAGCAGCAACATTTATTAAATGCCAAAAACCAAAAAATATGAATAAGGGGATTATATCTTATGTAGCTGGCCATTTCCATTTCTTTCTTAACAATGACCAATTTTTCTACATCCATGCTTCTCACATTCATCTTCCAATCACTAGTGTCTGATTACAACTATTCCTCCTCCTTTGTGTTTCCATATTTCAGGGCTCAGACATAGTTGCTCCATCTGCTAATCTACTTACTCTAAGTGTGTTCTATTGTACATTAGGGTTTTGAAGGCCCGCTATTTTGAAAGTGGATGACCAATCCTTCTTCGCAGCATGTCTTAATGTGAATGCTCACTTTTTTTAACAGTATCTGATAGACAATCATTTTACAGAAAGCATATGAAAGGCATTTCCCCATTATATAAATAACCAATAGATTCAGTGTTGCATCCTGTGTGTCTTGACTCATGCTTTCCTCCACTCCAATAGCATCCCCTTCCACTTCAGCCTACTCTATTCAACACTTCCTTTCCCTTATCCAGATTTTGATTTTGAGCTTAGGTCTCAATGCACTTGTATTTTCTGTATAGTCGTTGTGCATTAGAACAGAATCTAATAGCAACAATATTTATTGAACAGTAATTTCTGTGTAAAAATTGTATTAATTTTCTTTTATGATTTATTCATAGTGACTCTAGTGTAATAGGTTAATAGTGGTAACCAAATATATCCAGATCTTAATATCTGCAACCTGTGACTTTGACTTTTTAAGGCAGTGGAGATTTTGTACATGTCATTGATTTGTGGACCTTGAAATAGGGTAATAATCCTGGATTATCTGCGTAGAAGATAGAGGGTTGACCTCTAAATGCAAGCACAAGTGTCTTTGACTTGTGAGTCAAAGAGGAGGGGATTTGACCATACAAAGGAGGAGGTCATGTGACAAAAGGAGAGACTGAATGGAAAGATGCAAAGTGGCTTGTTGTTGTTTTGTGTCCTCAAGTTGACTAGTATTCATAGCGATCTTATGCGCAATAGCTCTGAACCCTGCTCTATCCCTAGTCAATCTCACTGTCTCTGATACATCTATCACTATTAAGCCAGTTACTGTCAATTCATCTCATCCAGGGTTTTCCTCACCTGCATTTTCCATCAATCCTTCCAAGCATATCTTTCTCCAAAGACTGGTCCCTCCTAGCTACATGCTAAAAAGTATGTGAGACTGAGCTTCAAAATCCTAGCCTCTGAGGAGCAGCTTGGTTTCACCTTTTTGAAGGTTCTTTTGACAATGCATGGTATGTTCAATCATGGGGTTGTACAAATTGATGGGTAGGGCATTTGAGGGAAATTGAAAGAATCTGTTCTCAAAAACAATGTATTCCATTTTTTTTAAATAAACTAGTATAAAATTTTAAAAATAAAACAAAAATATATTGCTTTCCAGCATGACACTCAGTCATTGATTCTTGTTCTATTATCCTTAATACTGTCCAGTTCTCTGATGCATAACTTCTCAAATTAATTGGTAATACCATGACATGGATCAAGTGCATTTTATTCTCTAGACAGGCATTGTTGCTCGTCAGCTCTTTGGAGAGATATGTGACAAAATAATTTTCTAATGCAATTAGTGTTTTGATTTCCTGACCACTGGTGCCAAGAGTGTTTATTGTAGAACGGGGAAAGCTGAAATTGTTCACAATCCCAATCTCTCTTCTCCATCTATCACAACGCTGCCAATTGGCCCAGGGGTGAGGACCTTCATTTTCTTGACATTGAGTTTCAATCTATATTGCAAACTACAGTACTCGACCCACTGCAGCAGATACATCCGGCCCTCCTCAATTTCAGCAAGTGAGGTTGTGTCAAATGTACAATGCAGGTTGTTGATGAGTTATCCTCCAATCCTTATGCAACACTCTTCCCCATAAAGTCCAGCCCCTCAAATGATCTGTTCTGCATATAGATTAGAATGTTATGGAGATAGGA
>NW_006399829.1:5016324-5019721 GCF_000299155.1 Elephantulus edwardii | reverse complement strand
TTTCTAATGCAATTAGTGTTTTGATTTCCTGACCACTGGTGCCAAGAGTGTTTATTGTAGAACGGGGAAAGCTGAAATTGTTCACAATCCCAATCTCTCTTCTCCATCTATCACAACGCTGCCAATTGGCCCAGGGGTGAGGACCTTCATTTTCTTGACATTGAGTTTCAATCTATATTGCAAACTACAGTACTCGACCCACTGCAGCAGATACATCCGGCCCTCCTCAATTTCAGCAAGTGAGGTTGTGTCAAATGTACAATGCAGGTTGTTGATGAGTTATCCTCCAATCCTTATGCAACACTCTTCCCCATAAAGTCCAGCCCCTCAAATGATCTGTTCTGCATATAGATTAGAATGTTATGGAGATAGGACACATCCCTGATTCAGTCCTTTTCATATTTTGAACCATGCAATAAGTGTTTCCTTGATCTGTTTTGATGACTGCCTCCTGATTCAAGTATAGGTTTCACTTGAACACAATCAGGTTTTCTGGAATTCCCATTCTTCTCAAAGTTAGCCACAATTTGTTGTGATCCACACAGTCAAATGTCTTTTTATAGGCAATGAAATTCAGACTCTCCCTGTGTTTTATTGGTACTCTGCTTTGGGCCAAGATTGAGAATGTCCCTAGTGCTATGGTCTCTTCTAAATCCAGCTTATATTGGTAGATCTCTGTCAATGTATTATTCCAGTTGCTTTGGGATAATCTCCAATAAGATTTTGCTTGTGTGTGATACTAGTGATATTGTTTGATAATTTCTACATTCTGTTGGATTTTTTTTTTTAATGGGAGTAAATATGGCTATTTTCCAGTCAATTGGCCAGCTGGTTTGTCTTCCGTATTTCTTGGTACAGCCTGATGAGCAGATCCAGCTCTGCATTTGTTTGTTGAAATATAAATATTGGTTTTCCATCAATTCCTGGGGTTTGTTTTTTGCTGATTCCTCCAGAGCATCTTGAACTTCCTCCTCCATCACCATTGCATCTTGAACCTAAATTGTTTCTTGAAATAATTCTGGGTCAGCCAGTTCTTTTTGGGATAGTGACTATGTATATTCCTTCCATCTTCCTTTGAGTCAATACTCTCTGTCCACAACATCCATAATTATTGGAACTCAAGGCTTGAATTTGTTCTTCAGTCCCTTCAGCTTAAGAAATGCTGAATAAGTGTGATCCTTTTGATTTTTCCTACTCTAGCTCTTTGTACCCTTCACTATAATACTTTTTCTTCCAGAGCTGCCCTTTGAAATCTTCTGTTCAGCGCCTTAAATTCTTGATTACTTTCCTTTGCTTGGACTTCTGATCACTCTAGTACAATTTTCAGAGTCAGTTACAAAATTGATATTGGTCTTCCTCTTTTGCCTTTGTAAGGCCCTTTTTTATTGCTCATGGAAAATATTCTTAATCATCTAGCCTTCACTCATTAGTGTTCAAGGCCTCAAATCTGTTCCTGAAATGGTGTTTGAATTCAGGTGACATAGACTAAAGGTCAAATTTTGGTTCTTATGGGTTTGATTTCATTTTATTTAGCTTCAGTTTGAACTTACATACAAGTAGTTGATGATCTTTTCCACAATGAACTGTGAAAACTAGGCCAGGTGGTAAGTGGTTAGCTTTGAAAAGAATGTAGGGAATTTAACTAATAAAGATGTAGCTTCTGAAGTTAGAGAAACTACCACTGAGTCAATCCCAACTCATAATAATCCAGTGCAACAAAGTAGAATTTTCAACCAAGTCTACGTTCTTTCCAGTAGTAGACTTCCTCGTATTTTTCCCTCTGATAATGGATGATTTGAATGACAGACCTTTCTAATAATAATCCAGTGTTGAATGAACTGACATGTTATGCCCCACTTTGTTGTTAGATGTCATCAAGTAAATTATGACTCATAGGAACCCTATGAACAATAATCTGAGCCTTACACTTTCCTATACCATTCACACAATTTCTGCCATTCCTAAGTCCTTTGTGGTAGTTACTGTGTCAGTTTACCTTTTTAGGGATCTTTCTTTCTTTTGTTGACCTTTCTCAACATAGTGTCTCTCTCCAAAGACTGATTCCTGCTGATAATATGTACAAAGTAATTGAAATGAAACTTTATCATCCTTGCATCTAAGTCCTTTTGGGAGATGGGAAAAGATAAGGATTCTTCTTCTCTGGATATTCCTGGTAGTTCCCAAGGAAAGAGCACAGCTCTGCTGCCAACTCAATTTTTACATTAGAGAAGCCAAGGTGTCATAGTGTGTAACAGACCATGCGGCTAATGGAAAGACAGCTTCCCAAACCCGATGGAGGGTTTTTATAAGTTAGTATTGACTCTGAAGCAACGAGGTTAAAGTTTTTATATTTCTGACCTCCAGTCTCTACAAAGTTAAATTCATGTTGTTTTCACCTATTAAATTCATACCAAAATAGAGTATGCCTACATTTTATGCCCAAATGGCATAAAGCAATGAAGGAATTATAATTCATTCATACACGAAATTTTTTATACATTTCCAGACTCAAAACTGACCTAAAATCTTCTATCAGGGACCTCTACAGAGTGCTGAAGAAAAGCCTTATTTTAGAGACTAAGGTGCACCTGATCCAGGCCATAGTCTTTGTAATTACTGGCTTTGTGTCAGAGAGCTGGACAATGACTGAGAATAGTAGAATCCATGCCTTTGAGTTTTGGTGCTGGAGAAGAGCATTGAACATACTATGAACTGCCAGAGAACAAGCAGGTATGTCCTGGAGGGGGTAAAATTAGTCTGTTCTTTGCAGATAAGGATTTTAAAGCTCAGTCCCAAATATTTTGGGTATATTACTAGGAAGGACCAGTCCTTTAAGAAAGAAGTGTGTAGAAGTGTGGAGGTACAGTGAAGAAAAAGAAAACCCTGCATGAGACGGATTGATACTGCAACTGGGATAATGGGGGTAGATATGTTGGAGATTGTGAGGCTAACTTAGGATAGGTCAAGGGTCAACTGGTGTATATAGGGTTGCGCTATGAGTCTCATTAGTCTTGATGGCACAGAACAATAAAAACAACAGCAGGAACTAGTACTGGCATATAGTGTTCCTAGGCACAGTTCTAAACTTTGGTGGCTTGCTATAGAGACGCTGACTATAGCTCCTGTGGGTAGAGCTTGGTGACACCTCTGACTATATTTGGTACAAGCTTATTCTTGAAGGATGCACCATAAAAATGTTGAAACAGTTTTACTTTAGGGTTGGCTAGTGGGTAGTCCATACAGTTCTGCACTGCTAACGCAAAGATTGTACACCTCTGGTGGTTCAAATCCACGGGACAAAATGAGCAACCTCCTCCTATGCAGTTTACCACCGTGGCAACCCACTGGAGGGAGGGTGTGACTCAAATGGAAGACAATGAGCTTGAGTTTTATTTTT
>NW_006399829.1:5014232-5016014 GCF_000299155.1 Elephantulus edwardii | reverse complement strand
CTTACCTCCAAGGAGCAGCCTGGCTTCACCCTCTCCAGGACAGACCAGTTCATCTTCTTAGCATCAATGATATATTTAATACTTTTCTCCTACACCACAGCATCAATCAAAGGCATCAATTCTCCTTCTATCATCCCTGGTCTTTGTCCAGCTCTTTGATGTATAGCAAATGATTGAAAAGACAATGGCATGTGTCAGTCAGATGCTCCTTAGTCTCCAGACTGACATCATTGCTCTTCAGTACTTTAGAGAGGTCTCTAACAGCAAACTTTCCCATTGAAATATGTCTTTTAATTTCCTGGCTGCTGGTGCCAAAAGTGTTTATTGTGGAGTCAAGCAAACTAAAGCTGTGAACAATCTCAATCTTTTCACCATCCATCATGATGCTGCCAATCGGCCGAGTGGTGAGAGTTTTTGTCTTCTTGATATTAAACCTTAGTCTATACTGAAGGCTGAAGTCCTTGACCTTCCAAAGCAAGTGCTTCGCGTCCTCCTCAGTTTCAGCTAGCAGGGTTGTGTCATCTACATAAAGCAGATTGTCCAGTTCTGAGGCCACGTTTCTCCTCATAGAGCCCAGCCTCACCGATAATCTATTCTGCACAGATTTAAAAGGTATGAAGAAAGGAAACATCCCTGGCATACACCCTTCCCGATTTAAAAGGTATGAAGATAGGAAACATCTCTGCCATACACCCTTCCCAATTTTGAATCATGCAGTGTTTTCTTGCTCTGTTCTCATTACTGCCTCCTGGTCCAAGTATAGGTTTCACATTAGCACAATCAAGTGTTGTGGGATTCCCATTCTCAGAATTAGTCAGTTTGTTGTGATCCACACAGTCAAACACCTTTGCATAATCAATGAAACACAGATAGACATTCCTCTGGAACTCCCTTCTTTCAGCCAAGACCTATCTGACATTAGCCACAATGTCCCTAGTACCACTATCTCTTCTAAACCGAGCCTGAACTTCTGGTAGTTTTCTATTGATGTGCTGTTGCAGTTATTTTGGGATAATCTTCAACAGAATCTTGCCTGCATGTGATATTAATGATATTATGTCTTATATAAAATGAAGTTACAGAAAATGAACTTTAAAACAAAATGGAATACCTGTAAATGAAACTGCATATGATACTACACCTGTGAGTAAGGTACAGCTGTTGCTCTTGTTAATAATCAAGTGAATTCTCACTCATGGCAGCCCTATATGCAAGAGTAGAACTGCCCCTTGGGATATTCTTGACTGTCATCTTTACAGAAACAGGCCTATCTTCCATGGAACTGCAGGTTTGAATCACCACTCTTTAGGCTAACACTTCAACATAAATATTTTGTGCTATTTAAGGACCTTTGTGTTAGAAATACATACTATCTGACTATATACAAGAAGAATCACAGAAGCAGAAAAGTTAATTAACTTGCCTCAAGATGACAATGATCTCATCTTACTTGTATCCACAACCAACACCCTTGGTGCCAGTCACGAGTCAAGAGATCAGGAGACTTATTGCATTGGAAATGTTTGCAGTCACAGACCTCTCCAAACTATTGAGCTGCAATGACGTCTGTTTGAGGATTAAAGTGTGCCTGATTTGGCCACGTTATTTTCCAATCACTTGCTATACATCAAAAAGGAGGACAATAAATTAGGATGACATAAAAAGAATTAATGCCTTTGGGCTATAGTGTTAGAGAGGAGTACTGAATATCCTATTTGCACAAGAGAACACACGTAGACTAACAGAAAGGGCAACCCAGGTAGAACTATCAAGTATGGAAAT
>NW_006399829.1:4985503-4994288 GCF_000299155.1 Elephantulus edwardii | reverse complement strand
TGTCTGAAGTATGTGAAATGAAGCCTCATCATCGTTGCCTCTAAAGAGCAAACTCGCTGTACCTTTTGGAATGCTCTCCTCCAACACTACAACTCAAAGCATCAATTCTTCTTCTGCATTCCCTGTTCATTGGGCCAGCTTTCAGATGCATAGCAAATGATCATGGCCTACATCAAACACACTGACATCATTAATCCTCAATAATTTGGAGAGGTCCCTAAATGCAGACTTTTCCAGTGTGATTGTTGTTGTTGTTGTTGTTGTTGTTAGGTGCTTCCAAGTTGAGCATGGCTCATAACAACACTATGAACAAAGATATGAACCATGTTCTCTCCTGCACTATCCTCACACTTCCTGACACACATAAGAGCCCATTGAAGCAGTCACTGTATCAATCAATCTGGTGGAGGTCTTCTTCTCCTTTGCCAGCCCTCCACCCTTCTCAACATCATGCCCTTCTCCAAGGAAAAGCACCTCCTAGTAACATGTCCAAAGTATGTGAGGTGAAACTTCAAAATTCTTACCTCCAAAGAACACTCTGGTTGCACTATTTCCAAAACATATCTGTTTGTTCTCTTGGCCATCCCTGGGATGTTCAGTGCTTTTTTCCAACACCACAGCTCAAAAATGTCTATTCCTCTTCTGTCATCCTTTTTAATTGTTCATATCTCAGATGCATAGCTAGTAATCAGAAAGACAATGGTTTGAATTAGATGCACCTTAGTCCTCAAACTGACAACAATACTCATCAATAATTTGGATAGGTCCCTAACTGAAGATTTTCCCAGTATAATGCATCTGATTTTTTTTCCTGATTGCTGGTACCAAGGGTGTTATTTGTGTATTCAAGCAAGGTGAAGCTTTTGACAGTTTCAATCTTCTCTCCATCTATCATGACATTGTCTATTGATCCAGTTGTAGGAATCTTCATTTTCCTCACATTGATACACACTCCATACTGAAGGCTGCATTCCTTGATCTTCTGCAACAAGTGTTTCAAGCCCTCCTCACTTTCAGCAAGCAAACCTGCATAATGAAGGTTTGTGATGAGCCTCCCTGCAATCCTGATGCCACTCTCATCCACATAGAGTCCAGCTTCTAGGATAATTTTCAGCATACAGATTGTTGAATAGTTATGGAAAGAGGACACAACCCTGAAGCACTCTCTTCCCAGTACACACCATGCAATGCTCCCCTGCTCCATCCACACAACAACTTCCTGATCCAGGTATAGGTTTCTCCTGAGCACAATCAAGTGCTCTGGGATTCCCATTCTTCTCAATGTCAGCTATAACTTGTCATCCACACAGTCAAATGCCTTTGCATGGTCTATAAAGCACAAATAGACATTCTTCTGTTATTTCTTACCTTCATCCAGGATCCATCTGATGCTACCAATGATATCCCCGGTGCCACAGCCTCTTCTAAATCCTGCTTGAACTTCTGGCAACTCCTTATCTATGTACTGTTCCAGCCATTTTTAAATGATCTTCAGGAGTATTTTGTTTTCATATTATATCAGTGATATTGTTCAGTAATTTCCACGTTTAGTTGTATCACATTTCTTTAGACTGGAATGTTGTTCTAGGGAATGCAAAACATGTCTGTCAGTTTGCTGTACTGAGATTACTTGAGATTACTGGATACTGAAACCTGTGCTACTGATTGGATACAGAAACCTGTGCTACTGATGTGTCAATTGTGAAAAGGGTTTCCCTTCATAGACACATTTTGGTGGAGCCTCCTGATTAAGACTAGGAAGCTGAATGAACCATCTACCTCATAAATGACAGTGCCATCCACTTCCTAAGTAACATGCCTCCAGAAACTATATCAACTTCGAAATGCTTCAGGCCTTATGTTGTAGGTTTGCTATGAGTCGTGCTCAACTTGAAGGCAATGAACAACAACAATATAAACTCTAAACAAAGAGGATAGATATAGTAGTACAGTGATAAAGTCCAGTTTGGAAGTCAGTTGAAATGAGGAAAATCAGTAACAAACATTTAACAATTGGAACATTGAATGTATATATCTTGAATATTGGAAAACTGAAAACTGTTAAAGATTAAGTGGAACACATGAATATTGACATATTAGGCATTAGTGAAGTGCAATGGACCAACTTTGGCCAATTAAATCAGATATGGTATACTACAGTGAGAAGAAAATACAAAAGAAGAATAGTGTTACATTCATAGTCAAAAAGTCAATTTTAAGTTCTATCTTGAAATAAAATGTTGTGAATGACAGGATTATATCCGTACACATACAAGGAAGACCTGGCAACATGACTGTTATTTAAATATATACTTGTACATCTAGAGCCAAAGAGGAAGAAATTGAGAATTTTTACCAAATATTGCAGTCTAAAATTGACTGAACATGCAATCAGGATGTGTTAATGATGATTAGTGACTGGAATGCAAAAGTAGGAAACAATGAAGAAGGAACAGTAATTGGAAAATATAGGCTTTGTGATAGAAATGAAGCTGGAAATGGAATGATTTTTTTATTAATGATGATTTATTCATAGCAAATATTTTCTTCTAAAAGACACAAAAGATGATTTTTACATGTGGATTTCACCTGATGGACTACATAGGAATTAGATTGACTAAATTTATGCAATCGGCAGTCAAAACTAGGCCAGGGGGAGACTGTGGTTCAAATCATCAGTTACTCATGTACAAGTTCAAATTGAGACTGAAGAAAAAGAAGTAAGTCCAGAAACCGATATAGGTAGGTAGGTAGATGATAGAGAGATAGATAGATAGATAGATAGATAGATAGATAGATAGATAGATAGATATAGAGATATATATGCAGAAACTGATATATGACCTTGAATTGATTCCATCTGAATTTCATGATCATCTTAATAATCGATTTGAGGCATTGAACATCAATTATAGAAGACCAGATGATACCATCCATGAAGAAAGCAAAAGGTCGTTACAAAAACAGAGGAGAAAGAAAAAAATTGAATGGACGTCAGAAGAGACTCTAAAGATTGCACTGGAGCATCAAGAAGCCAAATGTAAAGGAAAACATGTTGAAGTGAAAGAGCTGAACAGATAATTTCAAAGAGCAGCTCAGGAGGATAAGCAAAGCATTATAATGGAATGCGCAGAGTTGGAATTTGAGAATAAAAAGGAAGAACTCACTCTGCATTTCTCAAGCTGAATGAAAGAACTGAAAAATAAATTTAAGGCTCATGTGGTAATATTGAAAGATGCTATGGACAATATATTAAATTAACCAGAAAGCATCAAAAGAAGATGGAGAAAATATAGTCATTGTACCAGAAAGAATTGATTGACACTGAAAAATTTAAGGAAGTACCATGTGAACAGGAGCCAAAAGTAATGAAGTAGGAAGTAGAAGCTGCATTGAAGGTAGTTGTTGTTGTTAGGTGCCATCAAATCGTAGATGACTCATAGTGACCCTATGGACGAAAGACCCTGCTTCCAGGCTTGCTTTTTAGTCGCGAAGCTCCAGCAAACACTGTCCACCATGGGTAACCATTACCACGTTTGGTACATCAGTGTCTCAGTGTTCAGCATCACAGCAACCATGAATTACCTATGTACAGCTGAAGGTATTGGCAAAAAATAAGGCCCCAGGAATCGATGGGATACCAATTGACTGTTTCAGTTAAGAGATGTCATCTTGGATGCACTCACCAGTCTATACCAGGAAATTTGGAGAATAGCTATCTGGCCAATGGGTTGCAAAAGATCTGTATTTGTTCCCATTCTCAGAAAAGTGATCCCAGTGTAATACATTTCCTTATTTCCTGACTGCTGTTACCAAGGGTGTTAATTGTAAAACCAAGTAAGGTGAAGTTGTTGACAGTTTAGTCTCTTCTCCACTCTTCATGAAGTAGCCTATTGGTCCAGTGATAAAGATCTTTGCTTTCTTGACATTGACATGACTCCATACTGAAGGCTGCATCCCTTGATCTTCATGGACCAACAAGTGCTTCAAATCCTCCTCACCTTAGCAAGCAAAGTTGTGTCATCTGTAAAACTTTGGTTTCTTATTAGTCTCCCTCTGATCGTGATGCCACATTCCTCTTTCTAGTGTCCGTCTTCTCAAATAATTTGCTCAATATGCAGATTGCATAAGTATGAACAGAGAATACAACCCTGGCACACTCTCTTCTTAATTATAAACTATTCAGTGTTTTCCTGGTTTGTTCACCCAACAACATCCTGGTCTAGTCGTAGATTTCATGAGCACAGTTAAGTGCTCTGGGGTTCTCATTCTTCTCAGGGTTAGCCAAACTTCTTATTATCTTCATAGTCAGATGTTTTTGCATAGTTAATAAAGCACAAATAGACATTCTTCTGGTATTTTCTACTTTCAGCCAGGGTCCATCTGACTTCAGCAGCGATATCTCTTGTGCCATGGCCTCTACTAAATCCTACTTTGAACTTCTGGCAATCTCCTGTCTATGTACCGTTCTGGCCGTTTTTTACTGATCTTCAACAGTATTTGTCTTGCATGCAATATCAATAATACTGTTAGATAGTTACACATTCTGTTGGATCACCTTGCTTGGGAATGGGAACAAATATGAACCTCTTCCACGCTGATGGCCTGGCAGCCATTCTCCAAATGTTCTGGCATAGACTGGCAAGCACATCCAAGATTGCAGTTGTTAACCAAAACAAGTCAATTGGTATCCCATCAATTTCTGAGTCCTTAGTTTTTGCCAATGCCTTCAATATTGCTTCTACTTCCTCCTTCATTATGATTGGTTCCTGCTCATGTGGTACTTGCTGAAATTTTTCAGTGTTGATCAATTATTTTTCGTACAGTGATACTGTGTATTCCCTCCAACTTCTTTTGATACTTTCTGGGATATTCAATAAATTGTCCATAATATTTTTCAATTTTGTGTCTAGAGATTTAAATTTTTCAGTACTTTCAGCTTGAGAAATGCAAAGTCCTCTTCTTATTCATTTAACTCCACATTAGTATATTTCTTCTGTTACCCACTCTCTGGGATATTCACTTTATACCTGACTTCCATTTTTTTCATCATTTATACCTTCTTCTGTAGCTGTTCATATGACTCCATTTCAATACATACCTTCTACCTCCCTGATTGTGGGGTATTCACTAGGCCTGTAATATGCTCTGCTTTTTACTAGAAGCCTTTGCTTTTTTCATAGTCTTTGAAGATGCTTGCTGCTTTCTTGATGTTATGTGAAGTTTTTCTTGGTGTTAGGCCATGTCTGTATAAATTCTTGATAGTTGATTGTCTTCATTATGTTGTTTAGTTACCGGCTTAAGATATTGAGTCAATGGGGCTGGGTAACTCACTCTACTGGAAGTCCTTTCTGGTCCTGTAGATGTAGAAAGTTTACCTTTCCTAAAGTCCTTCACGCAGCCTCTGGTTTTTTGTACCTGTGGGCATGGGGACCTGAAATGCTTGCTGCAGAGGATCAAGGACTGCAGCCTTCAGTATGGTTTGAGGATCAATGTCAAGATTCTCACCACTGGACCAACTGGCAGCATCAGGATGGATGGTGAAGAGATTGAGATTATTAACAACTTTATTCTGTTGGGCTCCACAGTCAACACTCTTGGCACCAGTAGCCAGGAAATCAAAAAACATATTGTGATGGGAAAGTCTGCTGTTAGGTACCTCTCCAAAGTACTGAAGAGCAATGGTGTCTCTCTGGAGACTAAGGTGTATCTTATACAGGTTATGGTCTTTGCAACACTTGTTATGCATCAGAAAGTTGGACAATGACCAAGGATGATAGAAAGAGAATTAATGCCTTTGAGCTGTGGTGCTGGAGAAGAGTATTGGATGTACCATGGTCTACCAAGTAAACAAACAGATTCATCCTGGAGAGATTAAACCAGGTTGATCCTTGGAGGCAAGGATTCTGGGGCTTTGTCTCACATACTTTGGACATGTTGTAAAGAGGGACAGGTCCTTGGAGAGGGATATCATGCTTAGGAGGGTGGCGGGACAGCGCAAGAGGGGAAGACCCTCTATGAGGTGGATCGAATCAGTGACTGGGGTAATCAGGATGGTTGTGTCAGAGGCAGTGCGATTGGCACAGGATAGGGTAGGGTTTAAGGCTGTTGTATATAGGGTCGCTATAAGTCGCAAGCGACTCGACGGCGCATAACCACAACAAAGTCCTTCAAGCCCTCTCTGGTCTGCAGTGCAGCCCTGTAGTAATCTCACCTTTCTGCAACCCTTTCTTCTGAAGTCTATTGTCCTCTTATGTCAAAGGTGCTGCAATTGAAACAATTTCTGTCCAGAAGGTTTTGAAGTCAGCTTTCTTTTTAGCACTTCAATGTCCCAGCTGTGAAAGTGAATCTCTCACCTGATTGCAATGAGTTTGTATAGAACAGATATTATTTCAGAGGTTGTTACAGGAAACGTTTTCTACACTATGAATATGACAGAATGAAACTCTCCCTTATTCAACACAAGTCTCATAATCTCTATTGTATTCAAAAATATTTTTGAAAATGCTGTGTCAGTCCATCTTTTGAGGGACTTCTTTCTTTTGCTGACTCTGTATCTTTCCAAGGATCATGACCTCTTCCCTAGACTAGTCTTTCTGGATAACGTCTCTACGTATATTAGACAAAATCTAATCATCCTTTTTTTTTCTTAAAAGCACTATGGCTGTACTCCCTCCAAAACAAATATATTTATTCTTTTAATAATTCATGATATACTCATTAACTGTTACCCACACCACAATTCAAGACATTGATTCTTCAGTATTCCTTACTTATTGTCCAGTTTTTATAGTCATATAAAACAATGGGAAATATAAAGACTTAGGTAAGGCTGATGTTTTTTTGTTGGCATCTGTAGTCTTTAGTATTTTAAAGAGCCCCATCGGGCACAGAATTTCCCTTTGCAATACGTCTTTTGAGTTCTTGACAGTTTTTATAGATATTGACTGTGAATCTAAGTAAAAGGAAGTTGTTCACAACTTACAGTATTTTTGTTTATTGGTACAATTATAAGTATTTTTGTTTTATTTATGTTAAAGTATACTTTTAAGGTTATTTAAGGTTACAGACGTTGAGTGTCTTAGCTTTCAGTGCTGCTATTACAAAAAACATATTCACTCATAGATTTACAAAGTCATTAGCATCAAGTTGACTCAAATTCACACTGATTTAACATTGAATTTTTGAGGCTGTAAAGCTTAGTGAGAGAAGATTATTCTTTGGGTGTTTTGGTTTTTTTTTTTCAACGCAACTGCTGGATTTGAACTAACTGGGACATGTAACCTTTCTGTCCAGAAATGTAGCGCAACATGCTAAGGACTATACTAACAGAGTTCTCAGTTTAGGTTAGTTAACCTTAGTCTTCTCTGCCCAATCAGGGGAAAATCTTTTCTTCCAGTGGCAACTGGCTCCACAATGTAACTTGTTCCTGTTCCTCCTTGCATGCTGTTTGCTTCTGCACCTGGTCTACATTTTATATCTCAGTAGTGTTTTTTTTTACTTATTAAGCATCCAAGTTCCTTATTATGCAAAAAACAAGAAACTCAGATGCTTTTTAAGTAAAAAACTATTGAGATATAAGACTATAGACCAGGTGCAATGAAAAAAGAGGAACTCATTAAATATTATGCAAAATGGATGACCCTGGAGGACACTATGCTAAGTGAAATATCTCAGTCACAAAAGGACAAATATTGCATAGGGAGGGCTACTGCTATAAAATGAGGCTAGCATCAGGGTTGAGGGAAGGCAGAGAAGGAGGGGAGCAATGATGTATACTGCATTGAAACAGATGAGGAAGAGGACTGTTTGAAAGGGATATATGATTGGGTATTATTGTCATGACAGGAGTCCAGAATGAAGGCTACATAGTGGACTTGGGGGGAGGGATTATATAACAATTAGAGTTTTTCTTTCACTTTTCAATCAGAAGAGTGAAGGGGGGGTGAACAGGGAGAACAGTGGAACAATGAATGACTGGAAACCCTAAGACTGTAAACTTTCATTAAAATTAATTTTAAAAAGGAAAAAAAACACATGAGATTGCTATACCATCATTCACTTATTCCAGAAAACCTTATTTCTAGATGAGGTTGAGAATGTTTTAGAGGGACACAATTCAATCCATAATGGTGAGGTAACAATATCAGAGGGAGAAGGGAGAGCATTCTGAGCAGAGAGATTTGAATGACTGAAAGGGTGGAGGCAGTAATGTTTGTGTCCTATTGTCTAAAGTCTACAATTCCTTTGCCTGTAGAGTGAGAATCTAGAAGGCTGAGAGATAAGGCTATTCTACAGGTGGAATGCAGTGTAACTTAGAAATAGAAATGGAGAAGTAGTTATTAAATGAGTCTAACATTTATGTGCCCCTTATATCTCAAAAAAAGCATGCTATTTTCATCTGAAAAGAAGAGATTTTCACTTTGAAAAAATCACATAGCTATCAGGTCTTTGCTTTATTTTCAATAATTCGTCATCTTTCTAATAGTATATTTAAGCATACAATTTTTAAAAGTCAAGCACATTCCTGTAGAGCTGATTCTATTGGCTACCCTGTTGGATGGAGTAGAACTTCCTCATAAGGTTTACTATGATAAGACAGCAAAGAAGCAGTCTCACATTTCTTCCACAGATTAATGGGTCAAACAAACCTCTAACCGTTTTTCTTTCTTTTTATTTTTTTTTTTTTTGGTAAGCAGTTAATTCCTTACCCCCCTTGCTACCAAGGTTGTTGTTGTTGTTGTTGTGTGACATCAAGTTTCTTGTGACTCATAGCGACCCTATG
>NW_006399829.1:4967098-4984863 GCF_000299155.1 Elephantulus edwardii | reverse complement strand
TGAGCCTCAATCCATATTGGAGGCTGCAGTCCTTGACCCTCTGCAGTAAGTGCTTCAGGTCCTCCTCAGTTTCAGCAAGCAGGGTTGTGTCATCAGCATAACACAGATTGTTGATAGATCTTCAACCAGTCTTGACCCCACATTTCTCCTCATAGAGCCTTTTGTTGTTAATCTTGTTGTTTTGTTGTTGCTAAGCATCATCCTGTCAACTTCAAAAAATAGCGACCGTATGAACAACAGATCTGAACCTTGACTTATTCAACATGCTCCTTACCATCTACAAGCTTGAGCCCGTGTGTACATTCACTGTGTCAATCCATCTTGCTGAGAGTCTTTCTCTCTTTCTCTGACCTTCCTTCTTGCCCAGCATGAATATTTTTCCAAGGGACCCTTCTGACAACTTATTAAAAAGGAAAAAAAAGTTCAAGTGCATCAAAATTAATTGTATTTTGGGAGTTCCTTTGGAGCTCATTATACGCAGATGACCGTGCTCCTTTGCCTGAGGTCATCGTTGTAACTGAGCTAAGTGTTTCAGGGGGAAATACATGAAACAGTGAAGAGGAAAGTGGACATCTACTTAGCCTAACAAGATAAGCACCAAGATGACAAGTTGCAGAACAAATTTCATTTCATGCCCACTCTCATGTTGAGAATGAATAGATCCTCCTTGGAGAAACTGAAACTAATGAGCATGAGGCATAAAAAGCATTTCATACACAAAAGGCAACAGGAGGAAAAGATGAGAGATCAAAAGTATCTTCAGTATTCATAATAATCTAAAAGTTGGTCAAATGGTTATCCTTGGTCAGCAACACAAGTAATGCATTAACTCTGAAATAGTAACACTCTCTTTTCATTACTGTTAAGTAACTCAATTTCAAGTGCAAAATGCATTCTTTTGTATTAATTACCATGTTCTGACCTCATTATGAGACCTCAGGCTCACCATATTACATATTGAGCTGTTAAGCAAATTGTTATTTATGAAATTCCTTCACAATATTTAAAAGGAGGATGAGGAAAGTTTCCCTAAATCAGAATCAATTTGATAACAGTGACCTCGGTTTTAGATTTTTTAAAATGGCATGGATTAAGTCTGAGGATTTCTTTTACTTTAATAGATATATAATTCTTATTAAACACTTCATTTAGTACATAGGGATGTAATTAGGATTCTATTACAATATTACAATTGTTTCCTAATTGGACAGAATTGGTTGATTATTTTCTGATACTCTAAATGATTTTTTTTAAGTCTGACTCTTTAGAACTCTTTCTATAAGTTTTAGAAGACAGTTTTTATCTCAGTTTAAAGTTACACTTTGACCGTTCCCTTTAGAGCTTTTTATTTGCTTTGAGAAGGGAATTTCTGACTTTATGAGTTTATTTACAGCAGTTCAGGGACTGCCCATAAAAACGGTTAAAATCCCACAGTAAGAAGTTATTTGGCCACCCTTCTGTGTCCCTCCCAGAATGAGTTGTTGTTGATAAACATCTGGTTTGCTAGCTGCAGCCATTGAGGTTTGTAAACACCAGTCAAACACTGAAAATCATTATTTCAGGGATTTGTCAAGTAGCACTTCTGACCTTCTCCTTCCCTCTCGGAATTTTTATCAACAAATGATTTAATAGATGCCAGTGTCTCGGACTCCAAGAAAGCAATATAATTTTATTTACTGGATATAGGATATAGAGGAGAAAGTATAACTAAGTTCTTGAACTGTGATCTTCGATTGGAGAACTCATTTACTACAACCAGCTAGGGTCTATAAAGTAGTGAGAGATATCCCATTTCTCTAAGCAACAAACTTTAACACCAACAGCAGTGCCAAGAGGATAGTTGGAGGGAGACAAGTGCTTTAGATTTTTCCAGTATCTCTAGCCATATGACCCACTAAATACACCTCAGATAAACATAACATCTAAGTAGAAAACAGTGCATTTGCTATAGAAACACAGTTCTTAGAAAAGTCCCATACAGTCAACTTTCAACCGAAATTAATATCCTCAGGCACTTGAAATATAGATTGTAGAACCAATATGGCTTAATAGTAAATGAATATTTTTAATCATGCAAATAACATGTATTGTTAACTAACTATGTGACAGGGAGTTTATCACAAAATCATCACATAAGCCCTTGAAGTCAATGTTCCTAGCACAATTTTGCAGGTTTAAAAAAAAATAATGAAAAAGTTTAATAGTGTTTAAGCCTGTAAGTTGGAACCAATTTAACATTACCCACCAATAACAACAAAGCCATAAAGTTTGTAAGTGGTAGAAACTGAACCTAAGTTTATGTGCAGACAAATGTCTTGCTCTCTTGGTTACACAGAGCAGCTTGAATTTTTCCCTTCAATACTATTGTTTCTTGACCATATGCTACTTCATGAAGTGACTCATTGTTGACCCATTAATTTTGTTATAGTAGCTTTGTGTATTCTTTTACATATTTTTTCACTGTGACCTTTAAAAAATTATTTTGTATTTATTTACATGCAAAATTTATATGCAGTGTGTTTTATACTTTATTTCATTTGCATTTTTTCATAAAATCATTTCCATACATTGTTTTATAAACATATTCCCCATTGAATTATTCCCACCATTACCTTGTCTTTTCAGCCCTTTCCCATCTTTTCTATTTCCTTTACCTACACCCCTTCCTCCACCCCCCAAACTGTTAGACCCTATGAATTTTTCTCTGCTCATCTTCACTGTTCTGCTCCAACCCCTCCCTCCCTTGGATCCATATATACACGTTTTACTAGTTATCTTTCTATTTTTACAATAATGGTGTATCGCATTATTTGTCCTTATGAAACTGAGATAGTTTCTTCAACATAATGCTCTCCAGTCTCTCCCAAGCTATGCAGTAAGTTTTAAAATTGGTGCTCCGGAGTGCTGTGTCATATTCCATCACGTGAATGTAACACAATTTCTCAATTTAGTAAAACGTTTGGACTGTTCCATGTTCTTACAATTGTGACTAATGCTGCTATTGACATTGGTGTGCAAATGTCTACTTGTGTCTCAGTTCTATTTTCTTTGAGGTATATTCTTCGCAGTGAAAGAGCTGAGTTGCATGGAATTTCTATGTTCAGCTTTTTTAGGAAAGGACAAACTACCTTCCAAAATGGTTGTATTACTTTACAATTCTGCCAACAGTGTATGAGAGTTCCTGTTTCTCCACATCTTCTCTAACATGTATCGCTTACTGCCCTACTAAACTTTGCCACTGCTATTGAGTGAGATGGTATCTCACTGTGATTTTTATTTGAATCTCTCTTATTGCCAGTGATTTTTGAGCATTTCTCCATGAGTCTGTTAGCCAAACAAATGCTTTCCTCTGTGAAGAGTCTTTCCACGTCTTTTGGTCATTGCGTTATCAGTCTTTTTTTTATGAGACCCTACAGTATTCTGCAAACTTTCCTTATGAGACCCTTGTTTGAAATGATAGTGTCAAATGTTTTTTCTCAGTAAGTAAGTTTTCTTTACACTATTGGAAAAGTGTTCTTTTTAAATATATATATATATTACTGATATATTAACAAAAGTTTACAGAAAACTTGGATTGCCATTCATTCATTGTTGCACATTTCCCTCCCTACACCCCCACCCAGTTTGCTTTCCTCATTAAAAAAAACATATATTTCATTGTTGCACAATTTCTTCCTTCTGTGGCTCCCCAGTCCACTTTGCTAGGCACCTCTTATTCTGGACTGTTATCATGCAAATAATACCTAAACATATATCCCATTTAAACAATTCTTTACCTAATTTGTTTAAATTCAGTGTTCATTATTTATTCCCTCTTTCCCTTCCCCAAAGCCCCATGTCAATCATATTTTGTAACAGTGGTATTATGCAGTATTTGCCCTTTTGTGACTGAGATATTTCATCAGCATAATGTTCTCCAGAGTCACCATTTTTAATAACTTTAAATGAGTTCCTTGTTTTTCAGTGATGCATATATTCCATTGTGTGGATATACCAAAAGTTTTTGATGCACATAGGGATTGAACCTTCAGAAGTTCTCATTCATCAATTTTATCCTCTCTTTTTAATGTTTTCTCCATTATTCACATTTTGCCCATAAAATCCTTCAACATTGCAACTTGAGAATTGAATTTATTCTTTAATACTTTTAGCTTGAGAAAAGCCAAGCATGTTCTTGCTTTTTTATTTTCTAACTCCAGGTATTTTCACATTTCATTAGAATACTTTGCCTAGTATTCTTGAGCTGTCCTTTGAACGCTTCTGTTTAGCTTTCTTACTTCAGTAATCTTTCCCTTTGTTTTGGCACCTTTACATTGTATTGCAAGTTTCAATCTGGGTAACATTTATTCTGGTCTTTTCTTTCTTTCTTGTATTTGTGGTGACTTTCTGCTTTTTTCATGGTTGTTATCCTGGAGCACCTGAAGCACTTGCTGCAGAAGGTTAAGGACTACAGTTTTCAATATGGATTAAAGTTCGACATCAAGAAAACAAAGATTCTAACCAATGGGCCAATTGACAGCACCATGATAGATGGAGAAGAGATTGAGGTTAACATTTACTGCTTGCTTAGCTCCACATTCAACACTCTTGGCATCAGCAGTCAGGACATCAAAAGATGAGTTGCAGTAGGTAAATCTGCTGTCGTGGACCCTTCCAGAGTACTGAGAAACAACAATGTCAGTCTAGAGACTAAGGTGAACCTGATCCAGGCCATGGCCTTCATCATTACCTGCTATGCATTAGAGAGCTCAACAATGACTAAAGATGATAAAAATAATTGATGTCTTTTAGTTGTGGTGCTGGAAAAGAGTCTTGAACATATTGTGGACAAATAGATCTGTCTTGGGAAGGATGAAACCAAGTTTCTCCTTGAAGGTGAGGATTTTCAAGCTCTATCTCAGATCCTTTGGGCATGTGGACAGGAGG
Organism: Elephantulus edwardii; assembly: GCF_000299155.1. Taxonomy (NCBI): domain Eukaryota; kingdom Metazoa; phylum Chordata; class Mammalia; order Macroscelidea; family Macroscelididae; genus Elephantulus; species Elephantulus edwardii. Next base: position 4,979,937 of record NW_006399829.1, on the reverse strand, counting down.
GACCAATCCTTGGAAAAGGACCTCATGCTTAGAAGGGTGGAGGGACAGTAAAGCACAGGAAAGCTCTAGATGAGATAGATTGATACAGTAACTAGAGCAATGAGGGTAGGTGTGTCAGAGTCAGTGAGACTGGCTCAGGACAGAGCAGACTTCAGAGCTTCTGTACATAGGGTCACTACGAGTCATAGGTGACAGAATAGCAAACATCTCAGAACAACTTCTCAGAATTCATTGTCTATGTCATTAGTGCAAAATGCATCAAATATATTCTTAAGATGTTTTTTTAAATTCAGTTGAGATACCCTCGAGCTCAAAATTTCTTCTTATGAGATTGTTTTATTTTTTTTTCTACTTCAGTTTGAACTTGGGTGTTGATTGTGGACCCCAAAAAGAGAAAATAATTAACAATCTCAAACTTCTCTTCATCTATTGATGTTATTGACCCCGTGGTAAGGATCTTTGTTTTCATCATGTTGTTGTTTAGATGCAATCCATATGAAAGGCTGTAGTCCTTGACATTCTGCAGCAAACATTTCAGTTCTCCTCAGTTTCAGCTAGCAAGATTGTGTCATCTTCTTCCAATTCTGGTGCTACTTTCTTTTTCATAAATAGTTTCTCAAATGATCTGTTCAGCATATAGATTGTGACTGTATGGAGGAAGAACATTTCCCTGAAACTAAAAATTGTATTGCACTGAGAATTCAGCTGTCAAGTCCTTTTCCAAAGTTCTAAGGAGCAAGAATATTAGTTTAAAGAACAAGTTGTGCCTGATCCAACTCATAATATTTTCAGTTGCTTTATGTACATCTGAAAGTTGGACAGTGAATAAGGATAAAAGGTGAAAAATCAATGTCAAGTTGTAGTATGCCAAAGAGTACTGTATATCCTCTGCATTGCCAAAAGAACAAACAAGTCTATCGTGGGGGAAATGCAACCAGGGCAAGGATGGTGACATAACATTTTAAATACTTTGAGCTTCTTGTCAGAAGGCCTTTAGTAAAAGACATTACTCTAAGAAAGTTGGAAGGTCAGATAAATGGAGGAAGGCCCTCAACAATATGCACTGACACAGTGACTATAAGAAAGGACTAGGATATATCAGAGATTGTGAAGTTGAATCAGATTGGGTTAAAATCCAGATTTGATGTTTATAGGATTGTATTTACTTGACAGTACTTAACAGAAACATCAATAATAACAAAAAAGATAAAGATTTCGTAAAATACTGTATGTTGTTGTTGGTAGGTGCCCTCAAGTTGAGTTTGACCCATAGTAACCCCATGAAAAACAGAACCTGACCTTGCCCAATCCTGTGTTGTTCTCCCAATTCTTGACACATTAGAAATGATTGCAGTAGTCACTGTGTAAATTCATCTGGTTGAAGGTCTTCTTCTTTTTCACTGAACCCTCCACCTTTGCAAGTATGATGTCTCTTTCCAAGGACAGCCTTTTCTAGCAACATGCTATGACCATTCACAGTTAGAAAGAGTAAGTACTATAAAGTGAACTGCTGATCTTGAAAGAAATGTGAACATAAAGAAAAGATATTTACACACACACACACACACATACACGCACGCGCGCATCACCCTGGATTTAGTTAACAATCATCTGTGGATTCGAAGCCTCTTATTTAAGCTAATCAGAACATGGTGAGCAGGCCTTTCTATTTAAAAGTCAGTTAGACTCTGAATAAGTCTCCAGTTTGGAGTCTCACGTGTGAAGCAGTTGGATTTTGGAGGGTAAGTTCTCCTGTTTTAAAAGTTGAAAGTCAGATGTAAATGGTTTGATTGGTTTTCGTTGGTTTTTTTGTTTGTTTGTTTTTTATTTCATTCACAATTGTGTGAGAGTTGATTTGGTTTACTGGATTTAGCTAACAATCAGCTGTTAATACAAAGTCTCTTGTTGAAGTCAATCAGGACCTGGTACGTGGAACTTTGTATTTAAAAGTCAGTGTGCCCTCCAGCCTGAGGCCCTTTGGTCTTGATGTTAACTGTGTTTGAGAAGTGCATTCTTCTAAGTGGTACAGCACTGGTCTGTCAGTTTGCTGTGCTGGGTAACTTGGGTGGGGTTGCTGAATGATGTGTCACTGGTAAGTCAAATGCCATAATGGTTACCCATATTGAACAGTGTTTGGTAGAGCTCCCGGATTGAGACAGGGTTTGAAGCATGATTGGCATCCACTTCCTAAACATCGTGCCTTTGTAAACTCTACGAACATCAAAGAATCGATGATTATTATAGAACAGAGTTCAGATATTTTGTTCATAGGGTAGATATAAACTTGCTTAACTTTAAAACACGTAACAACAACAACAAGCAACATTCCCTAAGTACATGAGATGAACCTATATCACTCTTGCCTCCAAGAATCACTCTGGCTGTACTTTCTCTAAGACATATGTGTTTGTTATCCTGGCCATCTATGATATGTTCCATACTTTTCTCTTACAACACAGCTCAAAGACATCAATTCTTCTGTCAGCCTTATTCATTGCCAACTTCTCAAATGTATAGTAAGTGATCATAAAGACCATGGCCTGAATCAGAAACACTTTTGTTATCACACTGACAAAATTATTCCTCAATAATTTGGAAAGGTCCCCAATTGCAGATTTCCCAAATGAAATATGTCTCTTGATCTTTGGACTGTTGGTACCAAGGATGTTGTTTGTGGATCCATGCATAATGAAATTGTTGACAACTTCAGTCGTTTCTCCATCTATGATAAAATTTATTGGTGTTGGAGAAGAGTATTGAATGTACCATGCACTGCTAAGAAAACAAACAGGATCATCCTGGAAAGAGTTAAACCAGGCTGCTCCTTGGAGGCAAGGATTCTGAGGCTTTGTCTGACATATTTTGGAAATGTTGCAAGGAAGGACCAGTCCTTGGAGAGGGATGTTATGCTTGGGAGGGGGGAGGGACAGTGCAGAAGGGAAAGACCCTCTATGAGGTGGGTTGAATCAGTGACCGGGATAATCAGGGTGGGTTGTGTCAGAGACAGTGAGATTGGCACAGGACAGAGCAGGGTTTACGGTTGTTGTACATAAGGTCACTATGAGTCACAAGTGACTCGACGGCACGTAACAACAACATTATAAAGTTGCCTATTGGTCTAGTAGTAAGAAGTTTTGTTTTCTTAATTTGAAATGCCTCAAGTCCTTCTTACTTTCAACAAGAAAGATTGTGTCATCTGCATGAAAAAGGCTATTGATGAAAGTTTTTCTGATTCTGATGCCACATATCTTTTTATAGAGTCCAGCTTCTTTAATAACTTTCTTAGTACACAGATTAGATAGGTATGGATAGATGCTATGACCCTGATGCACTCCTTTCTTAACTTTAAATCATTTAGTGTTCCCTTGATCTAGTCACACAACAGCCTCTCATCTAGGTATAGGTTTCACATGAGCATAATCTTAGCCATAAACTGTTGTGGTCCACACAGTCAAATGCCTCAGCATAGTCAATAAAGCATAAATAGCCATTCTCCTAGTATTTTTTACTTTCAGCCAGGTTTCAGTCTGGCATCAGCAATGACATCTCTGGTGCCATGGCCTCTTCTAAATTCCACTTGAACTTCTGTTAAATCTCTATCTATGTACCATTCTAGCTGTTTTTACTAATCTTCAGCAGTAGTTTGCGTACATGTGATATTAATGATATTGCTTGATAATTTCCACATTGTGTTAGATCATCTTCCTTGGGAATATGGAGTGAATTTGGATCTCTTCCAGTCAGTCAGCAGACAGCTGTCCTCCAAATTTCCTGGCATAGACTCATGAGCACATCCAGGACTGCAGCTGTTAACTGAAGCATGTCAATTTCTATCCCTTTGATCCCTGTGGCCTTCCTTTTTGCCAGTGCTTTCACTGCAGCTTCAACTTCTTCCCTCATTGCTGTTGTTGCTACATGCCATTGAGTCACCTGTAACTCATCGTGACCCTGTGTACAATAGCTCTAAACCTGCTCTGTCCTGAGCCAGTCTCACAGACTCTGACACATTTACCCCTGTTGCCCTAGTTACTGTATCAATCTATCTCATCCAAGGTCTTCCTCTCCTGTGTTGTCCCTCCACCCATTGGTTTTTGTTCATATAATACTTCTTAAAAATTTTCAGTGTTAACTGATTCTTCAGTGTTAACTGATTATTCTTCGTATAATAACTGTGTGTATTTCCTCCATTTTCTCTTTATGCTTTCAAGATCATCCAATATATTGCCAATAATAACCTTCAATATTGCAACTCAAGGCTTAAAGTTGGTTTTCAATTCTATCAGATTAAAAAATGCTGAACAAGTTCTTCCTTTTTATCCTCCAACTTCAGCCTTCTACACATTACAATATAATATTTTATTTGTCTACTTGAGCTGGCTTTTGAAATTTTCTGTCCAGGTCTTTTATGTCAGCATCCTCCCCACCCCCCTTTGCTTTGGCTTCTAGATACTCTAGTGCAAGTTTGCAAGTTTGAGTGTCTTCTGCATTCATTTCAGATTTTTCTTCATTCTATGTCTTTGTAGTAACCTTTTCCACTTTTCATGAATGATAACCTTGATGTCATCTCACAGCTTATCTGGTCTTCATTGACTGGCATTTAATGCTTCAAGTCTATTTGTAATATGCTTTTTAAATTCTGGTAGGATAGACTCAAGATTGTATTTTGCTTCTCATAGGGTTATTTTAATTTTCCTCAGCTTCACTTTAAACTTGCATATGAGTAATTGATGGTCTGTTTCATAACTCTCTCTGGTCTATTTTTAACTCCTGAACTTCACTAATGAGTGTCTTCAATGATTCTTTCCAAGGCTGTAGTCAATCTGATTCCTTAACTGTAGACATGTAGTCTTGCAAATCAGCACGGTCCTACAAATGACAAATAGCTATGTGACTAGAGAAAGAGTGTGTCCCACACTGGGCATCAGGATTTGAGATGAGAAAGGCTTGCAGTGGCAAGACCCTGGTGGTGGAGAGACTGTGACACTGCTGTGAGAAGTGTGCAGTCCATCACATCAGGTGTGGTCTGTGTGTAAAGCCACGGTATTTTTTAAAAAAGGTATTTGCGATGAATAAATAATTGAACATACAAAATACAATCTATTTCCAGCCTCTTTTCTATCACCATGTCCTTATTTTCTGACTACCATTTCCTCTTCATTGTTTTCAACTTTTGCATTCTAATCATCAATTATAATTAATGCCCCTTGATTTTATGTTTGCTCAATTTTGGACTTCAAGATTTGAGAAAAAGTTTCCCTTTCCATTTCCTCCTCTTTGGTTTTAGGCAGTGTTATTACATGAATGTTTGTAACACTATATGACAGAATAATCTAGAGGCAATTATACTGAAAGACATAATTCAGTCACAAAAGGATAATTACGGTTATAAGGCCACTGAAAAGCTGAGAAAAGTTGAATATATAGAAATAATAGGAATGAGAATATATGTCAAGGGTAGTAAAATTATAAATAGATAGTTAAGAAAAAAGACAATCTGAGAAAACTTTGTTATTAATTAAGTACATTGCTATTGTAATAAGCTGTCAAGTCAAAACCAACTCATAGGTCACCCTCTACCAAGTTTTCAAAGACTATGAATTGTTTTAGAAATTGCTCATCTTTCTCTCACAGAACAACTGGTTAATTCAAACTACATGTCTTTGAGTTGGCAGTTAAGTTTCTTATCACTAGGCCTAACTACATTGCTACTATTCTTGTTTTGTCAATTGAGTCGACTGTAACTCATAGCGACCCTAAACACAATAACTCTGAAATCTCCTCTGTCCCGAGCCAATCTCACTGTCTCTGACACACATACCCTCATCACTCTAGTGACCGTTTCCATCTATCTCATCTGGGGTCTTCTTCTTCACTGTCTGCCCACCCTTCCAACCATGATATCCTTGTCCAAGGACTAGTCCCTTTTGGAAACATGCCAAAGCTGTGTTGCATACAGCCTCAAAAATCCTTGCCTCCAAGTACCAGCTTGGTTTATTCAACTATGATTTATGTTATTCTACGCCTAGTGGTCTAATTGTAAGGAGTTATGCTGTCAGCCCAAAGATTATCAGATCAAATCTACCAGCTGTTCTGTAGGAGAAAGATAGACAAACTTTTCTGGTGAGGTTCTGATTTGAGGGTACATCACTACCACCACAGCAGTTAGAATTATAAAAGAAATGTGTATAAATGCTTAACTGACAAAACCCAGCATGACCAGTAAATTTTCACTCAAATAGTGAAAACAAAATAAATAAAATTTTAAAAGGAAATACTCCACTCGATTTTGGTATAGGATTTGCATAATAGCAATTTAAAACAGATACATATTTTGCTGTATTATTTATTTGCTTTCTTTTTCAATTCAGTAAAAAAACTCTTTGCTTACACTGGTATTTATTTTCATAGTGATCATTGTGTTGTAGGTGTGTGTTACTGTAATGCTGGACATCATGGTTCCAGTATTTCAAATACCACAAGAGTCACTAATTGTGGACAGGCTTCAGCAGAGCTTACACACTGCGCTAGACTAGGAAGGATAATGAGCCACTCACTTTCAAAATAACTGGCAAATGAAATTTTATGGACAGCAATCAAACCCTCAGGTTGGGAAATTAAAAACAAACAAGAAACTTTGCTTCCATCAGGTAGATTTCAACTCATGGCAAACTATGAGGTTTTGAACCTGTAAATAATTAAGGGAGGTTGTTGACAATATTTTTCCATGAAGCAGCTGGTATTTTCAAAATGCTGATCTTTTGAATAGCGGGGAAATGTAATGTGCTATGCCACCAGTGCCTCTTCCTGTGGTTGGAAGATACTCAAAATGAGTATTGGCAGAGAAGCTTCAATAAAACAGAGCCTACCTCAATGATAAGGGTGGAATAACGTTTACAGCCAATGAAGGACCTTTATTTCATGACATAGCATAACTCAAATGAAACATTTTAAAATCTTCATTAGTAATAGATCATGGAATATATGAAATATAATTTAAAAATTTACAAATTGTCAAAACTGAAATGATATACTGTGAATTATTGAGATGAAATGAATTAGACTTGCCCCTTCTTAATCAGACAATCACATACCCTACTATGCCAAGAATGCCAACTTGAAGAGAAATGGCATCTCATTCTTCACTAAAAGAACACTTCCTTGGAGTCATGATGCTGGAGAAGAATATTGAACATACCATGCACTGCTAAGAGAATAAACAGATATGTCATAGAGACGGTGAAACCAAGTTGCTCTTTGGAGGCAAGAATTTTGAAGCTCTGCCTCACATACTTTGGGCATGTTGCTAGGAGGGACCAGCCCTTCTAGAAGGACGTGATTCTTGTAGAGGTGGAGGGACAGCGCAGGAGAAGAAGACCCTGGATGAGATGGATTGACTCAGTAACTGGAGTAACGGGGCTAGGTGTGTTGGAGACAGTGAAATTGGCTTAGGATAGGGCAAGCTTCAGAGCTGTTGTCACTACGAGTTGCAGGCAGCTCGACAGCACATAACAACAACAACAACAAAAAAGTATTCGATCACTGTATTTTTCAAGGAACACAATTTAATCGAAATGAAGATAAAACCAGCTACTGTCATTTATTTCAACTTGTGCTGGAAAAATACAGAGGAAAACCGTGAAGTGGATGATTGACACAGTGATTACAAGCATGGGCATGAGCAAGACAAAGAGTGTGGTGATGATGCTGATACTCAGACTGCATCCTTCAGTATTTCAACATCAAGAAAATGAAAATTGTCACTAGAAAGTCAGCAATGAATTGACTTAATTATCTCAACTCTCTCATTCGTTCCTTTCTAGTGACACTCAATGTGGCTGTGAATTTCATGAGGAGATTGCACATCTTTCTCAGGAGGAGTCACTCACTATTGGGTTTAAACTGCCAGAGAAGCTTGGCCTTTGGGCTCCCACCGCAACTCCCTATGGACTAGACCACCATAGCTCCCCAGTTATTTGTTGTTGATGGTGGTCAGTGCCATCAAGTCAACCACAACTCATAGTGCCCCTCTCAACAGCAGATCTGAACCCTGCCCTCTCCTGTGTCATCCTCACCATCTCTGATATACTTGAGCCCGTTGTTAAAGTCATTGTGCCAGTCCATCTTGTTGAGGGACTTCTTCTCTTTCTCTCTTTCTACTTTTCCCAGCATTCTAGCTTCTTCCAAAGATTCCAAAGACTGGTCCCTCCTAACAGCATGCCCAGAGTATGGAAGACAAAGTCTCACCATCCTTGCCTTTAAGAAGTACCCGTAAGGGAGCTCTGGTGGGCTAGTGGCAAGACGCTGTACTGCAATACCAGAGGCATACAGTTCAAATCCACCAGATGCTCTGCTGGAGAAAGAGGGGCAATCTCCTCCTGTACCAGTCAGATCCGATTTGACAGTAAACACACACACAAATAATAATAATAAAAAATAATAAAAAAAGAAGTACCCATGTTACACAAGACAAATTTGCTTGTTCCTTTGGCAGTCCATGAGAGCTTCAGTTCTCTTCTCCAAGACCACAATACAAGGGCATCCATTGTTATAGTAGAGATGTCACAAGTAGATGGCTTTAAGAAACATAAATGTGTGTTTTTTTAAATATAGGAGATTCAAGTAAAAAACTTAAATCATTGCCAAGCTTCCAAACAGGAAAAAGTTTACCGATGGTGCAACCACTGTGGAAAGGTGGTATGGCGCTTTATCAAATAGTTGGAAATAGAAATACCATTTGACCAAGCAATTCCACTACTGGGAATATACCCCAAAGATACCATAACTGACATCCAAGCAGATATAAGCACACCCATGTTTATTGTGGCTTTGTTCACAATAGCAAGGAGTTGGAAACAACCCAGGTGGCCATCAACAAATGAATCGATAGAGAAGCTGTGGTATATTTACACAACGGAATACTACACTGCATTGAAAAACAAGGGACTCATGCAATATTATTCAAAATGGGTGACCCTGGAGGACATTATGCTGAGTGAAGTATCTCAGTCACAAAGGGACAAATACTGCATGATGCCACTGTTGTAAAACAGTACTGATATTGGTTTTGGGGGAGACTGAGAAAGATGGGTTCAATAATGTATACTGCATTGAAACAGATGAGGGAGAAAATTGTTTAAAAGGGATATGTGATTAGGTATATTTGTTATGACAGTAGTCTAGAGTGAAGGTTGCAGAGTGGAGTGGACCTCGGAGAAGGGTTTGTAAAACAATGAAAGAATTTTTCTTTTATTTTTCAAGAGGGTAGTGTCCTAGGGGGGAGGGTTGGGAGGGGAGAAAAGTGCAACAATGAATGAATGGAAACAAAAAAAAAAAAAGAACATTTCAAGATCTATTCTGAAGTTTAATTGTTGAAGTATATATTTAAAATAATGATTTTGTTGACAGATTTCCTTGTACATGTGCAGATAGTATCTTATTGCTTACAACATTGTACTTCAGGAAGGATTTGGAAACAGTACTTTTTATTGTAGATGTAATATCATTTTTTCTCATTTTTTTTTAAATTTTCAGGATAGTAGATCATATGATCAATTAAAAATGACCAATGACAGTCCATCCCAGCATGCTAATAATGTCTAGAATGAAGACGTTTATGTATTCCATTTTACTTTTGACAACTTCCAAATTTTCTTAATTCATACATTTCATGTTTTAATAATTTAATGCATGTTAGCAGCTGTTCCTCTTCTTTAAATTGTCTTCCAGTCCAAAGACTCTATCTCTAGCGCTACAGCTACAGTGTTCCTCTATTGGTCACAGGGTGGAGGGACAGTTCAGGAGATGATGAAGATGATGACTGTGGCAAGGAGGACAGGTGTGTTAGAGACAGTGAAATTGGCTCAAGATATGGCAGGGTTCAGAGCTATTGTTCATGAGGTTTCTGTGAGTCATAGTTGACTCACTGGCACATAACAACAACAACAACAAAACCAAACAACATAAACAACCTTTGCAGCTGAAACAAATTGAATACTCAGTCAAGGTTCATTAATAATTTGTGACTGGATTGCAAGAGTAGGAAACAAAGAAGAGTAGGTATTGGAAATCACTAAATTTTGCATGATCACTTGTCTATTTATTGCCTATGTTGTTGTTGTTGTTGTTGTTATGTGCCATCGAGTCGCTTGCGACTCTTAGTGACCCTGTGTACAACAGTCCTAAACTCTGCTCTGTCCTGTGCCAATCGCACTGTCTCTGACACTCCAATCCTGATTATCCCAGTCACTGAATCAATCCACCTCATAGAGGGCCTTCCCCTCCTGTGCCGTCCCTCCAACCTCCCAAACATGATAACTTTCTCTAAGAACCGGTCTCTCCTCACAACATTTATTGCATATAACTAAAGAAAACACACACACACACACAAATGAGAACTAAACAATTGGAACTCACCTGGTTACTATACAGGAGACTACATCTGTGGAAATAATTGTTAGAGAAACTCAACCAGCAGTAAAAACTAGGCCAGGTGTTAACTGTGAAACAGAACATCAGTTACTCAGGTGTAAGTGCAAATTGAAGTTGAAGACAATCCAAACAAGCCCACGGAGGTAGCGTACAACCTTGAGTCAATCCCAGGTGACTGAAAAACCAACTTAGGAACAGATTTGAGGCATTGGACATTAATGATTTAAGATTAGATGAAGACATCAAGGATATCATCCATGAAGGAAGCAAAATATTTATACAAAGATGAAGGAAAAAATAAAAGAGCAAAATATAAGTGAGAAACAACTCTAAAATTGAACTAGAAAACAAAAAGTCAAAACAAAGGGATGAAATGAAATAGCAAAAGAGATAGAAGATTTCAAAGAGCAGTATTAAAAGGCAAAGCATTATAACAAAATGTAAAAAGAACTGGAGTCATAAAATAAAAGATAAGGAGTCTCATCACTTTTTAATCTCAAAGAAAAGAATAACAAATTCAAGACTCATGTTTCAATAATTGACAGATACTATGGGCAAAGTCTTGAATGATCCAGGAAGCATCAAAAGAAGATTGAAGGAATATTAAGTCACTGTATCAAAAAAGTATTGGCTGGCACAATGCCATTTCAGAAATAGTGTTTGGCCAAGAACCAATGATGATTAAAGAGGAAGTTCAAACTGAGCAGAAGGCATTAGGGGGCAAAAAAAACCCCATAGGAATTTATTAAATACCAATTGACAAGATAAACAAATGTATGTAGCCTTGAATGTGCTTACCAGGCTGTGTCAAGGTATTTGGAAGACAGCTACCTGGTCAAATGACTGGAAGAGTTCCATGTGTATTCCCATTCTTAAAAAAGGTGATGCAGCAGAGTGTGTACATTATCTAATGAAATCAAATGGCTAGAACTCTGCATTTACAGAAATTTAAGCTGCATTTATTAGAGGCTGTGGCACCAGATAAATTATTACTGGTGTCAAATATATCTTGGCAGAAACAGAGAATACAGTAAGTATGTCTATCTATGTTTTATTGAATATGCAAAGTCATTTGACTTTCTAGATCACAACACATTTTGGCTAACTTTGAGAAGAATGGGAATTCCAGAAATCTAATTCTACCACTTTTTCTTGTGAAACCTATGCCTAGAGTAAGAGGTATTTGTGGAAACAGAGCAAGGGAACACTATATGGTTTAAAATCAAGACAAATGTGTGTCAGGGCTATATTCTTTCTCCAAACCTATTCAGTCTATTCACTGAGCAAATCATTCCAGAAGCTGAACTCTGAAGAAGAATGTGGCATCAGGAGCAGAGGAAGTCTCATCAACCATCTCACCTCAGCAGCAGTATCAAAGCTTAACAGGACAGCAAGCAACAAATATTGGAGATGATGCAGAGATTGAAATTGTCATACACTGCTGGTGGAATTGCAAAATGGTACTCCACTCTGGTATTTCCTCAAAAACCTGAACATAGAAATCGAATTTGACAGCAGCCATTCCACTACTGGGAATATAGCCCAAGGAAATTAGAGCTGAGACACAAACAGAGATATGTAAATCTATGTTCATAACGGCACTATTCATAATGGTAAGAAAAGGAAAACAGCCCAAATGCCTATCAACAAATGATTTGATAGAAAAAAAAAACCCAAACCTATGAGATATTCACACAATGGAATACTGTGCAGCACTACAGAACAATGATGTATTTGCAAAGTCTGACACAACATGGAAGAGTCTAGAGAGCATTATGTCACAGTCACAAAAGGACAAATACTGTATAAGACCACTATTGTGACGCTAGGATGGTTAACTGAGAGATTGCAGGGGAAGAAATATAATAAAACACATTGGGTAGACAAAGCACACTACAAAGGACAAAGACAAGGGAAAAAATAAAGCAAGAAATAATCGAAAAATGACAATGTTGTTATTGCAATTAGCAAATAGGAACAACATGGATGATACATAAATAGATAGATGATAGATAATAGACGATAGATAAATACAAATATATGTATATATACATATAAACAGAAATACAAATATACACACATACATATACACATACACACACACATACATACATATCCACTTAAATACATATATATGTTTAAATGAGAAGGGAGAAGGAACATGGAAAAAGAAATAGAAATCACTAGGACTACAGATATTCATAGGATGATGGGAGAGCGGGACAGGTAAGAAATAGGTATGGGGAAAAAAAGAAATAGGTATGGTGCAATGGGTCCTTGGGGAAAGGAGATTAAAGTAAAAGATCATTTTGAATAATATTGCATGAGTGAAATATCCCAGTCACAAAAGGACAAATATTACATGATGCCACTGTTGTAGAATGGGACTGTCCTTGGGGTTGGGGAGAGAC
>NW_006399829.1:4955242-4966311 GCF_000299155.1 Elephantulus edwardii | reverse complement strand
TTTTATTAATTTTAATGAGCATTTGCTGAGATTTTGGATTTCCGTTCATTCATTGTTGCACTATTTTCTCTCCCCCATCCCAGTTCATTCCTCTTTTTTCTCCCCTTGAAAGTCTATTTTAATTGTCCCTTTGTCACAGTGCTTGTCAAAACCAGTTCTGATTAATCTCCATTGTCAGTGTGTCCTTTGCTATTCCCTATCACTTCTCCCTGAGAGAGACTTTGCCCTGATTCATAAGGAAAAGGGAAAGGTGTATTCTCTTAGCTACTTCCTGCTGAAAAGGGATGCTGTAGGTTTCAGGGAGACGATCTTCTCTCACTACTCTAAAGGGCCCCTTTGGCAATAGGAAACACGTAGACTATTGTGGAGATTGATTTTGGAATTTAGATGCACTGTTATCAATTGTGCTTAGCCGTACATGTTCATATCCTTGAAGATGAATCATGCAACTGTTGCAGCCTAGAAGACACATATTTAACTATCAAGGTAAAAGTACAGGAGTCAAAAATTAAAATCAATAATATTCCAGGTAGAGGTTCTAACAGTGGCACAAATCAGGTTACAGCTGTATTTGTTCTTAAGAGACTGAGTTAGTTCACTCAGCATAATGCTTTCTAGACTTTCCCATGTTATATGGTATTTTATTAAATTGTTGTTCCTGAGTGCTGCACAGTATTCCATTGTGAGAATGCCCTACAATTTCTCAAGCTATTCATCTTTTGATCGACATTTGGGCTTTTTCTATTTTCTTGCTATTAAATGAAAGACAATGTATACAAATTTTGTATGCAAATCAATATAAAATTTTTAAGAAAGGGGGGGGAAAAAGGAGCACCTTGGTTGCACTTTCTCAAAAACAAAACACAAAGAGCCTAAAATAATTTAAAATATTAAACAAAAATGCAAATAACCCAGTCACAAAATGAGTAGTAGATATGAACAGATACTTCATGAAAGAAAAAAGAGTAAGATGATCAATAAATACATAAAAAAAAATGTTCAAAATCACCAGCTATTAGATGTAAATGAAATGCTATGAGATAACATCTCTCTAGCAATAATAGCAAAGTTCAATAGGACAACAAATAATAAATACTGATGATAATGAAAAGAGATTAGAATTCTCGTACAGTGCTTGATGATGGGAATGTAAAATGGTACACTCTTTATGGAATGCAGGCTGGCATTTCCTCAAACTTTGAAAATACAAATACCATTTGACTCAGCTGCACCACTACTGAGAATATACCTAAAAGAAATCATATCCATGACACAACCTATGTTTATTGCAGCATTATTCACAATAGCAAAGAGATGGAAGAAGGCCAAGTGCCCATCAACAAAGGCATGGGTAGGGAACCTGGTATATCCACACAATGTAATATTATGCAGCATTGAAAATCAACGAGCTAGTGAAGCAATATGCAACATGAATGAGTCTGGAAAACATTATACTGAAATATCTCAGTCACCAAAGGACAAATATGGCATAAGACCTCTGCTATATAAAAATAGGGTGATTATGAGGTGGAGGAGAACAGGAAAATGAAAAGATAATGAATACTGCACTGAAATAGGGAAAGAAAGGACAATATGAAAAGAATGAACAATTAGACACTATGTATGATAGTTAATGATCTAGAATAAAACAAGCTTTAAAAAGTAAATTGGGTGTCAGGGATAGAGAAAAATGTGTATGAGTGAATGAACAATGATCATTTTATAAACTTTCATAAAAATTACAATACAAAATTAAGAAAAAAATATTTGTGATGAATAAATCGTTGAATGTACAGTTAGAAAATTTTGGTCACTGTAAATTACCGTGAAAGTCATCTGATCACACAGCGTTGTTCCCAAGGAAGGGTTCTTAGTGGTAATCAAATATATTATATAGAAAAGATAGCTTAATTGAAAGATTTTACATTCCTTCCTTGGTTCAGGCTATGATTGACCACAGTAGAGTGGGTAATCTGACACCAGGAGGTGAAATACAAAGCAGTATTTCTAAAGAATATTTCTTACAAAGTTGTTTCTCTAACTTGTCTTTTTTTAAACAAAAAGAAACACTACACTGGAAAGAGTTCTGAACCTTTCACCAAGCCCATGTTTCTAGTTTCATAAAGTGTCATGGGAAAAGTTGCATTGTTGATTTTGAAATAAATGGATTTAGAAATAATCCACCCATTCCAAAAAAAGGGAAAAAATAAACACAAAAATGTGGAAAAAAATATTGAAGAAGAATTTGCACATTTGAATTATAGCGTTGGCAAAAGATGTCGACTGTACCTTGGATTGTTGGAAAAACAATTTTGTCTTGGATGAAGCTCAAGAAGTTAGAATTGACTTTGCCTCACTTACTTCTCACATATTTCAGGAGGAAACAAACCTTAAAGAAGACCATCATATTTTGTAAAGTAAAAAGACAGATAAAAAAGAGGAAGACCCTCAACAAGATGGATAGACACAGCTACAGCAATGAGCTTACGCATACCCACTATTGTGAAAAAGACAGGCATGTTTAGTCTGTCAAAGATTTCTAAGATTCACAGACCATATCATGGCATCTACATTTTAAAAATAATTCTGGTTTCAAATCTATTCTCCCAATAAATTAATTGAGTGGGATATTTAATTTTGGCATATATTAATTTAAATATCTAAGGTATCCACTTCCGTAATAGCTTGCCTCCGAAAACCCTATGAACCTGGAGAGTGGATGAGAGATACTCAAGCGTTGAGAACTCTCCTTCATAGGGTTGCTACGAGTGGCCTGTGACTCGACAGCACTTAACAACAACAACAACAACAACAATCCAATCAATATCCTTAATAGGTTATTTAATTTTGTCCCTTTCAATGATATTGCCATGTAAGTATATAAAATGAAAGACATTCTGCTGTGGTAGTATGTATAATATAAAGCTGACTGCTTCTTTTCCCTTATTAAAAAAAGGTTGACATTAATAATTTATTAAAGATTGGACCCATTTGCCACCAAAAATAACTTCATCAAGAGAACTATAATACTAATAAGCTACAGATAAATATTTTCTGAAAATAATTGAGTGTGATCTAATTGAGCACGATTTTTATGAAATGGAATGGATATTTCATCTCTGAGGCATTTGAGTTTTAATTTAGCACAGTTCATAGGATCATATTTAGTAAAGAATGTAACAGAAATAGAGAAAGCACTACTAGATATAAAAATGTTTGTTTATTTCAATATTAAAAAGTATCTAATTATAAGTAGAATGAAAGAACTCTAACTATCCACTTAAGAATAAAATTAAATTGGATAGCTTAGTCCCTCCTGCTGGGAATGCAAAATGGTGTGACTGCTATGAAAATATCTTTCCTACTTCCTTGGAAAACTGAAAAGAAATATTATTTGATCCAGTAATCCTACTGCTAAGTATATTTGTCAAAGAAATGAAGACTGCAATACAAACTGACATACGCACATTCAAGGTTGTTGCAGCATTATTTACAGTAGCAAAGAAATGAAAATGATGCTTTTACACATCAACAGATAAATGCCTAAAGAAGCTGAGTGGTACATTGACACAATGGGATTTTATACATCACTAAAAATTAATCAAGCATTTGTTAAATACTGTACAACATAGATAAATCTTGAACAAACTACGCTGAATTATGTAAATCAGAAAAAGACAGTTATGGTATAACTATTCTGGTGGCCTCATGGTAAGAAGCTATGCTGCAATCCTGAAGAGACATGGTTCAAATCCACCAGATGCTCCACAGGAGAATGGGCAATTTTCTTCTGTGCAGTTAACTTTTTTCTCAAAACCCACTGAAGAGTCACCTATCAATTGGTTGTGACTCCTGAACATACAACAACAACAATGGAAAAAGCTAAGGAAAGTTTTATACACAGACTAAATCAATCTTGGGAGGTTAACAAGAATGAGAAAAGAGGAGAAAGGTTAAGAAAATTAGTAAATACATAAGTTGGGTGAAAGGAAAGGCAACACACAAAAAGGGTGTGATTACATGTAATTAATTACATAAACTGTAATTAATTATATAAATAATTATGTGTGGATCATAACAAATTGTGGCTGACTCTGAGAAGAATGGGATACCCAGAACACTTGACCATGCTAATGTGAAACCTATACTTGGACCAAGAGGCAGTCGTCAGAACAGAGCAGGGAAACACTTCATGGTTCAAAATTGGGAAGGGTGTAAGCAAGGGATGTGTCCTATCTCCATACCTTTTCAACCTGTATGCAGAAGAGATTATCTGAGAGGCTGGGCTCTATGAGGAGAAGTGTGGCATCAGGACTGGTGGAAGAGATTTAACAATCTGCATTATGCAAATGACACAACCCTGCTTGCTGAAACTGAGGAGGATCTGAAGCGCTTGCTGCAGAGTGTCAAGAACTGCAGCCTCCAATATGGACTGAGGCTCAATGTCAAGAAGACAAAGATTCTCACCACTGGACCCAATTGGCAGCACCAGGATGGATGGTGAAGAGATTAAGATTGTTAACAACTTTAGTCTGTTTGGCTCCACAGTAAACACTCTTGGCACCAGTAGACAGGAAATTTAAAAAAATGTATTGTGATGGGAATGTCTGCTGTTAGGGACCTTTCCAGGGTACTGAAGAGCAATGGTGTCACTCTGAAGACTAAGGTGTGTCTGATACAGGCTATGGTCTTTGCAATCATTTGCTATGCATCAGAGATTTGGACAATGACTAAGAAGGATAGAAGGAGAATTGATGCCTTTAAGTTGTGATGCTGGAGAAGAGTATTGAATGTACCATGGACTGCCAAGAAAACAAACAGATTCATCCTTGAGAGGGTAAAACCAGGCTGCTCCTTGGAGGCAAGGATTCTGGGACTTCATCTAACATATTTTGGACATGTTGTAAGGAGGAACAGGTCTTTGGAGAGGGACATCATGCTTGGGAGGGTGGAGGGACTACGCAAGAGGGAAAAATCCTCTATGCAATGGATTGATTCAGTGACTGGGGTAATCGGGATGGGTGTGTCAGAGGCAGTGCGATTGGCACAGGATAGAGCAGGGTTTAGGGCTGTTGTACATAGGGTCGCTATAAGTCGCAAGCGACTCGACGGCATGTAACAACAACAACAATTACATTAACTAATTAATATAGTTGCTTGCTGCAGAAATTCAAAGACTAGAGTCTTCAATATGATTGAAGCTCAGCATCAAGAAGACAAAGATTCTCACTACTGAGAGCACCATGATGGAAGGAGAAGAGATTGAAGAGATCGAAGTTGTTAAGAGTTACAGATGGCTCAACCCCACACACAGCACCCTTGGTACCAGCAGTAGTCAGAAAATTAAAGACGAATTGCATTAGGTAAATCTGCTGTGAGGGACTTTCCCGAGTACTCAGAAGCAATGATGTCAGTCTTAAGACTAAGGTGTGTCTGATCCAGGTCATGGTCTTCCCAATTACTTACTACACATCAGAGAGCTCAACAATGACTAAGGATGACAGAAGAAGAATTGATGCCTTTAAATTGTGGTGAACATACCATGTGCCACCAAGAAAACAAATGGGTCTGTCTTGGAGAGGGTGAAACCAAGTTTCTCTTTGGAGGCAAGTATTTTAGAGGTCTGTCTCACATACTTTTGACACATGGGCAAGAGAGAAAGGTCCTTGGAGAAGGATATAATGCTCGGGAGGGTAGAGGAACAGCACAGGAAAGGAAGACCCTGAATGAAATGTATTAATACAGTAATTGGGCAATGGAGGTTGGTGTGTTGGAATCAGTGAGACTGGCTCAGGACAGGGCAGACTTCAGAGCTGTTGTACATAGTATGTGTTGCAGATGACTCAACACTTGACAGCAATGACATAATATCATTAAAAAATCTGTGAATAACTGCATGAAAACTCAGAATCATTTATAAACTATCACTGAAATAAAATAGTGTTAAATTACACTTAAAACGGATTGGTAGTCTTTTAATTTTTAATAATGTGAATTTTACTCATTAGTTTCTAATATCAACATGTATTTCTGTATTCCAAATAAGTGCATCTTTTTTTGCAGAAATATGTGTTTTCAGTTTCTAATAAACAGTTCTAATAGCGGTTTTGCAGAAATGTGGTAGTTGAAAGATCAGATGCTAGATAGTCTTATTTTTTTCCTTTTGAGGTAATATTATTTTAGAAAGAATTCCTATTAAATGTATGATCTAATCATTAGACTCAAGTCAAGGAGTCACTGCCCGACCTAGTCTCAGCTGCTTTGCTTTGTGTGGGGGGGACTGGGGGGTTGACTTAATCATAAGGTCACACAATTTGATGGGTGAAAGGAGGGATGGTAAAGGAAAGGGGGAAAATCCAGGGTGGAAAACAATGTATATGAACTTTGTAAGTAAATCAGTATAAAATATTAGAAAAAAATAATAATATAAGAAGTCTGGTGGGAAGGAACAGGACAGTATGGGTAATAGACATAATTGTAGGTAAGGCAGGACCATCCAGTCCACTAACAAGAGATCTTCAAAGTCAAGATAAACAGTAAAGCAGAAACTCATTGGAATCAGGCAAGAGACTGGACCTCTCTAGTTGATAAACTGAGCTCCAGAGCCAAATTCATTTCCAAGAAGGGACTAAGAAGGTAGAAACTTCTACTTCTGTGGGTAGGTGAGCATGCAGTTGTATAGGAATAATGAGTAATTAATAAATACATGATATTGTTATGTGCCATCAAGTCACCTACAACTCACAGCATCGTAGCTCTGCATCCTGTACAGCTACCCCTTAAAGATCAAGCTGGAAGCTGGAAGCACCCATGAATCAAAAGAAGCTAAAATTATACAGTCATGCGAGTCTTAAGTATGGAAATAGAAAACTATTTCCAGAAAATACTTTCTTGGACAATGTATTTTAATCCAAGTTCTCTAAGAAGCAGATGCCAAGATAGGATCATAAACACAAATCTTGATTAGGAGAAAATGCTGTGAAAGAAATGGAAATAGTGCTGAGGAATGTTGTTACTGCCCCCAGACGCAGTGAGCACCTGAGTTTGAGAAGAAGAGAAAGAAGATTGGGTAGAGAGAAAAAAAAAAAAAACTCAACTTTGATTGCATTATAATTCTAAAGAAAATCTGTGAGTAAAGAAAGTCTGTGAGGAATCTTCAAACCAAAGTCATCATTTAGAGGATCCGCATGAACCCCAGAATTTACCTGCCTTTGCAACTCTAGCACACTTTGTCGATTTGGCCTTGACATGACCATGTGGTCAGTTTCAAAAATAGCAACTTGGTGGTGGTTAGTAACACCCACAGCAATTGGAAAACTGAGATACACATTTCTTAATCATCACTGGCCACTCAGGTCTAATTTTCCACCGTGTTTTCAGAAGGAGCAGTCCTAAGGCTGTAGTGGTGATGGTTGTTATGTGCCATCAAGTCAGTTTTGACTCACACCAACATTTGCACAATTAATCACGATTTCTACAGAGTACAACTGCTCCTAGTTCTCTAAGAATTCAATAGAAATCTCAATAGAAAAGAAGATTGAATCTCACTTTTCAGATATGTTTTCCCATATCATCATCTCTTTACCACTATTTTAATATACTTTGTATGCAATTCCAGAGTTGTGTAAGTCCATTTTCCCTTAATCAGAATAAGCTGATGTGTAAGTGAAGTAAAACATAGTGTGCAGCAGTGGAGTTTGTGTCTACACCTTTTCTAATTTTGAATAGAATATTTTTTATATTTGTTCAAAGGAGGAAACCATAGTTATTCCTTAATTAAATCATAACTTCAGGTTTGACTGAATTTGGAAATTTGGAAAAAAATTTCCTGCCAATGAGATTCACCCTTTCCTTAATTGATGGTGTTAACTGAAAATATGCATCTCTTTGCTAGACCATACTTCCCAGTATTATGTGATTATCCTCCATTTTGCAGCCTGATATAATTGCCTTCTATTTTATGTATACAGATTCATCCTAGAGAGGGTTAAACCAGGCTACTCCTTGGAGGCAAAGATTCCGGGGCTTCGCCTGACATACTTTGGACATGTTGCAAGGAGAGACAGGTCTTTGGAGAGGGACATCATGCTGGGTAGAGTAGAGGGACAGTGCAGGAGGGGAAGATCCTCTATGAGGTGGATTGATTCAGTGACTGGGGTAATCGGGATGGGTGTGTCAGAGGCAATGTGATTGGCACAGGATAGAGCAGGGTTTAGGACTGTTGTACATAGGGTCGCTATGAGTCGCAAACGACTCGGCGGCACATAACAACAACACAACATTTTATGGGATCTCACCCCTGGGCCAGTTGGCAGCATCAGGATAGATAGTGACTAGATTGAGATTGTTAACAGCATTTGTTTGCTTGACTCCACAGTCAACACTCTTGGTACCAGCAGCCAGGAAATCAAAAGGTGAATTGGATTGGGAAAGTCGGCTGTCGGGGACATCTCCAGAGTACTGAAGAGCATCACTGTCAGTCTGGAGACTAAGGTGCACCTGATCCAGGCCATGATCTTCACAATTGCTTGCTATGTATCACAAAGCTAGACAATGAGTAGGGATGATAGAAGGAGAATTGATGCCTTTGAGCCATGGTGCTGGAGAAGAGTACTGAATATACCATGGACTGCTAGGAGAAAAAAACAGGTTTGTCCTGGAGAGGGCAAAACCAGGCTGATCCTCGAAGGCAAGGATTCTGAAACTCTGTCTGACATAACTTGGCACAGTTGCAAGGAAAGACCAGTTCTTGAGAGGGACATCATGCTCGGTAGGGTAGAGGAACAGCGCAAGAGAGGAAGACCCCCGATGAGATGGATTGACACAGTAACTGCGGAAATGGAGGTAGGTGTGTCAGAGATTATAATGTTGGTTCAGTATAGAGCTGTTGTGCATAAGGTCCCTATGAGTCAGAAGCAACTCGACAGCACAGAAGAACAAATCAGGTATGTCTTAGACTTTAAACCGACATCTTTGTTTTTTAATTCTTTGGAGACTTCCTGTTCTTTAGTACTTTGAAGAGGTACTTAACAACAGATTTATCTAATATATCTTGTGATTTCTGACTACTGTTATGATGTTATTGAGTGATGCTAAGTAAAATGAAACTCTTGACAACTTCAAACTTTTCTCCATCTATTATGATGTTTCCCATTGGTCCAGTGGTAAGGAATTTTGGTTCCTTGATGTTAAGATAGAATCCATATTCTTTTATCTTTTGCAGCAAGTGTTTCAAGCTTACTTCACTTTCAACCAACTAGTTGTGTGATTTTCATAACCCAGTTTGCTGAAGAGTGTTCCTCCAATCATGATTCCATACTTTTTTCATATAGTCCAAATTTTTGAATGCTTTGTACACCAAACAGGCTGAATAGATATGGAGAAAGGATAAAACTCTGACATATCTTTCCTGATCATAAGTTAGGGTATAATTTGACAAGAGCAGAAGTTGTGTAGGAATGGAATTTTAATTACATCCTCTTGTAAGCCTGTGTCTCAATATGCATTCTCCACTAATTTTCTCTTGTTATCACATAGAGGTAAGAATTTACAAAAAAAGTGTTATGTGCTATCAAGTTGCCTCAAACTCATAGCAACTCTAAGTTCGAAAGCTCTGAACTCTACTCACCCTGAGCCAACCTTATATCAGTGGACCATAGATAGCTGGGTCTATTTCTGGGTTCTCAATTCTTCTCCATTTGTCTACATCCCTATCATTGTACCAGTCCTATGCTGTTTTAGTTATTACTGCTGTATAGTACGTTTTGAGGTCAGGGAGTTCTATGTCTCCCACTCCATTTTTGTTTCTCAGGAATATTTTGCTTATTTGAAGTCTCTTGCATCTCCAAATAAACTTGATAATTTTTCTTTTGATCTCTTTGAAAAATGAATTTGGTATCTATATTGAGATAGCACTGAACATACAGATTGCTTTTGATAGGATCACAAAATTGAGCCTTCCATTCCATGAACAGGACACATTTTTCCATTTCTTTAGGTCTTTTATTGTGTTTTGCAGAAATGTTCTGTAATTTTCTTTGGATCGGTCTTTTGTATCTCTAGTTAGGTTCACTCCCAAGTGTCTTAATTTGTGGTTGGCTATTGCAAATGATATTGCTTTCTTGGTTTCCTTCTGAATTCTCTTTGTTATTGTAGAGTGAGCCAAATTTATAATCTCTAACACACCCTACCCCTATTACCTGTCACTGAGTCAATCCATCTTGTTGAGGGTCTTCCTCTCTTGCACTGTCCCTCCACCTTCCCAAGCATAATATCCACCTGCACGGACTGGTCCTTCCTTGCAGCATGTCCCTCCTTGTTCTTCAGTACTCTGGAGATGTCCCTGACAGAAGGTTTTCCCATTGCAATTCGTATTTTGATTTCCTGGTTGCTGGTACCAAGAGTGTTGATTGTGGAGCCAAGCAAACTAAAGCTGTCAACAATTTCAATAGCTTCACCATCTATCATGATGCTGCCAATAAGCCCAGTGGTGAGAATCTGTTTTCTTGATGTTGAGATCCTGGACCTTCTAAAGTAAGTTCTTAAGATTCTTCTCAGTTTCAGTAAGCAAGGGTGTCATCTGTATAATGCAGGTTGTCGATGAGTCTTCCTCCAATTCTGATGCCACATTACTCCTCATAAAGTCCAGTCTACTGGATGATCTGCATATAGATTGAAAAGGTTGAGAGATAGGACAGATTCCTATTTTATCTTTTTTTAACTGGTTTTCATAAAATAACATTTTTATATTGTGTTTCATTAGCATACATTTTTTTTTTCACTCCCGTCCTTCACGCACCAAATTCTGTGACCCCATAAGTTCTTCTTCCCTCCCTACCCTCAGCCTCCCTGCCCCTTTCTCTTCTGTCTGTGAATATCCAGACACATCTTACTGGTTATCCTTCTGCTTTTACAATGATGCTCTTACATAGTATTTGTTCTTATGGGCCTGAGTTAGTTCACTCAACATAATACTCCCCAGCATCTCTCGTGTTATAGAATACTTTTTAAAATTCATTTCAATGAACATTTACAGAGACTTTGGATTTCCATTCATTCGTTGTTGCAAT
>NW_006399829.1:4950601-4955142 GCF_000299155.1 Elephantulus edwardii | reverse complement strand
CCCCCCAGTTCACTCTTCTCTTTGGAAAGTAAAAGAAAAATAATAATTTTTAAAGTCATTGCTCCTTACTGCTGAATCATATTCCATCATGTGAATGTACCAGTTTCTCAATCTAGTCATTTTTTACAGATATTATATTGGGAATAATACTACTATGAACATTGGTATACAAATCTCCATCTGTGTCTCAGTTCTATTTTCCTTGGTGTATATTCCTAGTAATGGAATAGTTGGGTCATAGGAATCTCTGTATTCAACTTTTCCAGCAAACACAACTCTGCTTTCCAGAGTGGTTGTAATATTTCACAATCCCCAACAGTGTATGAATGTTTCAATTTCTCTACATCGTCTCCATCATTTAATACTTGCTGTCCTATTACACTTTGTACTGCAGTTAGACTGAGATCTCATTATGCTTTTGATTTGCATCTCTCTTTTTTTAAAAAAAAATTAACACAAAAAGGTTTTACTCACAAATAACAGGATATTGTGTACAAATATTTATATAATAAAAAAAGTTTGACTTACAATGATAATTTTGTAAATTAAACTTTTTATACAAATACAACAAAATGTAATTTTAAACTATACAATATTTAGCCTTTTTCTTTTTTTAAATTTTATTTTATTAATTTTAATGAACATTTACAGAAATTTTGGATTTCCATTCATTCATTGTTGCAATTTTCTCCCAGCCCAGCCCTCCCCCCAGTTCTCTCCTCTCTTTGAAAAGTAAAAGAGAAATTCTTTCATTGGTATACAATCCCCGTCCCCCACAGCCCCAAGTACACTCCACTATGCAACCTTAATTCTGGACCCTTGTGATAACCATAATACCCTATCATATATCGCTTTTAAATTGTTCTCTTGCTCATTTGTTTCAATGCTGTATACATAATTTATCCAGTTTTTCTCAGTCTTACCCCAACACTGATGTCAGTCCCACTCTGCAACAGTGGCACCATGCAGTATGTGTCCTTTTGTGACTGAGATATTTCAGTCAGCACAATGTTCTTCAGGGTCACCCATTTAGAATAATGTTGCATGAGTTCCTTGTTTTTCAATATAGCATAGTATTCCATTGTGTGAACCACAGCTTCTCTATCCATTCGTTTGTTGATGGGCACTTGGGTTATTTCCAATTCCTTGCTATTGTGATCAAAGCTGTGATATGGGTATGCATACATCTCTCTTATTGACAATGATTTTGATCATATCTTCATGTGTCTGTTGGCCATCTGAATGTCTTCCTTCTATGAAAATTCTTTTAATATCTTTTGCCATTTTTTAATTGTTTTATCAGTCTTTTTCTTGATGAAGATGTGCAGTAGTCTGTAAATTTTTGTTATGTGAACTTTGTCTGAGATGGCATTGCCAAATATTTTTTTCCCAGTCAGTAGGCTTTCTTGGTCATGATATTTTCAGTTACTTCATATGCATCTTAAAGTCAGACATTGTGATAACGATGTCAGAAAAAGAATTGACACCTTTGAATTGTAGTGTTGGAGCAAAGTAGTCAATATCCCATGGCCTGCCAAAAGAACATTCAAGTCTATTGGGGAAGAAGTTCAGCCAAAGAGTTCCATAGAGGCAAAGATGATGAAGCATCATCCCACGTACTTTAGGTTTGTTCTTAGGAGGGGACAGTCATTCTGAAAGGAATGAGGAAATTAGGGAGGAAGCTGAAAAAAGTCAGCAGAGAAAAGAAGTGGGGTTGCAGGTCTCATAGCAGGGGTAAACCTTCCACCCACATCCTATCCACAAGGGAATTACAGACATGAGCAATTAATTGCCTATCACTGTTGCTAGAGAAGCAACAGAATAAGTTTATGTGCAGACTACTGTGATTGAAAACAGCAACATTTTACATACAGATCCCAGTGACTGGAAGTGACAAGGACAGTCTACGTGCCCACTTCAGTACCTGGAAATGTCAGAGAAAGTCCACTTGCAAATACCTGTGATTAGCCAAAAGCAATGACAAAAGTCAAAGGGACCAATCGTTTAGACATAAAGCCTAGACAAGCATCCTTAACCCTATAACATCCCTAAACGATAGCAGCTTCCTTCTCTAGGAGTCCCTCACACCCATAGGAGTTTCCTTCTATACTTTCTTCAAGGAACTTTGCTGTTTTTACCCTAGCCTGTGTGGTTCATGAGTTCATTCTTCATTCTCCTGACTATCACTCTGAGAAAATGGTAACACTTTGAAAAAGATACGCTGGGAAAAGCGGTAGGTCAGAGAAAGAGAGGAAAATCCTCAATATGATATTTTGACATAGTGACTGCAACAATGGGCTTGAGGATGTAAGATCTTGAGTATTGTGTATGACAGGGCAAGGTTCAGATCTGTTGTTCATATGGTCTTGATAAGTTGTAGTTGACTCAAAGATGCCTAACAAGCATGCAAGTCACACTTTTACTTTAATTACACCTTGTATCTTATAAGAGATAAAAGTAGACAGAGTGAAGCAGAGAAGAGAGGGATTACACTACCACCAAGAAATAAGAGTTATATGTTCCTCTGGAGCTGAGTCCCTGTGCTAAAACCTACAACCACCAAGGTAAGATTGATGCCAAGACACATGGAGCTTTCCAAACAACTCTAGGCCTCGGAAGTTTAAATGAGACAAGGATTATCCCCTAGAATTAACAAAGATAACTTTCCACTAGAGTGGACATCCTGAATTCAGTTTTCTATTCTCCTAAATAAGGAATAAATCTCTTTGTGTGAAAGCTCTCCATTTGTAGAATTTCTGTTATAGCAGCACTCGATAACTATGGCCATTAGTCATGAACACTTCACAACCTTCTCACACATGGCCCTAAAGATTTCTAAAACATTATTTTGAAAACAAGACTAAAAATACAAGTACTGGAAATTGCTTTATTTTCTGTCTCACTTTGTTTCTCACATCACTGAGCTTGGAATGCTGTCTTTTTACGTGTTTAGACAACCAAAGGTGGTGTAGTTCAATTCTGAATTTCCCAAAAATGATACTCAACTCTCTAATGTCCAGGAACTCATTTCTATTTATTTGAGCAAACCTGTGTGCTTATATCAGGGATAAAATATTCACTGGACCCTCGATTCTGCTGAAAATTTTAACTCACTCTCAAGTCTAGCCATGACTACATAATTATTTTATTGATGACATTTTTATGTATGTGTTATTTGTTTTCATTTTATATAACCAATAATTACAAGTGTTTGAAGATAATTTCTTTTACAATAAAAGCAACACAACAAAGAAAACGAAAATTTTACCTTTATGTCAAGTAATATTTTCTTTTACAATAAAATAAGAAGCAATGATTTTCTTGACTATTTTGTTAATGTAATTTCTGATGTAATATTAATATAAATAAGTGCTTTTGTAGGTCATTATTCAGCCAAGACTTGAAAATCAATTAAACACACACTTTAAATAAGTTAAAATGATCACTTCAATGGAAAGGAGAAGGTTAGCTTGACCTCTGATGAAAATTATTGAACATACTCAGGAATTTTTATTAGGGCCAAAGAGTTTCTAATTTGACCATTTTAAAGCTATGGAAAACATGAAGTGTTCAGATAGTAAAAATTCCCATAAGGGATCTCAGAGTGTGGCCCTAATTACCATATGATAAATCTTCATTCGTATCTTTAGAGAATTAAGTATGTAAGGACTTTTCCAGAATGTTTTACATGTAGATGAAAAGGCTAGAGAAAAAGACAATTAAAATGATAGGGAATCAAAATCAATACTGACATCAGGATGAAATGTCATTCTAAAGGTCTTTACTACGACCTTCCTCTCCTAGTTATAATAACACTTTATATGATCACTTCAGCGCTTTATCTACCAGGGCTTCACCTTATAATTGAGGTCTATACGTGAAAGAGAAATCATGCAGGACAGAATTTATATGTTAATTAGACCTCAACATGAGATCAAACCATGACTAACACTATTTAAATTTGAAGAAAATAGAAGAATATTTAAAGGATTAAAAAGTTATATTTTCCTAGTAAATAAACACAAAGACTTGATAACTTAACACAAAATAAGTTATTTCTTATTCCACTGAAAATCAACATCACTTTGAAGATTTTTGGGCCCACACGGCCACTCAGAGATCCAAGATGATGGACATTTATCAACCTTATAATTATATGGAACATTCTGTCCTCTTGATTTCAGCAGAACAAAAACAGGATGTCTCCCATGGACTTTACACTCACCTCAAACAGAAAGTTATATCGATCACCTACAGTCACAAGTCATTGGCTAGAACTACCCAGATTGTTGCTATTGTTGATCAAAGCCATTGAACTAACACCAATGCATGGCAACTCTATGTTGCAAAGGTTGAATTCATCATGATCTCCTGCCTAATTGCAAGCTAATAGAAGAGTGAAATCCAGCTGTGTATCTTGAAGAAGAGAAAAAATGGGCATGGATAAATTTAAAAAAAAATTATCAAAGAGTGGATTCCAAATGGAAAATATACAAGTTGTGCCAAGAAAACTGGAGAACAGCCAGTTGGCCAACTGACTG
>NW_006399829.1:4938495-4950501 GCF_000299155.1 Elephantulus edwardii | reverse complement strand
GAAACTGAGGAGGACCTGAAGCACTTGCTGCAGAGGGTCAAGGACTACAGCCTTCAATATGGATTGAGGCTCAATATCAAGAAGACAATGGTTCTCACCACTGGGCCAGTTGACAGCATCAGGATGGATGGTGAAGAGATTGAGATTGTTCACAGCTTTAGTTTGCTAGGCTCCACAGTCAACACTCTTGGCACCAGTAGCCACAAAATTGAAAGACGTATTGAATGGGAAAGTCTGCTGTTAGGAACCTCTTTGAAGTACTGAAGAGCAATTATGTCTCTCTGGAGACTAAGGTGCGTCTGATGCAGGCCATGGTCTTTTCTATCACTTGTTATGCATCAGAAAGTTGGACAATGACTATGGAAGATAGAAGGAGAATTGATGCCTTTGAGCTGTTGTGCTGGAGAAGAGTATTGAGGGTACCATGGACTGCTAGGAAAATAAATATATTCATCCTGAAAAGGGTTAAACCGGGTGGCTCC
The DNA here is from genome assembly GCF_000299155.1 of Elephantulus edwardii. NCBI lineage: Eukaryota > Metazoa > Chordata > Mammalia > Macroscelidea > Macroscelididae > Elephantulus > Elephantulus edwardii. The sequence goes on along the minus strand of NW_006399829.1, from coordinate 4,950,019 downwards.
TTCGAGGCAAGGATTCTGAGGCTCGGTCTAACATACTTTAGACATGCTGTGTGGAGGAACTGGTGCTTGGAGAGGGATATCATGTTTGGTAGGGTGGATGGACAGCGCAGAAGGGGAAGGCTCTCTATGAGGTGGATTGATTCAGTGACTGAGAATCGGGATGGGAGTTTCAGAGACAGTGCGATTGGCACAAGACAAGCATAGTTTAGGACCGTTGTACGTAGGGTCGCTATGAGTCACAAGCGACTCAACAACACATAACAACAACAACATACACACACGTATGTGTTGTTAGATGCAAAAATAGAATGAGTCACATGCCTGAACTTGAAGCTTTCTTCCTAATTATTTTTTGATAAGCTAACTTCATGTGTTCTAGAGTAGAATAGTGCTTCATTGGATGTTCAATGACTATTTTTTTCAGAAGTAGATTACTAGGCCTTTCTTTGAGTCACCTCTGGTTAGACTTGAACCCCTCACTTTCCAGATAATAAATGAGTACTTTCTGGGGACTGACTTTTGCCATATACATATGCACAGACTCATACAGACACACGCAGTATCTAAATAACCTCTATCTCTCTTTAAGAACATGCAAAATAATTTAATACAGTTGCTAAAAATTATTTAAAAATATCATTTCCTGAAATTGAACAATTTGATCATAGGTCAGCTCCCATAAGTCTCTCCTGGAAGGGGAAGTCCAATTCACTGAACAATACCATGTTAGTTCTATTTTTTATTTACAATATATACCATCTCGTTAACTACATAATTTTGTTGATTAAAAATAAAAAGTTTACTGAGAAAGATATTTTTAAAAAATAAGAAAAATTAAAAATTCTACAGAGAACTTAGCTCAGGATGTGGTTTAATAATAAGTCAAGGTCCCTGACACTGCATATATTTTTATTCTGCCCCATCAGTAGTTTTTAAGCCCTCTAGCATTTTTAATAAAAAAATGTAATTATAAGGAAAACCGATAATAAAATATGAGACCTTTTAAAGGCATAATCATCATTATGGAAAAAAAGCAATTGGAAAAAAGTAAGGAAATAATATCTCATATTATCACCTACTAAGATTTTTTAACAGATTAGCTAAAGGCAAAATCTGCATATGTGCATATAAAGAGACAGTAAACTACATTCCTGATCCACATAACTTACAGGCAATTTGTAATTTTGATAAATGATAAATTCACAAATATTGAGTAGCAGATTTTTTTTTATCTGCCAAGGACGTTAGAGATACTGCCAGGTATAGGAATTCTGTATTTTCATCATCTCCCATTTTATTCTTTGAAGGAAGGCTCCCAGTTTACTTACCACAAACAAATCAATGTAACGTGTTCCAATGATGATGACAATCAAAGACTTACACAAGCTAACAGATTATTATTAAGCAATGATTTTATAAGTCAGTCCAGCTTGCTAATTGGTTATTGCTGGAGAAGATATACTTTCCAGACAAGTAATTATCTTAAGAATGTCACCTACAAAGTTTAACAGACAATGGCAGAGCATTTGACTGCAAAGTTTAACAGAAGAGCAAGTAATAAATGTCGGAGAGAATATGGAGAGAGAGGAAATCTTAAACAGTGTTGGTGGGATTGTAAAATGGTACAACCACTCTTGAAGGCAGGTTGGTGTAGCCTCAGAAAGCTGAACATAGAAATTCCATATGACCCAACTATTCCAATGCTTGGAATATATCCCAAGGAAATGAGAACGGAGGCACAACTGGAGATTTGTACACCAATGTCCATAGCAGGGTTATTCACCATTGTAAGAGCATGGAAACAGCTCAGCTGTCTAGTCACAGTTGAATGGATTGAGAAATTATGGTGCATTCATATGATGAAATGCTACGCAGCAGCACGCAGGAGCAATAATTTTGTAAATCACTACCTAACTTGAGCAGGACTGGAGAGCATTAAGCTAAGTGAACCAATTCAGTCCCATAAAGACAAATACTGTATAAAGCCATTATTGTAGAAATAGGTAATTAGCAAAGCCTGTATAAGGAAATGATGGCATGGTGTAAGTAAATTCAGAATTCTCTAAATATGTATCAGTTATAAAACTATAATTATATAGTTATAAGGCTGACATCAGTTTTCTGCGGCCTGCAGAACTAGTTACTTTGTCTTAAAATTATTTGCTTCCTTTCTTTAGCTCTGTAAAATAGTTTAAACTGCCTGTTTACTGGGGGAGGAAATGCATCTTTCCTAGATTAGCATTTATCTCTTTGAAACTGTTTTTCCCAGTCAAATGTAAATTGTATCTTAATCTGTGTGTTTACCAGAAAGGGAAATGTACCCTTCCTGAATTACTAGTACTTATATATGAACTGTCCTTTTCTACATTTAAAAATGCAGAAATTCTCTAATTTTACTAACAAAAGTGAACACTCCCAGACAGGGAGGCAGTTTTTGAAGAGAACTTGCTGTCCTCCCAAATCTGTAATAAAGGGTTTATGAACATTGCAATCCACCTGTCTTATTGACAATTGATTACAGAAAGAACTCTTTGTGTTCAGTAACAGATCCAAGGAAGAGGAGGGTAGGAGCAGAAGGATGAAGGTGGCCAGGGGAGTAATGGTAGAGTCAAAGGATCTGATAGGTAGAGGAAAGGGGAAATGGGAAAGATCCAGCGTGAAAAACAGTGTAGAAGAACTTTGTGAGAAAACTAGCATAAAATAAGCATTTTATTTAAGAAAATAACACTACCTAAATTTAAAATTTATATAAATAACCTGGAGTTATGAGGAATGAGATGTTATTTTAGAAATTTGTCCTAGTGACCTCCTAGTATGTCAGGGCCAATAACACACGTTAAGTTGCTAGCCTTGATTTTTGGTGTACCAAAGTTCCAAGATATTAGAATAAGAACCATGTAGCATGAAAAGTGATTTCTGATAGACACCTCAGAAATCCAATAGATGCAAATATTTCTGTGACTATGGCAATAGTTGTTGTTGTTAAGTGCTGTCAAGTCAAACACAACTCGTAGTGACCCTATGAACGAAAGACCTTAACCCTGTTCTAGAACTATTTTCATTTCTCTACATTCATAGAGTTTCCAGAGACATGTTGTTTAGAAAGTGGATGCCACCTCCTGTTTCCAATCCTGTTTCAATCTGGGAACTCCATCAAACACTGTCCACCATGGGTAAATATTTTGGCATTTGAAACACTAGTGGCACAGCACTCATCATCGCAGCAACCCCAAGTTACTTCAGCACAGCAAATGGACAGACCAATGATGTACCACTTAGAAGAATATTCATCCCAAACACAATTCACACCCTTTTAAACACTGCCTTTTAAATACAAGGCCTGCCCACCAGGTCTTGGTTGACTCTAAACAGAGGCTTCCAGCCCACCACTCATTGTTAGCTAAGTCCTGCAAATTCAGTTAGCTCACAACTGATTGTGAATGAAAACAAAACAACCAAACAGTCCACACTGACCCTCACCAAAACAAGAGAATATACCCAAGCCTCACTGCTTCACACATGAGCCTCCAAACTATGATCGTGGTTATTACTGGGATTTTCCCATTAGGGAATTTTGGTTCTTTCAGATACTAAATCCCATTAGAAGCTACCTAAGACTTTGAGTCACTTCATCAAAGTTCTCTTGAGGAATAAGAATGCTGCCATTTAGAGATTCTGTGAGGAATCTGTTCAGTTTAGTCATGAATCTCTGGAGATTCAAAACCCTTAGAAAGATAGATCATTTGAATACTTGAACTAGGTCAATGCTATACTTGAGGAACTGATTCTTTTAAACTACAATGTACTTCATCAGAAAGACACAGCCAAGAAGAGGTGCAATTCTTTCATTCTTGTCTTACTCTAGCTAAACAAGCTTTCCCCGTACTGCTTCCATGTTGTTAAAGCATACAATAGTTTCTCATTCTTCTCTAGGGGTGTGATGGTGAGGTTAATGTGTCACTTGGATAAACCACAGTTCCCAGATAGCCCACAAAACATTAATATAGGTGTTATTTGAAAGGAGTTTGTACATGTATATTATGATTTAATTATAAGCAGTTGATTTTAATACTAGAGATTCTAATTTGGGTAAATGTGATTTATCCAAAATCAAAATTAGGCCCTCCTGAAGAAGAAATTCTTCCAAGAACTCCAGCCTTTCTTTCCTGAAAGACATGTCTGGTCCTTACTCAACCAACTTTCTACCTGTGGAATGCAACATCATCATAGATGGAGAAAATATTTATGTCAATGGTCCATTTCACTGGAATTCCCCAATCAGCATCGTTGGTGCCAGTTGAACAAGGAGATCAGTAGATGTATTGCATTTGGAAAATCTTTTATCAGGGATCTCATCAAAGTCCTGAAGAGCAAAGATGTAATTTTAAAAACCAAAGTACACCTGATTCAAGTCATAGTCTTTTCAATCACCTGCGATTCATCTGAGAGCTGGACAGTGAATAAACATGACAGGCAAGGACCAATAACTTTGAATTGTGGTGTTGGAGGAAAGTACTGAATATTCTGTGGACACTTAGAGCAAACAGATATGTCTTGGAGAGAGGGCCCCCAGAGTACTCCTTAGAGGCAAGGATAGTTAAGCTTCTCTCATACTTTTGAATGCTGTTAGGAGAGGCCTATTCCTTTGAAAAGGATGTCATGCTTGGAAAGGTGAAGGGTAAGTGAAAAAAAAGGGATAGATTGATACAGTGACTGCAGTAATGACCTCTAATATTTCAGAAATTATAAGGATGGAACAAGAAAGGACACGGTTCAGATCTGCTGTTCATACGATCACTACAACATATGCTTAACTTGAAAGAATTAATGATGAAAACAACCAGCAAACAGTCTTTACAATGGATCTCTTAATCTAAATCTCCTATTGGTTTATTTTGGGATTGCTCTTTTTCTATTGCAGAAAGTAATATATCCATGAGACTGATATTTGGTATGGCTTGAAATCCCTCAGCAGTAACTCACTGTACAAATGGGAAGGGGGAAAATGAAGCTAATGTTTGCCAAATTTATTTCTACTCATAGTGAGCATGGAAGAACTGCCCCATAGAGTTCTCAAGGCTACAATCTTTATGGAAGCAGATTATCTCGCTTTCTTCCATGGAGCACCTTTTGGGTTTCAAAGCCACTGACATTTCGGTTAACAATCAAGTTCTTTTCTTTTCTGCCATCAAATTCTTAATAACAGAGCCCTTAGCGTGCCTTTTAATTTATGTAAAGAAATGTCAATTACAATTTATAGAGATCCTGTAGAACAGAGTAGAATTGTCTAATAGGGCTTCCAAGGCTGCAAATCTTATTTACAGCCAATTTCTACATATTCCTTCATGATGAACTTGAGGGATTTGAACTGTCACCTCTTATTTGTAGCTGAGTAATATTTCAACTTTGGAAGCAGAAGTGAAATCCACTTCCTAAAGTACATACCTCTGGAAACTCTAAGAACATAGAGAAACAACAATAGTTCTAGAAAAGCTTAAGTTCTTTTGTTCATAAGGTTGCTATGAGTTGTGCTCAGCTCGACAGCAATCAAAAATAACAACATTTCAACAACTGTGTCACTACAGCTCCTTCCAAAGATGAAGCACTGAATTACTATTCTCCAATTAATCTGTCACAAACTGCTATTTATATATTGTCCAACTACATGCACATATATTGGACAGTAGTACCTTGCTCACTTCTGGTGGAATTCTGACAATGCATGAGCTAAAAAAATTGCTTAATTAGTCCAGGCTTTCTGCTCCCAACAAGAATCTTCTATCAAATGTGGAATGCAAACTTGTTCTTTATGTGATTAGCTTTTCATTTCTTAACATTTAGGAGTCTAGTCTGTAAGTTCTTCCCAAAAGTGAGAAAAAAATTTTAACTTTGTAAGTCACATGAAAAAAATCAATTAGCTTATCTTAAAATTTGGACAAAAAAGACTTTGGCTCATTTTTTATTTTCTATCACAAAAACTACCAGATTTCAGATAATAATAGCAGCATAACATATATTAGACAGTGAAATGATATGAACCATACATTCAATATGATTATACAAGATATACTATATATGAGTTATCATCTGACAAAATGCCCAAGTTTGGCATAAAGAATATCAAAGCCCCAGATATTTTTGAAGGGTAAACTTGGGCAGAATGTGAAGAATATCGTTTTCTCAACACAATCCTTTCTTTTAGAACACTTACATCTTATACAACTTCGGTGCTATATTAAACTTCTACTAAAGATAGACTACGGCCCCAGGAATTGATGGTATACCAATTGGCATATTTCAACTAACTGATGTTGTCCAAGATGTGCTCACCAAGTTGTGCCAAGAAATCTGGAGAACAACCACTTGGCCAACTGACTGGAAGAGATTATTTTTTCCCCTTTCCAAAAAATGGTGATCCTACAGAGTGTGGAAATTATCAAACAATATCATTAATATCACATGCAGGTAAGATTTTGTTGAAGATTATCCAAAAATCACTGGAACAGCACATTAATTAACAGAGAACCACAAGAACTGCAGGCTGGATTTAGACGAGGTTGTGGTACCAGGGATATTGTAGCTAATGTTAGATGGATCTTGGTTGAAACAAAGAGTACCAGAAGAATATCTATCTTTGTTTCATTGATTATGCAAAGGAATTTGACTGTGTGGATCGTAACAAATTGTGGCTAACTCTGAGAAGAATTGGAATCCCAGAATTGTCCAAATGCGAAACACATACTTGGACCAGGAAACAGTCGTCAGAACAGAGCAAGGAAACACTGCATAGTTCAAAATTGGGAAGGGTGTGTGCCAGGGCTGTATCCTGTCTCCATACCTTTTCAATCTTTATGCAGAACAGGTTATCCGGGAGGCTGGCCTATATGAGGAGAAATGTACCATCAGGATTAGAGGAAGAATCATCAACAATCTGCATTATACAAATGATACACCCTGCTTGCTGAAACTGAGGAGGACCTGAAACACTTACTGTGGAGGTCAGGGACTGCAGGCTTCAGTAGCAATTAAGACTCTATATCAAGAAAACAAAGGTTCTCACCACTGGGCTGATTGGCAGCATCATAATGGATTGAGATTGAGATTGTTCACAGTTTTGGTTTGTTTGGCTCCACAGTCAACACTCTTGGCACCAGCGGCCAGGAAACTAAAAGACGTATTGCAATGGGAAAGTCTGTGGTTAGAGACCTCTCTAAAGTGCTGAAGTGCAAGGATGTCAATCTGGAGACTAAGGTGCTCCTGATACATGCCATGGAGCTGGACAATGACTAGGGATGATAGAATAAAAATTGATGCTTTTGAGCTGTGGTGTTGGAGAAGAGTATTGAATATACCATGGACTGCTAGGAAAACAAACAGGTTTGTCCTGGAAAGGGTGAACCAGTGCTGCTCCTTGGATGCAAGGATTCTGAAGCTTCTGCTGACATACTTTGGACATGTTGTAAGGAGGGACCAGTCCTTGGAGAGGGACATCATGCTTGGGAAGGTGGAGGGACAGCACAGCGGAGGAAGACCCTCAATGAGATGGATTGATTCAGTGACTGAGGTAACCGGGGTAGGTGTGTCAGAGATGGTGAGATTGGCACAAGATAGGGAGGAGTTTAGGGCTGTTGTACATAGGGTCACTATGAGCCGCAAACAACTCGACTACACGTGACAACAACAACAAGAGATATATGAATGCCCACTGAGTCAGTAAACACAACCAATAGATAAGAAAGATTCCTTCTAGAATAAAACAATAGCAACCATGTGCCTACCTCTAAGCTTTGGCTAACAGGGAGTTTTCCTTTCAGATGACAATGTTCATGTTGCTGTTGTTAGGTACTGTTGGGTCAACTACAACTCATAGCAACTCTGTGAACAACAGTAAGAAAGTTTCCCTGTGCTGTAACATCCTCATATCCTCTGCCATGCTCAAACCCACTGTTACAGCTAGAGTGTCAGGGAGGATTGTTGTCCTCACTTTTGTTGACCTTTCCAGTGTAATGTTTTTCTAATTTCCGGCCCCTCCTTAAAATGTGTACAACACATATTTATTTCAGTATTCTATATTGTTACTCTTTCAATAGTTTTAAATATTATCCTGTATACATTTAAGCAATCATTACCTTAGTTAAGATTTCTTAAAAAAAAAAAAACAAAAAACAAACAAACACAACAGAGTCTGGATCAAGGATTTTAACACTCAGCTGAATTGATTTCATAAGTGAGACATTACGGAGCAGAGACATAAGAAAAGGAGAAAGGAATACTCAAATTCTAAACACAAAATAACTTCTATTTAGTTACAACTCATAGCGACCCTCCATTGGTATCCTTAGGGTGTAAATTTTAGTGTGAGGTAACTGCTTATCTTTCTTTCATGGAGCAAATGGTGAGTTTGAACCACCAGTGACATAGAACTTTTGGGTTAACAGTTCAGCTTGCTATGAACAATACCACCAGTGCTACTGCAAAGATATTATTAATAGAATGCCTAATATAAGCCCAAAGGCATGTGGTTTGGGTACACAAGCTGCTCCTAGGGAGAAGGATGGGCAATTCCCTCCTGTGGATTTACTGTCTTTGAAAAACCCCTGAGGGTTCAGCTATGGGTCAGTTCTGATTGTGACATACAATAACATTAACATAATAAGAAATATTTAAAAGGACATGGTGAGGCACAATGGGAACTTAGATTCATATTTAATAAGAAATGCATAGTGTGTCTCAATGAATTTTTCCTGAAGGATGAGATTGGAAGTTTGTTCCAATACAATAAATTATCATATTCACAATTTCATGACAATCTTTATGCAGATTTACTCATAATTGATTTGAATTACCTTCAGTAATATTTTAATTGTATGTTATATTAATTTATCATTTCCATACTCTGTTTGAATATATATCTTTGGAATGGAAATATATATAAATATTCCAGTTTTTCAGATCTTCCAAATCTCTCATAATAGACAAACAAGCGTTTCTCTGTATTCAATTGTTATAACTTCTAAATTAATAGTATATCTGTTTCTGGAATTTTGTTTTTCCCCCCATGGTGACAATGGAGTTTTCCCTTCAGTACTATCTGTTCATTAGTATGTGCTACTTTTTTAAAAGAATTGAACACTGACCAGTTGTTTTGGTACAATGTCTACATGTATTTATTAATTTTATTTTTTTTTTGCTGTTTCTTGTGTCATTAAATACTTTTCACATAGAATTCTTCACTTATGCAACTCAAGGATTGAATTTGTTCTTCTGTTCTTTCACCTTTAAAAATACCAATAATGTTTTTCCATTTTGGTTTTCTAACTCTAAGCTTTTCAGTATAATATTTTTGTCTTCTAGAGATACACTTTAAACTCTGTTTAGATCCTTTACTTCATCATTTTATCCTGTTTTTTTTTTTACAGTAAGTTTCAGACTTTCTTCTGACATCTATTTTGATCTTGTTTGTTTTTCATTCTTGTTGCTATTGTTGTTATGAGCAATCAAGTTGCCTGTGACTCATAGTGACCCCATATACAATAGATATGAAGTCTGCCCTGTCCTGAGCCAGTCTCACTAATTCCGACATGCCAGCTTCCATTGCCCCAGTTACTGTATAAATCCATCTCATCTGCAATCTTCCTCTCCTGCACTGTCACCCCACTCTTCTGAACATAATAATGTCCTTCTCCAAGAACTAGTGTCTCCTAGCTGCTTGCTCAAAGTATGCTAGCCAGAACTTCAAAATCCTAGGATGTATGTGTTTGTTTTGAAGTGAGTTATTTAGTGTGTAGTGTGTGTTTTCGGGTTTTTTTCATTTTTTCAATCTAAAGGACTATTTTAGATTAATATTTAAAGCAACAGACAAACTAAACAACATTGCCCTTGAGTACATTTAATTTCATCATTATATTCCATTGGGTTTTCAAGGCTGTAATTCTTTATAGGGAGAAATTTCCTTAAAAAAATGGTGAATTTGAACCACCATATGATTACTTTGTAGCCCAGCACGTAATACAGTATGCCACCAGTGTTCCTTAAACCTGATAACATATCAAAGTACTTTATTGACAAGAATTGATATAAATTTAAAACAAAGAAGAACCAAGGGGAAAACTGTAAGTTTGAACTCCTTCACCCTAATGAATAAACAAAATTAAAAGAACTAGATTTCCTTGTGGCATACCTGTATTCTATGACTGAAGAGGAGATAAATATGTATTCTAAGAAGCAATGTAATAAGGAAACCAGAGATTCTTTCACACTCTAAGCAAGTAAAAATCTTCATGAAGGAAGACTCTAGGTGACATAAATGGTTAAGTGCTGGAGTACTATCCAAAAAGCTGGTGATTCAGATTTATCCAGTGACACTTTAGAAATGAGATTATTGATTTACTTTTGAAATACTATAACTTTTAAATTATACTATGCACACAAGAAGAATCTAGGAGTCAAAATTCATTCAATGGTACCTAAAAACACCAGTGTCCATTTGGAGTAATCGATGGATATTAATACAAAATCTTCTCAGAAAGAATAAACTCATAATTTTTACTCTTTCCTCATTTTATTAAACACTGTTATAATGTTCTGTATTTGTCAGTGACTAAAAAATGATTAATTTCTTCATTGTTCAAATGTATAGCTTTGAACAGGGTGAACAATACCTACAACGCTGAAACAGAAAACACTATAAGCTTTAACAAACAGAAATTTGTTCTTCATCATTTGGAAAGTTATAAGTCTGAATTCAGAGTACTGTTAAAGGCGAGGACTTTTCTCTCTCGTGTGGCCCTGGGGAAGTTTGTTTTCCTCTTTGAACATCTAAGGAGCCAAGATCTCCCGGAAATCACCATGTATTTTGGCATCAGTCTTCCCCTAGATGTGAGGGGTTCTCGGTACAGGTACACAGCATCCAAAGGGCTCACTCAGCTCCCGGCTCTTCTTTCTTAGTGTTACTGAGTTCTGTCTAGTCACAATGTGTTTGTTTAATCTCTTTTCTGTTTTTCTAAAGTGAATGGACTCAAGATATATTCTAATCTTTTAGACTGTATCACGTCTTATGAGAATAAATGCTTCTAATGTTGCCTCATTCACAACACAGCATTTTGCTGTTGCTGTTAGGTGTCACTGAGCCGAATTTCGTTCATAATCATCATTTGCATAGCAAGTAGAAACCTTGCTCAAATCTGCCCCACTCTCACAATCTTTGCTGTACTCAAGCCCTTTGTTGTAATCTTTCTGTTAATTTATACCATTTATGGTATTCTCTCCTTTGCATATTCTCTACTTTTCTAAGCATGAAGTCCTTCTCCAGAGAATGGCTCGTCCTAATAGACATATTTCAGCAAACAGAAGCTGCCATGGATGTGTTCACCAAGTTATGTTAAGAAGTATGGAGAACCACCACTTGGCCAACTGTCTGGAAGAGATCTATATTTGTTCACATTCCAAAGAAAGGTGATCCCACAGAGTGTGGAAACTATAGAACAATATCGTTGATTTCACATGCAAGCAAGATTCTGCTGAA
>NW_006399829.1:4914318-4937272 GCF_000299155.1 Elephantulus edwardii | reverse complement strand
AACAACAACAACAATAACATGTCCAAAATAACTGAGATGAAGTGTCACCATCTATGCCTTTAAGGAGCAGTCTGGCTGAACCTCTAAGACATGTCTTTCTTTTTCTGGCAGTACATGGTATATTCAATACTCTTTTTGTTTTTAATCAGTACAAAATAAAAATTTTATTGAATAAAATAATACATTGTCAACAAGCATATAAGAAGATGCTAAATATCATTAGTCTTTTGGAGATGTAAATTAAAATCACAGTGTGAGACAAAGTCACAGCGTAAGGATGGTAATTATTATTATTTTTTTAATGCAACTTTTTGGTTTTTTTACTCGTTTTGCATTCTGGAGGCATAGTCCATACAGAGTTATGCTACTAGTCCCAAAGCCTTATCTTATCTCTCTGACAGTTGAATCCACAAGTTACTCTGCAGGCTAATGGTGGGCAATTTCCTGTGTGGGATTTACAGCTTCTGAAACCCACTGGTTGTTATCTATGAGCTGGTTATAATTTGATGACAATGAGCTTGGAGTTTTTTCCCAACACCACAATGGCCTAATGGGTAAGAGGTTGCACTACTGTCAATCCAAAGGTGGGTGGTTTTAATCCATTAGTTTATCTATGGGAGAAACACAGGAAATCTTCTCCCTTGTGATTTATAGCTTCTGCAAATACACTGGAGGGTCAGTCACCAATGAGTGAGTTCAAACTGAAGACATGTAATAATAACAACGTCAATTCTTCTTCAGTGTTCTTTATTTATTGCCTACTTTTACATGTATATTAATTAATTGAAAATATTGTCTTGAATCAAATGCATCCTAGTCTTTAAATTGATATCCTTTTTCTGTTTTTTTATATTTTAAATTTATTTTAATGAAAGTTTACAGAGACTTTGGATTTCCATCCAATCTTTGTTGCACTTTTTTCCCTGCCCACACCTCTCCCTTTTACTTTTCTCTTTGAAAAGTAAAAGAAAAAAATATTTCATTGTTATTCAATCCTTACTCCCAAGTCCACTCTACCATGCTACCTTCATTCTGGATTCCTGTAATAACAATAATATCTAATTCATACATCCCTTTTAAACAATTCTCTCCTTCATCTGTTTCAATGTAGTATACATTATTTATCCCATCTTTTTCGGTCTCCCCCCAAACCCTATGTCAGTCCTCTTTTATAATAGTGGCATAAAGAGATCCTTCTTGTTGTTATGTGCCATCGAGTTGCCTGTGACTTATAGCGACCCTATATACAACAGCCCTAAACCTTGCTCTATCCTATGCCAATCTTATTGTCTCTGACACACCTACACTCATTATCCCAGTCACTAAATCAATCCATCTTAAGAGTCTTCCTCTTATACTGTCCCTTCACCCTCTTAAGGACTTATACCGCCTTGCAACATATCTAAAATATGTCAGACAAAGCTTCAGAATCCTTGCCTCCAAGAAGTAGCCTGGCTTTATCCTCTCCAGGATGAGCATTTTTTCTCCTAGCAATCCATGGTATATTCAACACTCTTTTCCAATACCACAGCTAAAAGGCATTGATTCTCCTTCTATCATCCCTAATCATTGCCCAGCTCTCTGACACATAGCAAGTAATTGCAAAGACTATGGCCTGTATTGGGCAGACTTTAGTCTCCAAATTGACATCATTGCGTCAGTACTTTGGAGAGGTCTCTGACAGCAGACTTTCCCGAAGCAATTCATCTTTAAATTTCCTGGCTACAGGTACCCAGAGTGGTGATTGTAGAGCCACGGAAACTTAAGCTGTTGACAATCTCAATTAAAAAACCTCCATCATGATGCTGCCAATTGGCCCATTGGTAAGAATCTTTGTTTTCTTGATGTTGAGCTTCAATCCGTATATATCAGGCTTCAGTGCTTGACCTTCTGCAGCTAGTGTTTCAGGTTCTCCTAAGTTTCGGCAAGCAAAGTTGTGTTGTCTGCATCCATGTATCTATATTGGAGGCTGTAGTCTTTGATCATCCTCCTCAGTGAGAGTGTCAAGTCTTCTTTGCTAAAAGGCAACAAAGTTGTGTTGCCTGCATATCAGAAGTGTTGAGTCTTACACCCATTATGATGCCACATTCTTCTTCATATAGTCAAGCTTCTCAGACTAGTTACTTAATGTGCTTATTGAATAAGTATAGTGAGGTGATACAACTCTGACACACATCATTCCTGATTTTAACCTGAGAAATAACCCCTCACCCTCTTCTAGAAGCTGCTTCTTAGTTCACTTATAGGTTCTACATTAGCACAATTAATGTTTTGAAATTCCTATGTTTGTTTCAATATGTTAGTTAAAATTTATTATGATCCACTTAGTTGAAAGCTTTTTCATAATCAATAAATCAAAAGTAAATGTCATACTTCTATTCTCTGTTTTCAGCCATGATCCATTTGACATCAGCAATTATATCCCTCATTCCATGGTCTCTCCTGAATCCAGCTTGTATTTCTGACAGTTCCTTGCCAATATTCTGCCAATGTACATTTTGAATGATCTTCAGCAATATATTAGTTCTCTGTGGCATTAATAACATTATTTAGTATTTTCTGTGTTCTGCTGGATCAACTTTTTTTTTCAAAGAATGGGCACAAATACTTATCTATTCTGTTAGACCCTACATTTTACCAATTTTCAGCTTGGGCTTCTTCATTCATTTCCAGTGGGATTTGATCTTATTGTACCTCCTGAAGTGGTTCAATTTTGTCCAATTTATTTTCTTTATATAGTGACTGTGTGTTTGTCTTCTATCTTCATATGTTAATTGTTGTTGATACTTGCTGTGTTGTTCAGGATATGTTGCTCATGGAAACCTCTAGTATTGTAGCTCTAAGTTTGGATGTTTTTCCAGTTTTCTTTTGTGCTGATTGAGAAATGTCTAGTGTTTTTCCATTTTTATTTTCTAACTACAGATCTTTGTGCATTTCATTATAATATTTTGTCTTGTTTTCTCAAGTTGCCCTCTGAAATCTACTCAGTTTTCTTTATTTCTTTATTTCTCCCTTTTGCTCTAGCTTCTCTATTTTAAAGACAAGTTTCAGAGTCTGTTTTGATATCCATTCTAATCTATGTGTAATGCTTTTTATGTCCTTCCACAAATCATCCTATCTTCACTCATTAGTGTTCATTACATCAAATCTATTCTTGAGATGGTTTTTAAATTCAGTTGACATACACAAAAGGTTAAGTTTTCTGGAGATGTTTTAATTTTATTCAGCTTCAATTTGAACTTAAACAAGAGCAATCTGATGTCTTTTCTACAGCTTATCCATGTGAGGTTGTTTTCACTGCTGATGTTAAGCTTTTCCATTGTCTCATTAACAGCATAGATGTCAGGATTTACATCTCATATATAACTGCATCGTATCATAAAGTAAGAATAATAGAATCCTACTAAAAGCAGAGAGTAACAGAGGATGCCTGTGTTTCATTGACTATGCAAAAGCATTTGGCTGTATAGATCACAACAAATTATGGCTAACCTTGAGAAGAATGGGAATCTCAGAACACCTGATTGTGCTCATATGAAACCTACACTTGGACAAGGGGGTAGTTCACAAAATAGAGCAAGGAAACGTTACATGGTTCAAAATCAGGAAAGCAATGTGTCAGAGATGTATCCTGTTGCATACCTTTTTAATATACGTGAAACAGATCATCAGGAAACTGAACTTTATGAGGAGGAGTGGCATCAGGATTGGAGGAAGATTTATTAACAACCGGTGTTATGCTGATTACACAACCTTGCTTGCTAAAACTGATGAGGGCCTGACCAATTTACTGCAAAAGCTCAAGAACTGTATTCTTCAATATGGATTGAAGTTCAACTTCAAGAAATAACGATTCTCACCACTGGGTTATTTGGCAGCACCATGATAGATGACAAAGAGATTGAGATTGTTAACAATTTCCGTGTGCTACACTCCACAATCAACAGTCTTGGCACCAGCAATCAGAAATTCAAAAGAAAAATTGTACTAAGGAAATCTGCTATCAGAGACCTGTCCAGATTATGCGCCAGAGAGCTGGACAATGACCTAACTTTACATAAGAAGAATTGATACCTTTGAATTGTGTTGGTGAAGAAGTATTGAAAATGCCATGGGTTTCCAAGAGAACTAACAGGTCTGTCGTAGGAAGGGTGAAACCAAGCCGATCCTTGGAGTCAGGGATTTTGAGGCTCCATCTCATATGAGTTGGGCATATTGCCGGGAGGGACCAGCTCTGGGATAAGGATATCATGCTTGGGAGGGTGGAAGGACAGTATAGGAGAAGAAGACTCCAGACAAGGTGGGTTGACACACTAACTGGGACAATGAAGGTTAAGTGTGTCAAAGACAGTAAGATTGGCTCAGGACAGAGCAGAGCTCAGAGTTACTATGCATAGAGTCACTATGAGTTACAGGTGACTTGACAGCACAAAACAACAACACTGACAGAATTTGGGAGACACAGTTTAATCAATAATCATCTGTGTGGAGAAACTAATTCATTGTTGATTCACAGCTGGTCCTATAGCAGTTTTTAGAGGCTATAATCAATTATGAAAGAAGATTCCCCAACTCTCTTTCTCCTGCAGTGTAGTGAGGGGATTCAAAATGCCTACCTTTCAGTTGGAAGCATAACTCCTTATCTATTAGGCCACCAGAGAGCACTTTTACATAAGTAGGAAAGAAAAAAAAACCAAAACAAACAAACAAAAACCCAAAACAAAAAACAACAAACAAACAAACAAAAAACCCGGAAAAGGAAAATGTGCTATTAGAGTTGCTATTTGCTTTGATATCAGATTTCTATTGAATTTAAAAGGGAAAACTGGAGCAGTAAAAGCTAGATCATTTTACGGGTGTCAGACTAGACTTATATATGAAAAATAGGTTCATTCTGGAGAAACTACAACCAAGATGCTCCTTGGAGGTGAGGATAGTTAAACTCCATGTCACATATTATGAGCATGTTATAAGGAGAGACTGGTCCATGGAGAAAGACACCATACTTGGAAAGGTGGAGAGTCAGCCTAAAAGAGGAAGAACCTAAAAAAAAAAGACAGACATATTGGCATTGTGACTGTAACAATGAGCTCAAGTGTGTTGGAGATGATGAGGACGGCACAGGACAGAGCAAGGTTCAGAGAATTTGTTCATATGATCACTTTTGTTCGCAGTTGGCACACATAACAAGAACAGCAGTAGATGGTAGGAAAGAGTCAATGGAAAAACTTGCATTTTTGTTACTATTTGTCTTACAAATTTCTAACAAAAATCTAATAGAAGTGTGAAAGATGGTGATTAACATTTTTATAAACAGTGAAGAAGGCAAACAATGTTTCACAGAAAGAACAAGATATATTAGAGAAGGTGAGGCAATTGATGACTCACTCAATGGAGATAATTAGTGGCTTCAAATTTCATGATTATAAATTGGGACAGGTGTGGGGAGAGAAAGGATGAGTGTTTTGCTGGGCTTCATAAAGTGATAAAAAATGTAGCATGGGGTATAAATAAGAAGGAAGGAGAAGGTGAAATAATCAAAGCAAGAAAAAGTGCATTACAGGATGCACCGTAGGATGGAAGAAATGCCTGAGTAACGTCTCTGCAAAGAAAGGATTAATTTCCCATAAATGAGGCATGTTTGCCAACAGTATACTTCTAGCTCTTTCTATAAAGAGTGTCATTAACACCCACGTATCCAGCAGGCATATTTCCATTTAACACATTCTTAACCCATGACTTATCAAGATTAATTACTCGAGATTTTCCATATGGTCAGAACATCTGGTAAAAAAAAACCTTTCCCTAGGCAGATTCAGGGAAACAATTAAAGAAAGCATGTGGAATGTTTGGAGCCATTTTTATGTGTCCCTCGTACAACTAAGCATCAACAGCTGTCTGGCCAAGGCAAAACATGGCCAAACTGTATTCACATTCACCCACTAAATAGCATTGCAAAAAAAAAAAATCATTAAGATTCTAAGCTACAAATTACTATACATATTGTTGGCCACGTAAGGAGATATCTCAGCAGGACTCAGAAAACAGCAGGAAGAATTTGAATGGTAACTTGAAGGCCCAGAATAGAAAAACTTAGTTTGATAGTGTCAGTTGCAGAAATCCCTCAACTCCTGACAGCATTGCCCAATGACCTCACATTGAACTGGCTTCATCTTCAGAGGAGTAATCTTCCTGCTCTAAAATAGTGAGAACTGTGCTTGCCTTGAAAATAGGGAGACGTTGATCCAATAACTGGATACTCACTACAGTTTCTAGAAAAAAGAACTTTAATAATTTTGTCACTGTACTTAATGTTTAAGGACATAACAAACTGAGGCCAGCTCTAGTGCTAAAAATAGTGCCCAGTGTGAGAAAATACACTGTCATTCTTTTGTAACTGCTGACAACACAGCTCTGCTTTCCCATTGCATCCATCAACAAAGCACAGGGGAAATCTGGCAAAATTATTATGATAAATTATTTAATAACGTGTTTTTCTTCTGTTCTGTATTTTATGATGCTCAGTTTTAAAACTGATGCTGGATTTACTTTCCTCCAAGACAGAAAAACGATTATGACATTCAATTCTGTATTCATTCAAGTCAACTCTCTTGAAAATTATAACTGAACAGATTTTAGATCATTATCTTATAAAAGAACCAAGAACATTATCTTAATAAGGGGTATAATACCTCAAAATGAGGGAAATTAGGGGTAGCTGGAGGGAGTTTGAACCTTTTCTCAACCTTTAATACTATGTGGGGATAGGAAATTGGTATTAATTCTCATCAAAATGGATGAATTTCTCATCTAATATCCATTTGATTCAATGTGATGTATTATTGAACCGAGATCTGCTTTGAGGGCTTTTCTTGCCTTGATGTGGGATGCACATCAAGTTCCAATTACCTTTCCTACACAAAGCATAAATGAATAAGAACTGGGAAGTCAATCTCTTTACATCTTTCACCCAAAATTCTCTTCTAGAAAAATAATCTCCCAGAGTGGTGATCATGAGTCCTCTATACACTGCTGGACTTTTGCCTTGTGATTAAAATGATAGTGTCTGGGGTTGGGGAGAGACTGAGTAAGAGGGGTTCAATAATTTATGCTGCTCTGAAATAGAGAAGGGAGAAAACTGTTTAAAAGAGACATGTACCACGATAGACCAAGAATGTATTGTTTGAACAGAACAAAAGAGTATGGAATGGTTTAAAACCAGGAAAGGGTGCACCAGGGTTATATCCTTTCTCTACACCTATTCAATCTCTATGCTGAATAAATCAGTAGAGAAGGTGACTTTATGAAAAAGAATGTGGCATCAGGATTGGAGGAAGATTCAGCAACAACCTGTGTTATACAGATGGCACAACCTTGATTGTTCAAAGTGAAGAGAACTTGAAACACTACAGAAAATCAAAGACTATAGGCTTCAATAAAGATTACATCTCGCACAATTTTATGGATGGAGGGAGGGGTGGGCAAAAGGAATGGGAAAGATCCATGTGAAAAACAATGTATATGAACTTTGTAAGTAAATCAGCATAAAATAAAAATTTTATTAAAAAGTAAAAAAAAAAAAAGAGAGAGACATGTGATTAGGTATTTCGGTCATGACAGGAGTCTAGAGCGATGACTACATGGTGGAGTGGACCTGGGGGAGGGTTTGTAAAATAATGAAAGAATCTTTTCTTTTACTTTTCCAAGAGGGTAATGTCTGGTGGGGGGGAGCCTTGGGAGGGGACAAATCTACAACAATGAATGAATGGAAATCCAAAGCCTCTGTTAATTTTCACTGAAATTAATAACAAATTTAAATTTTAAAAAACTAAGTTAGAGTAAGGATGGCAATGGAACCACCTGACCTCTGTAACTTGATTTGTGCCACTATTAGAACCTCTACTCAGAATATTATTGCTTTACAATTTTTGACTCATGCACTTTTAACTTGTTAGTTAAATTTGTATCTTCTAGGCTGCAACGCTTCCATGATACATCTTCAGGATATGAACATGTGCGGCTAAGCACAATTGATAACAGTGCATCCAAATTCCAAAATCAATCTCCATAATAGTCTATGTGTTTCCTACTGCCAAGGGGGCCCTTTGGAGTAGTGAGAGAAGACATTCACCCTGAAAACCACAGTGTCCCTTTTCAGCAGGAAGTAGCTAAGAGAATACGCCATCCCCTTTTCCTTATGAATCAGGGTGAAGTCTCTCTCAGGGAGGAGTGATAGGGAATGACAAGGGACACACTGACAAAGGAGATTAATCAGAACTGGCTTTGACAAGCACTGTGGCAATTGGACAATTAAAACAGACATGGGGGGGGGAAGAAGAACGAACTGGGGATGAGGGTGGAGAAAACAGTGCAACAATGAATGAATGAAAACCCAAAATCTCTGTAAATGTTCATTAAAACTAATAAAATTTAATTAAAAAATGAAAGTGTCTGGTTTATGGCAGAAATATCTGATATCAAATGCAAAAAGTCATAGATTAGAAGAGTTGGGAGACATCTAAGAGAAACCTATTAAATAAAATCTTCATTTGACTGATGAAAAAGCAAAAGTTTAGAGCATTACCATGATTGAATGATTCAAAAGCACCAAGCTGATAAGTAGGAGAACTAAAATACAATCTGTTTTTCTTCAAGCCTGGAGATTTTTACTTTGAAAAAGCTATGAAAATTCACAAAACAACTATCAATTGCTGTTGAGACATCACTATGTGTCAGAAAAGAACTGACCATACTATTTTTAATAGTTGATTTCTCAAAAGTTAATGTAAGATTTTCCTTCTGCAATAGCTCTAGATGAACTTGAGCCTTCAACCTTCATAATAGTGATTGCACATATTAACTATTTGTACCATGCTGTTCTTGTTGTTGTGTGCCATTGAGTCTCCTGTGACTTTATGTATAATATTTTTAAAACTTGTCCTGTCTTGAGCCAGGACACTGGCTCCAATGCACATAACCCATAACCCAAGTTACTATGTCAGTCAACCTCATTTGCAACTTCCCTGTCTATACTGATATTTAGTTGAAAATCTGTTCTCCAAGAATGTCCATGAAATAAGTTCTGCATCAGAAACCATTGTAAACATTATTCAGGATGAATCTGAACAATTTTGTAAATCAAAGTAGACCCTTTGCTTCATATTTTGTCATAGAATTTGAAGTGAAGAAGGAGTTGAATACACAAAAAGAACTGAGAACTTCTTCAACTTAGAGGCAGGAAGAGCAGGAACTTTCTCCCTACTCTAATTACTGTCAAAATCAATCTGAGATGAGTTATGAAAGTGTTGATTATGATGGATAATTTAACTTATTGAGGCTAATTTTGTGGTTTAATATGAATGGAATTATGAGTGTTTCAACATGAATTTTTTTGAAGACTAAAAGTTACACAAGGAACAGATCTTTAAAAAACAATGTTCCACACAGAGTTTCACACCCCCATGGAGCACCAGTCCCCAGCCAGTAACGTAATAGATAGCACTGGCATCCCACAGAGGGAGGAGTCAATGTACAAATTAATCAAAAGAGGTATTACAGTGTATGCAAAGTTTACAACACACTCAAAGAAGCGTGACAAATCATGTCATCATATTCTGTAATTATTCAATTATTCTGGCATCAGAAAAATATGTAGCTTTAGTTCACATTAACAAGAACATTTGTACTTCCGCATTAGACAATCCTTTGCACCACAGAATGCGAATATGTTCCTAACAAAATATGCTGAGATGTTATATAACTTATAAACTTGAATAAAAATTCAAAGTTTTCTATATTTTTGTTGAAAAGTGACCTGGAAAAGGGCTCTACTTTACACTCATGATCAGTAAAACATTTGGAACTTGAAAACAAATTGTCAAACCCACTCACAGTCACAATTACTACTCAATCTTTCAGCTTTTTCTATGAAAGGATGTGCTAGCAATATTGTTGTTTTTAATACCAATTGATAGATTTCAATAAACAAATTCTGCCCTACATGTGCTCACCAGTTGTACCAAGAAATCTTGAGAACAAACACCTGGCCAACTGACTAGAAGGGAGAGATCTGTATTTGTTCCCATTACAAAGAAAGGATATCCAACAGTGTGAAAATTATCATTAATATCACATGCAAGCAAGAATCTGCTGAAGATTATCCAAAAAAATATCTGGAACAGTACATCAACCAAGAATTACCAGAAGGGCAGGCTGGGTTTAGAAGAGATTGTGATACTAGGGATTCTGTAGCTAACGTAGATAATGTTAGATGGATCTTGTCTGAAAGTAAGATCTGGAATACCAGAGAAATGTTTATCTGTGTTTCATTAATTATGCAAAGGTGTTTGACTGTGTGGACCACAATGAACTGTGGCTGACTCTGAGAAGAATGGGAATCCGAGAACACTTGATTGTGCTTATGAGAAACCTCTCCTTGGGCCAGGAGGCAGTCTTCAAAACAAAGCAAGGGAACACTGGATGGTTCAAATTTGGGAAGAATGTATGCCAGATAAGTGTCCGCTCTCCATGCCTTGTCAATCGATATGCAGAACAGATTATCCTCAAGGCTGGGTTCTATGAGGAAAAATTTGGCATCAGGATTCGAGGAAGACTCATCAACAGTCTTTTTTTTTGCAGATGAAACAATCCCACTTGCTGAAACTGAGAAGGACCTGAAACACTTGCTGTAGAAGGTCAGGGACTGCAGCCTTCAATATGGATTGAAGCTCAATATCAAGAAAACAAAGATTTTCACCTTTGCTGGACCGATGGGCAGTATCATGATGGTGGATGAAGAGACTGAGATTGTAAATAGCTTTAGTTTGCTTGACTCCACAATCAATACTCTAGGCACCAGAAGCTAGGAAATTAAAAGACATATTGTGTTGGGAAAGTCTGCTGTCAGAGACCTCTCCAAAGTGCTGTTAGTACTGGACTAACTATGTTAGTCTGGAAACTGAGCTGTACCTGATATAGGCCAAGATCTTCGTAATCACTTGCTATGCAACAAGGGACTGACTGGACAATGACGAGGGAGGATAGAAGGAGAGTTGATGCCTTTGAGCTGTGGTGCTGGAGAAGAGTATTGAATCTACCATGGACTGCTAAGAGAATGAGACGATTTGCCCTGGAGAGGGTGAATCAAGGCTGCTCCTTAGAGGCAAGGATTCGGAAGCTTATCTGACATACTTTGGACATGTTGCAAGGAGATACCAGTCCTTGGAGAGGGACATCATGCTTAGGAAAGTGGAGGGACAATGCAGGAGGGGAAGACCATAGATGGGATGGGTTGATTCAGTGACTGCGGTAATGGGGATAAGTGTGTCAGAGACAATAAGACTGGCACAGGATAGAGCAGGGTTTAGAGCTGTTGGACATAGGGTCACTATGAGTTGCATGTGACTCAATGGCACATAACAACAACAAGCATCATCAAATAGACACAGTGACCCAATGAACAATATAACCTTGCACTGTCAGTACCATCCTCATCATTTTATGGGCTATGTTCCAGATCATTGGAACAGTCACTGTATCAATCCATCTTGTTGAGCGTCTCCCCCTTTCTTTAGGACTCACTATCTTTCCTAGCATCATGTCTTTTTCCAAGGATCGGCCCCTCCCAACAACATGCCCAGAGTAGGTGCTATTGTCGCTCTTAGGTACTGTGGGGCCACGTACAGCGTGTAGTGATACTATGAATGATAGATCAGACCACTGTTCTATCCCATGCCATCCAGACAATCTCTGACTCACTCAAGCCCAACCATTGTTGCAGTCACCATGGTGACCCACCTGGTCATGGGTCTTCCCAAACATGATGTCCATGTCCGTCTCCAAGGTAAAACATCTCTCAGTATGCCCAAAGTATGTGAGGTGAAGCTTCATCAACTTTGACTCTAAGAAACACTCTGGCTACATCATCTCCAAGACATATCTGTTCTTTAGTCAATCCATAGAATAGTGAGTACTCTTCTCCATCACTCGAGTTCAAAGGCATCAATTATTCTGTCATGCTTAATTATTGTCCAGCCATCAGGAGCATAGCAAGTGACTGAAAAGGACATATAGTCTGACTTAGGCACATTTTAGGCTCAAACTGACATCATTATTTCTCAATAATTTGGTGAAATATCTAACTACAGATTGCTCAGTGTAAACAAGATGAAGTTATTGACAGTCTCAATTCTTTCTCTATCTATCATGATGTTCCCTATCAGCCCAGTGGTAAGGATTTTTGAGGATATTTTTTATGCTGAAATGCAATCCATACTGAAGACTGCAGTGTTTAATTTTCTGGAGTAAGTGCTTCAAGAACTCCTCATTTGGGTTTTGTTTTGGTTTTGGGTTTGTTTTTGTTTTTTCCTGATTAAGGCAGACTAGGAAGAATGCTTGACTATCACCTTTTTAAATAGCAGGCCTCTGAAAACCATATGGGTAAAAGAGGAACACAAATATTGTTATTATGTGCCATCGAATCGCATGCAGCTCAGAGCAATCCTATGTACATTAGCCTTAAATCTTGCTCTAGCCCATGTCAATCTTAATTATCTCTGACACCCTTATTCCCATTATCCCCATTACTGAATCAAACCATCTCATCGAGGGTCTTCCTTTCCTGTGCTGTACTTTCACCCTCCTAAGCATGACATCCCTCTCCATAGGCTGGTCCCTCCTTGCAACATGTCCAATGTATGTCAGATAAAGCTTCTGAATCCTGCCTCCAAGAAGCAGCCTGGTTTCACTTTCTCAAGGATGAACCTGTCGTCTCTCTTAGGAGTCCATGGCATATTCAATAATCTTCTCCAAAATCCAGCTCAAAGACATCAATTCTCCTTCTATCATCCCTAGTCATTGTCTAGCCCTCTGACACATAGCAAGTGATTGCAAAGACCGTGGCTTGTATCAGGTGCACCTTAGTCTCCAGACTAACATCATTACTCTTCAGTACTTTGGAGAGGTCTCTTACAGTAGACTTTCCAAACACAATATGTCTTTTAATTTCCTGGCTGCTGGTGCCAAGAGTGTTGATTGTGGAGCCAAGCAAACTAAAGTTGTTTACAATCTCAATCTTTTCACCATCTATGGATGATGCTGCCAATCAACCCAGTGGTGAGAATCTTTGTTTTCTTGGTATTGAGCTTCAATCCATATTGAAGACTGCAGTCAATCAAAATGAGGTGAAAAAGCTGAAAACAACTGAAGTAGGTAGCACTAAGTTTTACCATCCTTGCCTCTAAGAAGCATCCTGGTTGTAATACTTTTAACACAGATTTGTACATTCTTTTGGCAGTCCATAGGATATTTAATACTATTCTTCAATATAACTATTTAAAGTCATCAATTCTTCTGTCGTCTTTATTCATTGTCAAACTTGCAGTTGCATAGGAAGCTAGTGAAAAATAGCAAGGTTAGATTGACACTCTGTTCTGTAGTATTTAAACTGACATATTAGTAGGTCTTTAGCATTTTGAAGAGAATCTTGACAGCAGATTTCTCATCATCTTGTGATTTCTTGACTGCTTCTACCATGGGTGTCCATTGTGGATCCAAGTTAAATTAAATCCACGACAATACTAATCTTTTCTCCATCTGTCATGGTTTTGCCTGTTCAACCACTGTGAGGATATTTTGTTTTCTGGATATTAAGATGTAATTCATATTAAAGGCTTTGTTGTTGTTATGTGCCGCTGAATCCTTGCAACTCAGAGGGACCCTGTGTACAACAGCTATGAAGCCTACTCTGTCTTGAGCCAGTCTCACTGACTCCAACATAGCTACTCCCATTGCCTCAGTTACTGTATCAATCCACCTCATCCAAGGTCTTCCTATCCTGCACTGTCCCTCCACCATTCCATTTATGATGTCCTTCTCCAAGGACCAGTTACTCTCAGCCACATGCCCAAAATATGTGAGACAGAGCTTCAAAATGCTAATCACCTTTTTGCTTCCTTGGTGGTCCATTGTATTCTTAAGACTCTTCTTCAAAACAACTCAAAGGCATCAATTCTTCTTCTGTAATCTTTAGTCATTGTCCAGATTTCTGATGTATAGCATGTAATTCCAAAGACCATGGCCTAGATCAGGTGCATCTTAATTTCTAGACTGACATCATTGCTTCTAAATATTCTAGCAAGGTCCTGACAGCAGATTTTCCCAGTGCAATTCATCTTTTGACTTCCTCACTGCTGGTGCTAAGAGTTTTGATTATGGAGCCAAGCAAGCTATGATTGTTAACAATCTCAGTCTCTTCTCCATCTATCATAAGGTTGCCAATTAGCCCAGTGATGAGAATCTTTATCTTCTTGACGTTGAGCTTAAATCCAAATTGAAAGCTCCAGACCTTGATCTTCTGAAGCAAGTGCTTCAGGTCCTCTTCAGCTTCACCAAGCAAGGTTGTGGCATCTACATTTTGTAGGTTGTTGATGAGTCTTCCTCCAATAATGATGCCATATATCTTCTCAAAAGACCCAGCCCCCAGGGTGATCTGGTCTGCATATAGATTGAAAAAGTTGGAGACAGGATGCATCCCTGATACTCTCCTTTGGTGATTTTGAACCATGCAGTGTTTCCTTGCTCTGTTCTGAGAACTGCTTCCTGGTCCAAGCATAGGTTTCAAATGAGTACAATCAAGTGTTCTGGGATTCCCATTCCTCTCAAGATTAACTATAGCAAGGGCTTCAGATATTCATTTTCTGCAAGGAAGATTGTGTCATCTGCATAACACGGGTCTTTGATGAGTCTTCTTTCAATTCCAATGCCACATTCTTTTTTTTATTATTATTATTTATTGTTGCATACTTTCCTTGCCTCTCTCCCCTCTCCATTTTTGGTCTGCCCCACAAAGCACCCTTTGTTCCTGATTGTTGTCATATGTATAATGAGTGGTCATATATTCTTTTTGGACAGTTCTTCTCCCAATCTGTTCTACGGCAGTATTCATTATCTATCCATTATTTTCCCATTCTATCGCTAAACCTCCATGTCTGACATATTTTATAACAATGATGTTATGCAGTATTTGTCCTTGTGGGACTTAGATATTTCACTCAACATAATGTCTTCCAGGCTCCCCCATGTTTTGCAATGTTATACAAGTTCATTGTTTTTCAGTGCCATGTAATATTCCATAGGGTGAATGTACCATAATTTTTCTACCCATTAATTTGTTGGATTCTGTTATTTTGAATAATGCAGCAATAAACATGGGAGTGCATGCATCTGTTCGAGTGTTACATACTTCTTAATTAGATAGATTTAGCCACTGAGTCTGAACCAAGCATAACTGACTCTGAAGCAAGTTTTCAAAGGCTGTAAATTGCATGGGAAGAGATTGCCATTAGTCAAGAGTATTCTGTAGCCTATAGATTGACAAAAGAATGAACAATACTGTCTTGGATTACCTGCAACAGGGGTGCTCATTAGAAGTAACACTAGTGAAATTTCAACTCTCATACTTTAAGCATGTTGTCAGATGGCTCCAGTCCTTAGAAAAAGACATCAAGTTTGGGGAAATAGAGGATCAATGAAAGAAAGGAAACCCCTCATTGAGATGAATTGACACAGTGACTGTCACAGATTGGAGTATGTCAGAGATATGAAGATGGGATCAGATAAGACGAGATCCCTATCTGTTGTTCATAGGGTAGCTGTGAATCTTAGTTGACTTGATGACACCAACAGTGGGACATTCAGCTTTTCAAAGTTTCGTTGCTAATACAAAGGTGATATATTTTTCGAGGTTCCAATCTACCTATTGCTCCACAAGAATTAGATATATAATCTCCCACCTTGCTCATCAAAAGCTTGATGGAGTATCAGCTATGAGTTAGTTCTAACTCCACAGCAATGGATTTTAGTTATTTAAAAAAAAATACGTATGTATTTCCCCCTCTCTTAAATGGTTTCTCTTTCCATTCCTTTCAATTAGTTTTGTTTCTCTATCACGTTTCCTTTACCCACCCCCCACCCCCATCGGCTCCAGTACAAATCACAGTTGGAAAGCTCTATATGGATTATCTGATTCAAAGAAAAGGATACCATAAAGGGAACTATTTGGTCGACTGGCCAATAAGGTAAATGATGGACTGTGAGAATCCATTCAAATCATCATGAATAAAATATAAATAACTTCATGCATCATTTCAAAATTAATATCCTTACTTGGTGCCCATTCCTTGGCTATTTATCATTTTCTATTCTTATTCTAAGAAATAATCAGGATAAAAGAAGAGTATTTATACAAAGTTCCTCTGCTTTTACCTAATAAGGCTTTTGAGGTCATAGACATAATAGTGCCCTGAACTTGAAGTGTTCTTATAGAAAGGAATGTTGATTGCTTAAACTAACAAAGTGCCAATTCACAAGCCTTTTTGGATTTTCGGTAAGAAGTTGGGCTGCCAATCTTGCAAAGGCATATGGTTCAAATTCATCAGTTGCTCTTTGGAAGATATATGAGCAATCTCTTCCCTTGTGATTTACAAACTTTGGAAACCCACCAGAGGATCAGCTGTGAATTGACTCAGACTCAATGGCACATAACAACAACAATATCAACAAGCCTCTTTTTATTAATTTTTATATTATTCAACTCATAGAAAGGGTATAAAAGAAAAAATTATGTATAATATGTCATCAGTATTTTACTTAAAAAAATTCTCTTAACTTGATCTCCTCACATCGCTACTTGACTTCTTTCTTTCCAACTAAGTTCTTTTTAAAATGAAATTTAAATTTTATAATTCTACATATCACTTTAAGAAAAAAAAATGTTTTGCCTTCAGCATAATTTCTTTCTTTTATATTCCAGTTGTTACGTATAACAATAGTTCTTTATTTATCTTTATTTTTCTTTAAATATAAATAGTAGTCTATGGCATGGGAATTCAAGTCAATTGTTGTAGGATATCTTTGTTACTAGTTTAGGTTACCTATCATAAGTGAAACTGCTTATATAATCCATTTCGCGTTTGTCTGTTTGTTGTTGTTTTAATTCCCTTCTTCTTTGTGTTTGTAGTAAACTTTTGCTCTCATGGATTGCTCTCCTTGATATTATCATACCTACAACTCCTCTGGTCTTTCATCATCGGAGGTTGATACCTCAAAATTGTTTTTATTTTTTTATTTCTTCACTTCAAGAGGGATAAAATCCAGGTCATATGTTGGTTATTGTGGACTTGTTTTTATTTTCCTCAGCTTCATTTTAAACTTGCACAGGAATAAGGGATGGTCTTTGACACAGTAAGCACCTGTCCTCATTTGGAATGCAGAAAACTGATCTTCTCCAAAGATTCTTTCCACAGATAGTCAACTTGGTTTCTGTGCAGTCCATAAATTGAGGTCCACATGCAAAGTCACCATTTGTTTCTGTAACAAAGTAGTTATAATGACTAAATCATTGATTGTATATTTGATGTCTAGCCTCATTTTTGTCACCAACACAGTATTTTCTGAATACCAGTCTTTTCTCACTATTCCAACTTTTGCATTCCAGTCACCAATAATATTTAATGCGCTTTGATTGCATGTTTGGTCAATTTTGTCTGCAAATATTGGTGGTGGTGGTTGTTGTTGTTGTTAGGTGCTGTCAAGTCTAACTCGTGGTGATTATATGAGCAATCAATGGAACACTGTCCTACCCTGTGCCTTTCTCATCATCTTGACACACTCAAGCCCATTGATGCAGTCACTGTGTCAACCTATCAAAGATTTTTCTCTCTTTTGCCACTCTTCCATAGTAGTAGATTGGCACAGGTCAGAGCATGGTTTAGGGCTGTTGTACATAGGGTCTTATGAGTCTCAAGCAACTCGACAGCACATAACAACAACAACAACAACAACATATGAGCAAGAACCTATGGTGGTGAAAGAGGAAGTTCAAGTTGCTCTGAAGGAATTGGCAAAAAACAAGGCTCCAGGAGTTGACTCCATACCAATTGATTTATTTCAGCAAACAGATGCTGTCCTGGATGTGCTCACTAAGTTGTGCCAGGAAATCTGGAGAACCAGCTGGCCAACTGACTGGAAAAGATCTATATTTGTTCCCATTCCAAAGAAAGGTGACCCAACAGAGTGTGGAAATTACCAAGCAATATCATTGATATCACATGCAAGCAAGATTCTGCTGAAAATTATCCAAAAACATTTGGAACAATATGTCAACAGAGAACTGCCAGATGTGCAGGCTGGATTTAGAAGAGGTCGCGGTACTAGGGATATTATAGTTAATGTAAGATGGATCTTGGCAGAAAGCAGAGAATACCAGAAGAATGTCTATCTGTGCTTCATTGACTATGCAAAGGCTTTTGACTGTATGGATCACAACAAACTATGGCTGACTCTGAGAAGAATGGGAATCCCAGAACATTTGATTGTGCTAATGCGAAACCTATACTTGGACCAGGAGGCAGTTGTCAGAACAGAGCAGGGAGACAATGAATGGTTCAAAATCAAGAAAGGGGTCCACCAGGGATGTATTTTGTCTCCATACCTTTTCAATCTGTATGCAGAACAGATCATCTGAGACGCTGGGCTTTACAAAGAGGAATGTGACATCAGGATTTGTGGAAGAATCCTCAACAACCTGTGTTATGCAGATGACACAACCCTGCTCGCTGAAACTGAGGAGGACCTAAAGTGCTTGCTGCAGGAGAAGAGTGTTGAATATACCATGGACTGCTAAAACAAACAGGTTTGTCCTGGAGAGGATGAAGCCAGAATTTTCCCTGGAGTCAAGGATTCTGAAGCTTCTTCGTCTGACATTGGGCATGTTGCAAGAAGGAACTGGCCCTTAGAGAGGAACATCATGTTTGGGGGAGTGGAGGGATGGCGCAGGAGAGGAAAATCCTTGATGAGATGGATCTATTCTGTGAGTAGAGTGGTAGGAATGAATGTGTTTGAGGTTGGTACAGGATAGAACAGCATTTAGGGCTTTTGTACATAGGGTCACTATGAGTCACAAACGACTCAATGGCACATAACAACAACAACAACAACAACATTTATAGTAACTATTTTGAAGCTCCGATGGCCTTGTAAAATGGAACTGTGCTGTAGAAAGATAAATAATCTCTTCTGTTTTTTAAAGTGTCTGAAAATCCACTGGAGGATCAGCTATGATTTGGTTCCAACTTGATGATACAACAAAAATGGAATATCTTTTATATTGCATACTTACACAGTATAGACAATACCAACAACAATAGTTTGGCTAGGGAGCCCCGGTGGCCTAGTGACAAGATGTGCTGTAACTCGAAGGCACACAGTTCGAATCCACTAGTTGCTCTGCAGGAGAAATATGGGCAATCTCCTCCTGTGTAATTAACTGCCTCTGAAACTCCCCCAGAGGGGCAACTATGTCTGGGTTCTGACTCATGGTATGCAGCAGCAACAACAACATTTTGTTAGTCTATTTTTCTTACTGTATAAATACATGTAATATATGTAATTACATTCACCAAATGTTAATTCTTCCTTGAAAATTTTTAAAAATTATTTGAATGTTATTTGAAGGGCTCAAGTTTCTTATTTTTTTCTAAAAAAATGTACTTGTTCTTATTTAAAATGGAAAAATATTATTCTCAATACATTCTACAATTTTTCAGCATTTTATTATTTTGAGAGAAAGTTAAAAATGCATAACTGAAAATAATAAAAATATATATAACCGATAGTATTGTTGTTATTAAAAAGTCAGGTTTTTTGTTCCCTCCGCCAGCCAAAAGATGTATCTAACTAAAAATAAGCCCTCAGTGTGACCTTGATTATGTTTCTCGGATGACAAGTTACAAAGTTAAAGGTCTTTTTAAGGTTTAGACCTGATGACAGCTCTCACTTGCTTTCACAATTGGGAGACTGGGTTTGATGATGTGTTTTCCCCCACGCAGCTGTTCTACTCTGGTTTATAGGGTCAATATATATGGAAATTGATTTGACAACAGTGGAATTTCCATTTCCTTCTAAGCTTTTGAGTAAAACCACAAAAATTTTAAACTCTTATTTGTGTGTGTTTGGTGTTTGTTTGGATTTTTGTTGTTGTTGTTGCTGTTGTTTTGTTTGGTGGTGTGTTTTAATTTGCTTTAAAGAAAAAACACACCAAAAAACCCTCAAGAGTTTTTTAGCCCACTTCAGAAAAGAAGTAAGTCAAGTCTAAAGATGCTAAGTCATTTTTACTGAAAGGTTCATTACTAGTTTAATAAAAGAAGCATCATAAAATCTGTCTCTAGCTATATCACCACACTACAAATTTGGCATTTCCATATCAGAAAGATATTTCTCTCCGACTGATGCTATTATCTTAATATGTAAAAATACTTGTCCTGGGTTACTTTTATTGCCTTCAAAGAAATCCAAGTTGTTTAGTTTTATTTGTTTATTTTGTTTTTTAAATCTTAAGACATTAATTGATAGAAAATAAACCAACCTCTCACCACAGTATCAATAGGACTCATGGGACAGTTAATGATTTCTTTGGCTTTTTTGCTTATTTTTGTTTTGTGAGTTTTCTGCAATTACATGTACTATTTTAGAATATGAATGAGGAAATATGACTTAAGAATCATAACTTAGGAATTTAAAGTCTCAGATGTGTGCGAGGAGTGTCTTTTTCCAGTTGAGTTAATGAGGCCATCAGAAATCTGGGAACTGGTGAGAAGGAAAATAATGTCTCAGAGATTCTGTTCTGTGTGCAGACAAAGGAATTAGGGAGCAGCGGCAAGGAGGATGGGCAGAGAGGAAATGGATCATCAACTGTTTGGGACTTGAACTCACGAGCCTGAGTCACTGCAGAGCCCTCCCATGAAGCAGCCCAGGCAGCTGTCACCATATCCACTTTTCCCAGTCTAAAAGCTGGAATATTCATCTGTTTCTGTGGTGAAGGAGGCTTTCACAATATCCTCTGGCCAAAGAAATATAACCACAGCCATGATGATTTCAGACTCAAACTATTTCAGCAGCAGCAACAACAACGAAAACAAAAAGACCAGCCAATTCTCAAATAAACGCATGTGAATGCTTCATATTAGATAATTTTCAAGGGGATTTTTATGGGAAACCCTATGAAGAATGTTGTGGAGCTTCTAAAGATGTGGTTATTCCTAGCTTGGATCTGAAGAAAAGATGGAATGCCAGTGTAGCAAAGTTCCCATGATGACTGAGGGGGCCCGAAATGTAAGGATTTAGGAGAGTGTTAGACTTTAGCAAAGCATTAGTCTTGAACATTTCCACTTACCAATGGCGTGGCTCAGTGAGTTACCTCACTTCCCTGCATCTGGATTCTCCTCCCCTCCCACCTATTCACCTCCATTTCTCCTTCCCTTTGAGAAGGGATGATATGCTAGATAAATATTTCTCAATCTATTTTCTTCTGTGACAATCACAGCAGATGACTTTGGCATGTGTAACACTTTCCCATGAGGACATCTGTATTTCAACCAAAAATAAAATCTGATGGGAGAGAAAGCTACAGACAAGCCAAGGCACAGAGAAGACAGATGAAGGCTTATTATGTTGAATTTGATCCTTTCTCTCTTTCACTAAATATAATGTATAGGAGCACATATGACTAGAAAGAGTATGCTTAAATAAATACATTTTGTTCCATACTAATTTACATGCAAATAGACTGAAGTGTATTTTAAAGTTGTTTCTATTATTCACTTTTGAATGTAATGTGACATGTGAGAACTTGTGTTTTGCAAAGCAGAACTGCTCTACAGGGCTTTCAAGGAGGTGACCTTTTATAAGGCCTTTTTAGATAGGCCTGGCCTATCTTTCAAGGTTATCTGGTTAAATTCAAATCATCAAACTTGGAGTTCATAGTTGAATATTGAGTGATTTGCACCCAACTATTAACAATTTTTGTAAGGTGCAAAGAAGTGTTTTGGTGGTTCTTTGGTAAAGCCAATATAAGGCAGGAATGGTTGCTGTTTTTTTAGGTACCAAAAATCAACTAGATTCATAGCACTCTAAGAACAATGGGTCAGAATGCTGCTCTATCTATCCTGTGCCATCCTTGTCATCTCTGCTGTACTCGAGTCCCTTGTTACTCTTGCTACAGTTACTGTCTCAATCATGCCTTTGAGAGCCTTCCTCCATTTCATTTATGAATCATCCTCCTAGCCAGATGCCACATTCTTCTTCACAAAGTCCAGATGCTCAAATGATTTGTGGGTCTAGTGGCAAGAAGCTGTGCTGCAATCCCCAAGGCATGTGGTTTGAGGGCACCAGCTGCTCTGCGGAAGAAAGATGGAAAGTCTCCTGTGCAATTAACAGCCTCTGAAAAACTGCTGGAGGGTCAGCCATGGGTCAGTTCCAACTCTATGGCACACTACAACAACAACAACAAAGAAAGTGTACAGCATTGATGCGTACTTTCCTTGATTTTAAATCATGTAGTGTTCCTTTGCTCTGTTTTGACAACGGCTTCTTCTTAATCTGTTGTTATTGTTAGTTTTTCTAATGGTAGAAGGAGGAAAGGACAATGACAAGAAAACATATTCTGTATTTTTTTTAAAAGTCTATAAATATTTAGTAAACATTAAAAATCTTCAAAATGACTCACCAGAAAGTAAAGCTATGGGAAAGATAATATATCAAAAGTAAAAGGTTGACTGATAATACTCAGTTTTTAGAGCCTGTGGTTGGTGCTATGGGTCATTGAGTTGCCTACTACTCATAGCTGTACTCATATTAGCTCTGAATCCTGTCTTGTCCTCAGCCACTCTTGCTACCTCAAACACAGTTACCACCATTACTCCACTTCCTGTGTCAGTCATTTCCTGTGCTGTCCCTTTACCCTTCCAAGAAAGATATCCTTCTGCAAGGACTGTTTCCTCCTGGCAAATGTCCAAAGTTTGTGAAAAAGAACTTCCAAATCTTTGTCTCCAAGGAGAAACTTGGTTTCACCCTCTATAGACTGGAACAGCACATCAGCAGAGAATTGCCAGAAGTCCAG
>NW_006399829.1:4898538-4913208 GCF_000299155.1 Elephantulus edwardii | reverse complement strand
GCTGTTGTACATAACAACAACAACAGGATAGACACGTTTGTTCTCTTGGCAGTCTATGGTATGTTCAATACTCTTTTCTAGCACCACAACTAAAAGGTATTTATTCTTCTGTCATCCTTAGTCATTGTCCAACTCTCTGATATATAGCAAGTAATTGCAAAGGTCATGACCTGGATCAGTCACACTTTAGTCTCTAGAATGACATTACTGTATAGATAATAAAAAGACTCTGGTAGGAAGATATAATTGATTGAGTTTTGAGGAAAATTTTGACAATGTATACGTGTGGCCGAGTAGATAAAGAATTAACCTACTTTCATTTACCTACTATCCGCCCACAACCAGCCGCTTGAATCCACCAGCTAGTTTATGAGAGAACAATGGGCAATCCCCTCTTGTGAAATTTATGGCCTCTGAAAACTCATTGGAGGATTACATATAGTTACATATAGTTAACTCCCAATGGCTGTGGAGTTAAGATTTATTTAAAGTTGCTTTTTTAGCCATTGTTTGACTTTGACATGTGAATAGGGGTGTGTGTGTGTGTGTGTGTGTGTGTGTGTGTGTGTATAGCATGTTTGCCTATCAAAAAGAGTGTTGGCTGTCTCTCCAAACCATAAAGGGATTAGAAAAATCACACCAATCCACAAGGGGATTGGCTAGTCTCACCATTAAATTGAGCAAATTCAGCAGCAGAGAAAGAAGAAACTTCACCACCTTCAAAGAAGAGCGAGCGAGAGAATACAACTTGTCCTTCAGGACCAGAGCGACAGCGACAGTCATAGCAGCCACAGAGGAAAACCAGAGACCTGACATGAGACTGAGCAGACCTTGCTAAGAGTTTTTACCCAAGTTTGTTGGACAACTTGGAGGTGGATTTGTTGTGAAAACCCAATATTGACAGGACTGAGAATTTTATAACACTCACCTAAAGTCATGAAGCCTAAGGTTGAGGCACTTTTTAAAGCATATTTCGGAAGTTGTCCTGTTTTCTGCTACTAAACTCTTTGATTTCCCCAATATATTTTTGTGTGATCTCTGAGCTATTGCAAGGGATTTTAGACTCAGAAAAGCAGTTATTTGTTGTGTGTCATCAAGTCAGAAGGGACCTATAGCTGACCCTAAGGTGGGTTTTCAGAGGCAGTTAATTCTATGGGAGGAGACCATCCATCCTTCTCCAACAGAGCAGCTGGTGGATTTGAACTGAGTGCTTTCAGTGTTGCAGCACAGCTTCTTGCCACTATGCAAACAGTACTGCCTGTTAACCTACATAATGCAGATGACACAACCTTGCTTGCTAAAACTGAGGAGGACTTGAAGCACTTGCTAAAGGTCAAGGACTGTAGTCTTTAATATGGACTGAAGCTCAACATCAAGAAGACAAATATTCTCACCACTGGGCCAATTGGCAGCACCATGACAGATGGAGAAGAGATTGAGATTGTTATAGTTACAGCTTGCTAAGCTCCACAATCAACTCTCTGACCCAGGAGTCAGGAAATCAAAAGGTGAATTATATTAGATAAATATGCTGTCAAGGACCTTTCCAGAGTACTGAGAAATAACAATGCCAGTCTAGAGACTAAGATGTACCTGATCCAGTACATGGTCTTCACAATTACTTAGTATGCATCAGAGAGCTGGATAAAGACTAAGAATGACAGAAGAAGAATTGATGCCTTTGAGTTGTGGTGCTGGAGAAAAGTCTTTAACATACCACGGACTGCCAAGAAAATAATTAGGCCTGTTGTGGAAAGGGTGAAACCATGTTTCTCCTTGGAGGCTAGGATTTTGAAGTTCCATCTTACATACACTGGGCATGGGGCCAAGAGGGACCAATCACTGGAGAAGAATATCATCCTTGGAAGGGTTGAGGGAAATCACAGGATAAAAAGAGCCCAGATGAAATGAGTTGATACAGTAATGAATGCAATGGGAGAAGTTGTTATCTGAGTCAGTGAGACTGGCACAGGACAGGGCAGGCTTCAGAGCTATTTTACATAGGGTTGCTAGGAGTCCCAGGTAACTGACTTGACAGCACATAATAACAAAAAACCTGTAAGATTGGTGTTGAGATGAGTAGAAAGAGGTATAGAAGTTGGGAAGACATTGATGACCTCATGGGAACTGATTTTGTGTTGTTAATGTTGTTGATGGAGACAGTTCCCTTTGTGAAGTTGGTAAAGGTCAGTCAGAAATGGCTGTCCCCACATGGCCCTTGCTCCTTTTATGATGTGTATAACATAACAACAATTTCTTTAAATTCAACAGTAGTTAATAATATATTAAGATTAATTATCAGTAAATGAATTTTATTGAATTGGCTAGTATAGAAATAATTATTTTTTCAGCAGAAGAATCTGCAGGTATAGCTCAAAAACAGTTGAAAATCAGCTATATATTTGGTCATTTTAATACTGTTATCTCTACACCTTCAACAGCATCAACAAAGACATAACTACAAACGCACTTTGGTTTTCCCTAGACAAATTGTGCCGATTTGATTGTCAATCCAGGTTTCTATTCTGACTTAGCCTAGAAACCCTACCAAGCCTGTGCATCATAGCAGCCTCATTGATATTCGAAATACCAGTGGTGTGACTCTAAGAATTAAAACAACATGCAAGCCACTGAAGCGTGACAAACTTTTGATGATTGGTATCCAGTGAAAGTCTCCTGATCAGCAGAAAAGTACTGTCTGATAACAGCGTGGAAAGACGATGATGCTCCTTAGGTTGGAAGACATTCAAAACAACAGGAGAGCTGCCTCCTCAGAGTAAGTCTCCCATAACATTATGGATGGAATAAAACTGGCAACCTTTGTTTGTTGATGTGGCACAATTCAACATGAAAAGAAATGGTTGTAAGCATCCATTAGTAGTTCAAACATAAAATGTATGAAATATAAATTTAGGAAAATTTGCAGTAAAATGTTAAATATAATGCTTGCAGATCAATAACTTGAGCATTAATGACTTTACATGAAAAGGAATTTGCCATTTGATTTGGATAATCATATGGCATAGTGTGCAAAAATGGCAAAAAGAATTCTTCAGTATCTATCAAAAATACAACCCTGAGGTTGCAGAGAAACTGGGACTCATATTCACTGTTGGTGGGAGAGTGTAAAATGGTGCAACCACTATGGAAGGCTGTATGGTACTTTCTAAAAAGGCTGCAAATAGAAATACCATTTGACCCAGCAATTATACTACTGGCAATATACCCTAAAGAAACCGTAACAGCCACTCAAGCAGATATATGCACATCCATGTTTATTGCAGCTTTGTTCACAATAGCAAAGAGTTGGAAACAACCTAAGTGCCCATCAACAAATGAATGGATAGAGAAGCTCTAGTATAGTCACACAATGGAATAATATGCTGCGTTGAAAAACAAGGAACTCATGAAATATTATACAAAATGGGTGACCCTGGAAGACATTATGCTGAGTGAAATATCTCAGTCACAAAAGAAAAAATATTGCATAGTGCCACTATTCTAAAATGGGACTGACATCAGGGTTGAGGAAAGAGGAGATAAATAATGTATACTGCATTGAAACAGATGAGGGAGAGAACTGTTTAAAAGGAATATATGATTATGTATTGTTGTCATGACTGGAGTCTAAAATAAAGGCTGCACAGTAGAGTGGACTTAGAGGGAGGGACTGTATAAAAATAAAAGAATTTTTCTTTTACTTTTCAAAGAGAAGAGCAAATTGTGGAGGAGGGGTAGGTAGGGAGAGAATTGCAACAATGAATGAATAGAAATCTTTAAAAAAATCCACATGCTTACAATGAAAATCAGTTCATACACTAGTACCACTAATACTTAAGAAAAAGAAATTAAAATTTTTTTACAAAAATAATATACAGTCTAAAATTGACCACATATGCAATCAAAATGCATTGATAATTACTGGTGACTGGGAAGTCAATTTGGGAACAAAGAAGATGATTTGGTTCAAATTAAGGAGGAAAAGTTCTTCAGTATAAGTGCTTGAGGAAAGATTAAAGAATTGATTTGGAGTAGAGCTGAAAGATATTGATTTATTATTTGAGGTGAAAAGTTACTTTTATGAGAATAATCAATTTTGTGTCCAGAGACAGCAGTCTGGAGGGGATTGTTGTTGTTTTGTACTGTTAAGTCGCAATCAACCTATAACTTACCCTCTAGTGAGTTTTTAGAGGCAGGAGATTGACCATCTATCTCCTGCAGAGATATGGTGGGTTCAAACCACCTACCTACTTTTGTGTTTCCAGTGCAATTCCTTACTACTAAGCCTCCAAAACTCCCTCTGGGAAGGACTGGGTTCTGCAAAATCACTCAGAAAAGGGAGAGATTATATAGAGGGAAGTTGTATGCACGTATACATACTGTGATCCAGGAATAGAGTCAAGGAATAGGAAGTGCTGTAGAAACTGGGAAGAGAATAGAACCATAAAATACAAGCAAATTAGGTACAAACAGCTTACAGAGGATGAAAAGCACATTCAGAATAGTAAAGGGGGGGAAATGATTCTTTATTTGAGAACCAGTCAATCCATTGTATGGAGCATTTACAGAATCTCCTGTAATCAAAATCAGGCCACGTGCTAACTGTGGAGCAGACCCTCAAACACGTGCAAGTTGAAATAAAAGCTGGAGAAAATTAAAGCAAGTCCACAAGAATGAAATTATGACTTTGACTCTATTCTGTCTGAATTTAAAAAACATCACAACTGTGCTTCCAAAAAACAAAACAAAACAAACAAAAAAAAACAAAAAACCATCACAAGAAAAGGTTTGAAGCATTGGACTATAAAGACTAATGCTCACATGAGTCGTGGGATGGTATCATCCTTTTAGAAAGAAAAAAATTATTACAAAAATGAGACAGAAGGAAAAGATCACAATGGATATCAGAAGAGACTCGAAATACTGCACTAGAATATCAAGAAGCAAAATCAAGGGGGGAATGCTGATATAAACAAGATGAACAAAAGATTTCAAAGGACAGCTCAAGAAGACAAAATAATAAAATGTACAAAGAACTGGCATTAAAAAATGAAAATGGAGGAACTTGATGGACATTTCTTAAATTGAAAAAACAAACTCAAGCCTTAAGTTGCAGTACTGAAGGATATTATGGGCAAAATCTTGAATGATCCAGGAAATACCAAAGAGGATAGAAGAGATGCACACTGTCACTATACCAAAAAAATTCTGGCTGAAACATAACCATTTCAGGAACTGGCATATGAACAAGAACCAATGGTAATAAAAGAAGAATTTCAAGCTGCACTGAAGGCATTGACAAAAAATAAGGTCCAAGATTTATGGAATATCAACTGACATGTTTCAACAAAGAGATGAAGCTCTGGATGTGCTCACCAGGCTGTGCCAAAAAAATTTGGAAGACAGCTAATTGGCTGGTAGAGATTCATATTGTTTCTATTTAAAAAAAGGTGACTCAATAAATTATGGACATTATTGAACAATATCATTAATACCATATGTATTAGATCTGTGTTTTGAGTAAATAATTTAAAAAAACAACTATATGAAGAATCAGTGTAGCTCCTTAATTATTAGGCCACCAGAGTTCTATCCTTAGTTATTTATTGTTGTTGATGTTGAAATATGAACAAACTGATGGCTGACCATTCAGCTGTATTTCAGAGGTAAGAAACTGAATGGGAGTAGATTGTCCATTTTTGTAACAAGGAAAAGTTGGTGGGTTCAGATCACGTGCTTTTGGATTAACAGTGCAACTCCTTACCTCTGAACTACCAGAGTTCTCTTGTTAGTCATTGTTGTTCTTGCTGTGTGCCTTCAAGTTGAAACCAGCTCCACAGCTAATCCTCCAGCAACTTTTCAAAGGCAGTTAATCATCACATGGGAGGTGATTACCCATCTTCTTCCACAGAGCTACCGTTGGATTAGAACTGTGTGTGTATTTGGGATTGCAACACAGCTTCTTACCACTAGACTATTAGAGCTCCCTTCCTTGTCCTTGTGGTTGTTTTGTGTCATTGAGTCACTTGTGACTCATAGTGACCTTATGTACAACAGCAGTGAACCCTGCTCTATTTTAAGCCAACTTCATTGTCTTCAACCCACCTACCCCATTACCCCGGTCACTGAGTCACTCCATTTTATCCAGGGTCTTCCTTTCTTGTGCTGCCCCTTCATATTTCCAAGCATGATGTCCCTTTCCAAGAACTGGTCCCTTCATACAATATGTCCAAAGTATGTCAGACAGAGTTTCAAAATTCTTGTCTCCAAGGGGCAGCCTGGTTTCACCCTCTCCAAGATGAACCTGTTGTTCTCTAAGCAGTCTATGGTATATTAAATCATCCTTCTATCGTCTTTAGTCATTGTCTAGCTCTGTCTTTCACTGATTATGCAAAAGGCATTTGATTGTGTGGATCACAACAAACTGGCTGACTCTGAGAAGAATGGAAATCCAGAATACTTGATTGTGCTTATGTGAATCCTATACTTGGAAGGAAGAGGAGGCATTCATCAGAACAGAGTAAGACATTTCATGGTCCAAAATCAGGAAAACTGTATGCCAAGAATGCATCCTATTTTCATACTTTTTCAATCTATATGTGGTACATATCATCCAGGAGGCTGGCCTCTATGAAGAGGAATGTGGTATCATGACTGGAGGAAGATTCATTAACAACCTGCCTTATGCAGATAACAAAACCTTACTCGCTGAAACCAAGGAGGACTTGAAGCATTTGCTGCAAAAGGTCAAGGACCGTAGCCTGCAATTAAATTGGATTAAAGCTCAACATCAGTTAGAAAAAGATTCTCACCAACTGAGCCAACTGGCAGCATCTTGATAGATGGTGAAGAGACTGAGATTGTTAACAGCTTCAGCTTGCTTCGTGCCACTATCAACACTCTTGGTACCAGCATCCAGGAAATCAAAAGATAAATTTCATTGGAAAAATCTGCTGTCAGGGACCTGTCCAGAGTCCTGAAGAGCAGTGATGTCAGCCTAGAGACTACGGTGCATCCTGATCCAGGTCATAGCCTACCCAATTATTTGCTATGTACTTAGTTATTACTTAGCATTTTTAGTCAGACAATCATATGTTGTATTATTCCCAGAATGACAAACAGGAATGACAGTGAATCATTACCAAATAGAATGTTTAAAACTCTTTTCTGAGGTACAATTCTGTCAGTGATAGGCTAATATCAATTTGCATTAAAGAAAGACCAGTAATAGAACTATTATTCAAATCTATACATCAATTAAAACCAATTCTGAAGAAGTTGAATAATTCTACCAACTTTGGCAATCTGAAATGAATCTAACATGCAGTTCAGATACATTGATGAATATCAGTATTTGCACTTAAAATTTGGAAACAAAGAAGAAAAATTAATGGTTGAAATACATGGTGAAAGAAATTATTCTGGAAATCTCAGGATGGAGTTTGGTGACACAAATAACTTATTAATTGCAATTACATCTAACAAGAAAACATAAACACCAATAATACATATGGACAATATCAGATGAAATACACAGGATTTACAATTGAATTAACGGAATCAATGAAAAAAGTACTGGAGAAGTTCCTTATCATCAAAGGCAGAACAAGGCCAGGTATGACTGTGGAACACACCATTAAATTCTCATATGCAAGTTCAACTGGAAGTTCAAGGAAATAAAGGCAGGCCCATGAAAGTCAATTTTTGTTGTTGTAAAATGTTATTGAGTGAAGCATGACTTATAGTGACCCTATGAAGAATAAATCTGAACCCTGTCCTATCCTATGCTATCTATGTTATCTTCACAATATTTGACATACTCGAGCCTATGGCTTCAGTCAGTGTGTCAATCCACCTGTTTGAGGGTTTTCCTACTTTTCCAGGAGTGATGTCTTTCTCCAAGGAATAGCTTCTTCTAGAAACATGCCCAAAGTATGTAAGATAAAGTTTTATCACCTTTACCTCCAAAGAGCATTGGCTGCACTTTCTCTAAGACATATCTGTTCTTTTCTCTAACACACAATTCAAAGGTATTAATTCTTCTTATGTAATCCTTAGTCATTATCCAGGTCTCAGAGGCATAGCATTGATTGAAAAAGTCATGGTCTTAATCAGACACACTTTAGTCCTCAAGCTGATGTCATTGCTCCTCAATAATTTGGAGAAGTCCCTGACTGCAGACTTTCCCAACACAATGTCTTCTGATCTTCTAACTGCTGGTACCAAGGGTATTTGTTGACTGTGGATCTAAGTAAGATGAAGCCATCGACAATGTCAACCTTTTCTCCATCTATCATAAAGTTGCATGTTGGTCTAGTAGTGAGAATTTATTTTTCTTGACTTATAGATGCAATCCATATTGAAGGCTATAGTCTTTGATCTGCAGTAAGTTTTTCAAGTTCTTCTCACTTAAAGCAACCAAAGTTATGTTATCTGGATGTTGTTTGTTGTTGTTTGGTGCCATCAAGTTGTAGACGACTCCCAGCGACGGCCTGAGCACTGTTCGTACATAGAGTTTCCGGAGGCAAGCCATTTTGGAAGTGGATGCCACTCCTGCTTCCAGGCTTGGTCATCTGGATAATGTAAGTTATTAATGAGTATTCCTTTGAAATTGATGCCATATTTTTCTTCATAGAGTCCAGTTCTTCAGAAAATTTGTTTAGCACACAGATCGAATAGGTATGGAGAAAGGATACAAACCTGACACACATCTGTCTTAATTTTAAATCATGTAGTGTTCCTTTGGTCTCTTTATACAACAGCTTCTTAGGATAGAAATACTATTCAAATTAGCATAATTAAGTATTGTAGGATTCCTTTTCTTCTCAATATTATGACTAATTGTTATGATCCATGCAGTGTACTATTACACCATGACCCAAAGAAAACACAAATCCCTAAACTAGACCAATAAGCAACATCACAATAAACAGAGAAAGTTTAAAATTATCGAATGATTTCATTTCACTTGAACTGGCAATCTGCACCCACCCACGTAAGTGAGATGTAACAAATGAAACAACGACTAGAGCTGCTAAAAGGATTCCTTGATAGCAAAAGAGGATAATTTTGAGGCATAGAGTTGCACTTAACCTTAACTATGGACTTTTTAATTGCCTCATATTGACATCAATGTTGGATAATGGGTAAGAAAGACAGGAAAAAAGTCAATGACTCTGAATTGTGGTGTTGGTAAAGAATGTTGACCATATCAGCAACTACCCCATCAAATCTATCTTGGAAGAAGTGCAATCAAGACCTTATTTGGAGGGAGGATAGAAAGATTTAGTCTTATATAGTTTGTGTAAATTATAAGGAGGGGCCAGCCCTGGGAGTCGACATCATAATTGGTCGGAAAGTCAGCAAAAGAGGTGAAGACCTTAGTAATATAAATTGACACGGTGACTTAAAGACTCAAGCACAATTAGTGGTTACGAGAATAGCACATCGCTAGACAGTGTTTTGTTCTGTCATACACAGGATTGCTGTAAGGGTGTCAGAACTGACTAGAGAGCACTTCAAACAAACAGCATGGGTTAGAACCAACTCTATGGCACCTAATGGCAACAACGATAAAATAAGGCAGGTTGAGAAGTAGAGTTTAAAAAGGAATTAAATGTTAAGTTAATTTAAAAAAAAAGATATTTAAAAAAAGGAATTAAAAAGAACTCCTGTTTGTTTCTCTGGAGTATTTACTTAGTAATTCCCTCTTCAAATGGATGGTTTGTAAAATGTTTTTGCTAACTTAGCAATCAATACCCGACAACATAAGATTATGATTTAGAAAGTG
Source organism: Elephantulus edwardii (assembly GCF_000299155.1). NCBI lineage: Eukaryota > Metazoa > Chordata > Mammalia > Macroscelidea > Macroscelididae > Elephantulus > Elephantulus edwardii. Next base: position 4,903,418 of record NW_006399829.1, on the reverse strand, counting down.
GAGCATAATATCAGCTGACACATCAGTTAATACAATTTGCTGCTTTTGGAGTTACAGCATCATAACTAAGAGACTGATGATGCTTATCCTATCTCTCCAGCCAAACATCAGGGCAAAGCACAAGACATCATTCAAAGTCATTAAGAAAGAATATACTCTAACCCAGTCTCCAAAATTACACAGATCCTTTAAAAAGAAGCAAGGTTCTAAATCATCTGTCATTGTTGTGTACTGAGAGTCAGAACGGATCCATAGCTGAACCTACAGCATGTGTTCAGAGACAGTACATTTCAAGGGAAGAGGTTACCCGTCTTTCCTTCTAAAGCAGCTGGTGAATTTGAACCACATACTAGGAGAGTCAAATAAGTAACTGTCATAAGTCTTTAAGGGTCCTGAGAAAGTACTATTTCTTCCTTCTGATTATTTACTTTTTATTCAAATTGAATTGGTTATTAGTTGTTTATTTTAAGATGTAACTTTTCCCAAGAAATTAAAGTCATTAATATACTTGACATAATGTTCAAACTCCAATGTTCAAAGATGAATAAAATGTACATGAAAGGGAGAGTTGAAATTATAATTATAGCTGCTATACTCACTCAGTGGTGTCTAATCAGAACATACCCCAAGCTGACCCTCTGTTGGGTTTCTGAGGCATCAATCATGTGGAAGGAGATTGTTTATCTTTCCCCCATGCTGTCAATGGTGGATCTGAATTACCAGAGAGGCGTGGTCTTTGCGTTAGCAGTACAACTTCCTGTGGACTACACCACAAGAGCTCCCTAATTATAATTAATTGAATTGCAGCTAGCTGAAATTAAAGTCCTCTATTGTAATTGCTGGATGAAATTACTCATATCAAGGGCTGTTAATCCACCAATAATCATCGTAGAGTATGCTGATTAACTACAGAGGTGGTAGTACTGAATAACTGTGCCCTTCTGATTGATTCATGCCTAAATCACTCCTTTTTTAGTAATATTGTTTTCCATAACAATTGTGACATTTTAGAGTTTCACTAGAAATGGAAAAGCATGGGGATCTCCCCATCAACCTCCAGAATTTTAATCTCTCTGACTTGCAAGCCCCTAGTGGCTCTGGTGGTTTAGTGGTAAGGGACTATCATTCTAAAGGTACGCAATTCAAATTCAAAAGCTGCTCCGTTTGAGAAAGATAGATCTTTTCCTATGTGATTTACTACCACTAAAAATCTGCTGGAGGTTGAGCTATAAATTGGTTCAACTCAGCAGACAGGAGCAAAGATTACTAATGATACCATTTTCTACGTGTTTGCTGAATGTTCAAATATCTCCTTTGATGAAGTGTCCATTCTTGTCCTTTGCTGCAACATTTTCTTCTGAAAAACAAACCATTTGAATTATAATAAAAGGGTTTAGTTTATGCTACCATTTGGCCACGGTGCCTAAGAAATGATGGCCTAGGACAGATGGCTGTTCAGTGACACTGGTTCTTCCTCTCCACTACATCACTGGGAAAGAGGCATGTCCCCTGCTGCATACAGGGACTTGTAAAGAGGGTAATAAATATAATCACTGGCAAAGGAGATTAGGCATTCACACCCCAGTGACGATGTAACAACCACACTTGATCATGGAAAATTATCAAAAGAATAAAATTTTAAAGATAGCACCTCAACCCAAATGAACAGCTCAGTGAGCTCACATCTCTCCTATGATTCAACGGATGTCACTGAAAGGATCTATGCCTGTGTGTTAGAGTGATTTTAATTGTTTGTTCCCCTCCTCGTCCTCTCGTCCCTGTTAACCTTTCAAGATTGAATCTATGTGTAAGTTTTCTGCACAAGTGGCCTTAGACAATAATTATCTTTTCATGATTTGCTTATATAACTCAGCATAATTTGTTGTAGTTTCATATATGCTGTGCATAATTTCATAAATTTTTGACCTATTTTGAATTTCTGGCAATTCCCTGTCAATGTATTGTTCCAGTAATTTTTTAAAATAATCCTCATGAAGATTTTATTAATATCTTGTATTAAAGATATTGTTCAATAATTTACATACACTAGTAGATAGACTTTTCTAGCAATATCAACATATACGGCTCTATTCTGGTCAAGAAGTAAGAATCTAAGCTGCATTGGGGAAATTTTCAGCCAAGGATTTCAATAAAGTGCTAAGATGTAATTTGAAGAAAAGGTTAAAAAAAAAAACCACAGAAAGTGGTTCACTTGATGCAAGGCATAATATATTCAATTGCTTACTTTATATTTGAAATTTGGCTAGTGAACAAGGAATACACAGTTTAGTTAATGCTTTTGACTTGTGATATTTGACAAGAGTGTAGAATGTCTCATGGAAAAAACAAATGTGTTTTGGAGGAAGTTCAACCACAGTGCTCCTTAGAGCCAGGAATGGTGAATCTTCATCTCACATCCTCTGAGCATATTCTCAGGAGGGGCTAGTTCATGAAAAAAACCCTAATTTTTTTAAGGGAGTGTGTGGGGGAAACATTTACAAAATGAGAAGAGGACTTGAATAGACTACCAAAGAAGGCTTAGCTGGCTAGCAAACACCAAACAAACAAAAATATTAAAGATTATTAACTATTGGAAAGATGCAATTCAAAACAGCAATGAGATATCATCTCATCCCAGCAACACCATTGCTGTTATTTTTAGGTACCATCGAGTTGAGTACAACTCATAGTGATCCTATGAACAACAAATTGAAAACCTGTTACACACCCTGTGCCATCCTCACGATCTCTGACTAAGTTGTGACCATTGCAGTGGGCACTGTGCCAATCCATCTCACTGAGGGTCTTACTGGCTTTTGCTGATCCTCAACCTTTCTAAGCATGATGTCTTTTACCAAAGACTAGCTCCTTTCCTCATGCTGATAGTATGTGAGATGAAGCTGTTCCGTCCTTGCCTCCCAGAAGCACACTCTTACATGTATGCTTATTCTTCTGGCAGTCCATGGGATGCTCAGTTCTCTTCTTTAAAACCGTAAGTCAAAGGCATCAATTCTTCTTCTGTCATAATTCATCGTGGACTTTTATGGAAGACGATGCCCCAAATTTCTCCTGTGGAGCCACTGCATGGATTTGAACAACTGACATTTGGTTAGCAGTCACAAATATTAACTGCTTCACTCCAGGTCTATCAATCAGTAGTTGGTGGTGATATTTTTCTCCTTTTTTGTTTGCTTTCTATAACAAAAATTCTATAACAGAAAATGACTTTGCAATCTTCATAGTTATTATCATAACTTCCAAAAACTTCCAATCCTTTGGAGATCAGAACACAATGATGAGATAAAATGAAACTGTTATTAGGTGCTATTGAAATAACTACAATTCATGGCAACTGTATAAACAACAGGTCAAAATGTCTTATCCTATGTCATCTGCAAACTACCTTCCTCAAAAACTGAAGTCTCCTGTACATAATTACAGTGCATGGAGACTTGAAAGTGCCACTTGTTTCATAATTTTAAACTTGTTGAAATCTGTCTCTGATTTGATTTACTGTGAGATTTACCTCAGGCAATCCAAACTTTCTCTAGTTTTGGATGCTGCAAGAGTCCATAAAGTCAAAAGTAACATATTTATTTTAATATGAGAGGGCAGCAATTTTTTGTCCTGTCTGAAAATCTTTTCCCTGAAGTGCTTTGTATTACAAAACTATCCTCATAGAGACAACCACAAATATTTGAAATTTCAGGCATTCAAAAGCTTTATTCACATTAAAATACAAGATCTACTGACTCCAGAAAGTTATTATATTACAGTTGATTTCCAGTTCCCAGGATCACCGAATTGCCGAGTCATGTTGACTCATGGATGGTCTTATATGTGGAAGCTTTTTATTTATAACCTGAATCAAGTTCCCAAATTATTTATTTTTTTAAAAAAATAAAGAAAAATAAAGAAGGATAAAATCGGTAGTTTCAGTTGACATTTAGAGGTCTGTACTTCACGTACGGGAAATGTCCTATGCAGTATTATAAAAATACTTTATATATAAAATATGACAGTCACGAGGGATGATAGACGGAGAACTGGAGCCTTTGAGCTGTGGTGCTGGAGAAGAGTACTGAATATACCATGGACTGCTAGAAAAACAAACAGATTTGTCCTGGAGAGGGTGAAGATAGGCTGCTCTTTGGAGGCAAGGATTCTGAGGTTTCGTCTGACATACTTTGGACAGGTTACATACAAGGAGGGACCAGTCCTTAGAGAGGGATGTCATACTTCAGGAGGTGGAGGGACAGTGCAAGACAGGAAGACCCTTGATGAGATGGATTGATTCAGTGACTGAGGTAATAGGGTAGGTGTGTCAGAGACAATGAGATTGACACAGGATAGAGCAGAATTTAGGGCTCTTGTACATGGGGTTGCTATGAATCTCAGGTGACTTGACAGCACATAAAAAATATATATCTAATCTATACCTATCTCTATCTCTATATCTATCTATATCATCTATATCTATATCATCTATATCTATATCTATATCTACGCCTATATATATATTCACATTTGTTGTTGTGCAGTGTCATGAGTCATCTCTGACTCATGGCAACACCGTGTGCAATAAAACAAATATGTAAAGCAAGAGAACTCCTTTTGCTTAACCATGTACATGGTTCAATAGATGCCATTATCTTGACTGAATGACACCGGCCATTTATTTCCTACCCTTCATTATCCCTAGCTGAGCCATTTCCTACCACTGTGTTAGCTATATTTACCCTGCTACCTATTCAACCCTTTCTCCCTTTCACACCCCCCTCCCTCCACATATATCTCCCTTTCACCAGCCCTCCATCTAATAACTTATATATGAAGCTTCCATGGCTTCTGTGATTTCAAACACATCAGCTGATGGTAGT
>NW_006399829.1:4893177-4895273 GCF_000299155.1 Elephantulus edwardii | reverse complement strand
TCCAAATTGTCAGTTGATTCTCCTTTATACTGCAGTCTTAATACAGGGAGATGAATTATTTGTTAGCTTGTTTTTTCATGGTCCTTTCAGAAGATGAAACTAAAAACAATTAACAAATACATCAGGATGTCAAGCATTTTATTTTGGATATGTCTATTTGTGTTTTATTGACTATATCAAGGGATTTGACTGGATGCATCATAACAAGCTACAGCTAACATCGAGAAGAGTAGGAATCCCAAAATACTTAATTAGATTCATACAAAACCCGTATCTGTTCCAAGAACGTATTCTGTGAACAGAATGAGAGAACTGTATGACTTTATATCAGGAAAGACAATCTGTCTTCCTAGAGTAGAAATTTACAACCAAATAACTTTTTGTATCACAGTTGTATCCTTTCTCCATACTTATTCAACCTGTACATTGAGAAAATCAATCAAGAAGCTGAACTCTGTCAAGAAGAATGTGACATCAGGGTCAGAGGAAGCCTCATCATTATGCATTATACAGATGGCACCATCTTGCTTGCTGAAAGTGAGGAGAACTTAAAGTACTCACTACAAAAGATCAAAGACTATAGCCTTCAATATATATTTCATCTCAAATATCAGGAAGACAAAAGTATTCACCACAGAAACAACATCATGATAGACAGAGAAATGATTAAAATTATCAAATATTCCATTTTATCTGGATTTAAAATCAACACACTTGGTACCAGCAGTCAGGATATCAGGAGAAGTATTGCTCTAGGCAAGTTGGCTATTGTGGACCTCTGCAAAATACTGACAAGTAATGACTTCACCTTGAAGACTCAGATATATCTGATTCAGACCATGTCTTTTTCCAGTAAAAAGTCTTCACAATTACTTGCTGTCCATCTGAGATCTGAGCAATAAATAAAAATGACATAAGAAGAATTGACATTTTTGACCTATGGTGTTGGAGAAGAGTACTGAAGATCTTATGGTCTGCAAAAGTAAATATATACCTTGGGGAAATTGCATCCAGAATACTCCTTGGAGACAAAGATGACAAAGTTTCTTTCACCTACTTTGGGCTTGTTGCTAGTATATGCTGTTAGTTGTAGAGGGACATGATGCTTGGAAATGTGGAGAGTCCGAACAAAAGAAGATTCCAAAATAAATGTATTGTCACAGTAATTGCAGCAATGGGCTCAAGTGTGACAGAAATGACTAGTGTGGCAAAGAACAGGACAGAGATTAGGCCTGTTGTTCATAAGGTTGCTATGAGTTCTATTCAACTTGATAGCCACTGACAATGATAATAAAGTCTCCATTTAAACTTCAGTTATTGTTAGCTATTAGGGAAAACTGACAGCTCAGTCACCATGTCTCAGTCCTTATTTTATTTGATGCCTCAGTAGCATTTGACACCGTTTATCACAATCTGAATTATTTCGTTGTCTTTCCAACTGCTCTCTCTGATCTCGAATACAATAATGAACAATAAACATGCACTGCCTTTGTGTTAAATGTAACTCACAGCACCCTTATAGAGCAGACTAGTGGTCTTAGTAATAAGTTTCAGTTGGATTTCTTTAGACTCATGACACCATATATACACAGTAAAAATGCCCTAAAGTGTTTTTAAGATTGTGATTCTTCAACAGCAGATCACCAGACCATTTCTTCCAGGTTTCTACTAAACATGCCTGTATCACCAAGCACTAGATTAACAGTTAAGCATAAACTAGTCATACTGCCTAGCATCTGACCTCCATTAAATCCACAAAGAGGAATCCCCATCTATAACAACAATATCATCGAACTGATTCCCATTTGGTAAGTCATAACTATATCCTCTCAGATAGTCTACTATCAATTCTAACTCCCACAGTTCCTTCAATTACAGTTCCTCCTCCATTACTAGGTTCACTAATTCACTGCAGTGAACTACACAGAATTCACAGGCAATATTCATCGTTATGGCATTCAGTGGGGTAATTTAGGTTAGAAACACTTAAAGTACAATTTTTCAACCAGTGTACCTTCCTTTCTGGCATGCTCACAGGTGGCCTCTCACTGATGGCTTTGGGTCAATGTTACAAAGATCTTTTAGTTCTGCCTTTT
>NW_006399829.1:4890227-4891962 GCF_000299155.1 Elephantulus edwardii | reverse complement strand
CATACACAAAATTCAACTCAAGGTGGATCAGAGACCCGGGAATAAAGCCCAAAACCATAATGTTCATAATAGACAAACTGGAATCAAGCTTAGAAGTGCTAGTCCAAGATGTAAACAGACTGCCAAGCACAGTCAGAAATGCACAATCTAAAGGGAATAAAATTGATGCATGGGACCGTCTAAAGATTAAATCCCTGTGCACATCAAAAACTTTTTTCAACAGGGTGAAAATAAGTCCTATAGACTGGGAACAAACATTTGGTAATACCATCTCAGGCAAGAGTCCTATAACAAAAGTTTACAGAATACTCTTAGACCTGTACAAGAAAAAGACAGATAACCCACTTACAAAATGGGCAAAAGACATGGAAAGAACATGTTTGTCTTCTGACTGTCATATCTATACAATATGGGGTTTTTTTTTGTTAAAATCTTAAGATGTTTGTTATGTTTTCTATATAGAGTGTTTCTGGAAAACAAGCAGAGATATGAAATAAATGTAAAGTCTGGTAAACATTTCTAAGTGGAAAAATAGGAAAAAATCATAGTTGGTTTAGGACTTACTGGCATCTATAATTCTCATGACATTTATTTGGCTGGCCATGTAATTCTCTCTTGGCAAGGTTAGGGCTGGTATAAATCAATTTACAGAAACATACTATGACCTTTATTCCCCTGAATGTTAATATTAACAATGTAATCTGATTTCAAACTGGTTTTTGAACTCTTTCTTAAGCAAAGAAATACCACATTTATCTGTCTTTGCAGCAATGCAATTTATCAGTGAAAAATAGTTTTTCATTTAATAGCCATCAAAAATGTTGGGCACTGGCAGGAAAACCAATTAGATCTGCAAAATTTTATTCAAATCTCAATAAAACAACAGCCAAAATGCTATTTGATAGAAAACAAAAGAATGAAATATTGGGCCTAAAACTCTTTAGAAAGAACCCTAAGGGTGCAAAGGCTGATAACTTAAAGGTTGATGATTAAAATTCCCCCAGTTTAATGGAAGAAATATCTGTAAATATGCTACCATAAATATTACAATCAAGAAAAACATGTGGGGGGGCACTTCTACCTTGTCACCTGGAGAGTGTCTTTCTAAGCTAGAATTCCCTTTATGGCACAAAATAGCAGCAAAATTCTTAGGTGAGTCCTTGCCCAGTCCCATCCACAAATTCCCTCAGGTGTCATCTTGAAGACATATGGACCACATAAAGGGAGAAATCTATTGTTCTCAATTTGAAAGTCTTGAGCTTTGATCCTTTATTCCCAGCTATCTTTTTTTAGATGGTTGAGGAATGGCGAATCTCTGCCTAACAAGTCCAAAACAAATTTGAAACTCTGCTAAGTCCAAGAAGTACCTTAAAAGAATCATATCTTAGGATGGTCGATGTTGGTAACAGTGAGTATCTCCCATTAATTGGACACAGGCTATAAAATGTATCTCTTAAAATACAGCTATGCTGTTACTAAAAAACAATAAAAAGTTAATTACCTAACCAAAAAAAGGAATATCATACTAAGAGAAAAATTTTGAAATCTATATCAGGGAGCTCTCATATTATATCAAAGAAAATGTTTAATAATTTTAATGAGATAATGGTATCTAGAGGTTTTCTGTGTATCTTGGTTACTCATTCATTTTCTTATTAAAAGAGAATGAAAGCATACTAATTTGTTTCCACAGATATCTGCACCTTCAGAAACCCAATGGAGGGTTGCTGTGATT
>NW_006399829.1:4885728-4888713 GCF_000299155.1 Elephantulus edwardii | reverse complement strand
TATCCTAAACACATTTAATTAAAATTAGCTGTCTTAATTGAAAATTTAATTACCATTATCAGATATTTCTTAAAAAATAAGCACCATTCGTATTTTCTATGTCGATCATTACCAACATAAGAAATTAATATGCCATGCAAGTTACATCAAAAGATATAGTATGTATATTCAGATGCATATATATTAGGAATGCAATAAATTACCATTGCAGAATATTCCTCAACCACTACAGGCCCTGACAGGAATGCTGAATTAATTAATAAAACCCCAGAATCTCAATGAAACACAGAAGGAAACAGAAATAAATGCTTACCACCATGTGTGAAAAACACTAAGATATTGTTGACTTTATGTTATTTGAGCAGGAAAATTTGACAAATTTATTTATATGTTCTTTTAACTAAATACAACCTCTTTAGCTGAAGATTAAGACTAGAAGCACCTATAGATGCAGCTTAGAAACTATAGTCTTCAGTATAGATTACATTTCAATAAAGAAAAATTTCCTTCATAACTGGAGCAATAAGTAGCATCATGATAAACAGAGAAAATATTAAATTTGAAAAGGATTTCTATTTACTTGAAACCATAATCAATGTCCATGGTAACAGCAGTCAAAAAGAAAAACAAATGATGAATTGCACTAGGGCAAAAATGCTGTAATTGATTATCTTAAAATAATGGTTAGGATATCACTTTGATAGCTAAAGTACACCTCATCTAAGCCATAGTATTTTCTCATATGCATATAAAAGTTGGACAGTGAATAAGGAAGACTGCAGAAGAACTGATGCCTTTAAATTGTAGTGTTGGAAAGGAATATTGACTATGCCAAGGACCACCAAAAGAACAACAACAAACTAAACAAACAGCCCACCATGCAAGAAGTATACTCAGTTTATCATTAGAAGCAATAACTTTGGGCATTCTATTAAGAGGGGTGTCTCCAGAGAATGATATCTCATTTGGTAAAGTAAAAGATAAGTATCAATAAAGAAGACTTAAAAATATGTATTGATTACAGCAAGGGCTTAAATATAGGATCAATTGTTAAGAAAACACAGGACAAATGTGTTTCAATCTCTTGTACAAAGGATAACTATAAGATGCAGCCTGATTGACATGACATCACTCTGCAACAAACATTAACAAACAAATGATGCTGCTCAAAAGGCCATGTGACTTTCTCACATCAACAATGGCACAGGACTCCCAATACTTTATATTTTTGTTTTGGAAACTCTTGAGTAAGAAGGTGTAAAAGTATTTTCCTGGAGACAGAAAATCTTAGGAAACAAAGTAATTTTGATTCTTAAAAGTAAAAATAGATTAACACAATAGTTGTGATAGATGTGACATAGAACTCAGATATCAACTAAAAATGAAGATATGCTTGGGTCAACAACATCTGAATATTTAGTTCTGTTATAACAGCTCTTGGAAGGTGGAGTGGCATCCACTTTCATAATAACTTGCCTCCAGAAACCCTATAAACCTGGAGAGAAGAAGAAAGGCACCCAAGCGTCGAGGACTCTCCTTCATAGGGTCGCTATGAGTCGCCTGCGACTTGACAGCACTTAACAACAACAGCTACATACCAGCTCAGTTTAATTAAACACCTGCTAAGCATTTGCATTTTTTCACCCGAGATATATTGATAACAGAATCTACACTTTAACAAAATCCTCTGGGGTGTGTGTGTGTGTGTGTGTTTCTTGGGGAGCTCTTGTAATCTATTGGGTAAGGTATTATACTGCCCACCAGCAGCTTTGGGGAAGAAAGATGGGCCATCTCCTTCCATGTGACTTACCACTTCTGAAAAGCCACTCTAGGGTCAGCCATAGGTTCATTCAGACTCCACAGCACATAACCAAAACAACAACATATGTGGATTGGAAATACCACTTCTCAACAGGAGGAGGAACTGGAAGGAACCTATTTGAAACTCTATGTACCACTAACCAATTAAAAACAATACTGAAGTTAGTGCTTACTTTCTTTATCAATTTACAGATCTCCCCAAATAACAGAATGTAAAATTATTTTTAAAATATCTTGCAATACTTGTTTCAATAAATAAATTACTTGCCCCCCCCCTGGTTTTCAAAGACAAAACCAACCTATAATTATTTATGTCTTTCAAAGTAGCCAGAATCTTTCATATAGACAGTGTAATTGTGGTTGGAATGAGAAAAGAAAAATAAAGGGAAATAGCTTCCTTGAACTAGGAGCAGAGTTACAGTCTTCTCTGTCTCAGGGACCAGTTTAGAACTGATGACACTTCCTAAGTGTGAACCCATACTGAACATCTTATAGTAAATTTGTGACCCATAGTCTAATATATACTCAGTGTGACATTCCTAAATTTGTCTTTAAGTTAAATTTGTATATCAGAATAGTTATAGTTTGTACCGAATATTTGACCTAACATATCATGTATCGATTGCTCCATGCCTTAAAAAATAAGACTTAAAGAAACACTTTCAGTTGCACTAAAACATTTTAACATGGTAATACAATATAATAATAATAACAATTCCCTTCTAAGCCTCACACAGTAACTCTGAGTTGTTATTATGAGTCACTGCTTAGCCCCTGGGCCCGTAGGATAAGATCTATGATCATGACAAGCTCTTAAATCGTATGCCAAGGTCATTGTACTGCTTCAGTGCCCTGGTGACTTTCAGCAGTTGTAATATCCAGGTTGGAAAATGGTGCAACCACTGTGGAAAGTGGTGTGGCACTTTCTCAAAAAGTTGCAAATAGAGATACTATTTGACCCAGCAATTTCACTACTGGGAATATACCCTAAAGAGACCATAACTGACATCCAAGCAGACATAGGCACACCCATGTTTATTGTGGCTTTCTTCACAATAGCAAGGAGTTGGATACAACCTAAGTGCCCCATTAACAAATGAATGGATAGAGAAGCTGTGGTATATTCACACAATGGAATACTATGCTGAATTGAAAAAGAAGGAA
>NW_006399829.1:4879240-4884873 GCF_000299155.1 Elephantulus edwardii | reverse complement strand
AACAATGAAAGAATGGAAATTCAAAATCTGTAAATGTTCATTAAAATTAATAATAATAATAATAATATTATTAAATCCAGGTTGGAAGTTGTCTGTAGCAGCCAGACTTTACAGAGGTTTGTTTGCTGGTTCTGGTGATGATTAGGGTGAAATGTTTACTTGCCAATGGGTGTGAGTTTATTTGATTCTGCCTCCTATTTAAAATGTGTTTGGTTGGCAGAATGGGGCTGGAATCCAGGTTGGAAATCATCTGAAGCAGCTGGATTCTACAAAGGTTTGTTTGCTGGTTCTAGTGAGGATTAGAGTGGAATGTTTACTGACTTTAATTGTTTTTGTCAAATATTCTTCTAAGTGATATAATACTGCTCTGTCTATTTGCTGTACAGAGGTAACTCATGATTGCTGTGATGCAAAACACTGTGACACTGATGTGTCAAATGTGATAATGGTTACCCATGGTGCAGTGTTTGGTGGAGCTTCCTGATTAAAACAAGCTTGGAAGCAGGAGTGGTATCCACTTCTGAAGTAGCTTGCCTCCAGAAACTATGAACATTGAAAAATGATGAAAGTTATACAAGTGTTCAGGTCTTTCATTCATAGGGTCAGTACAGGTCATCTATGGCTCAATGTCACTTAACAACAGAATGAAGGTGACATGTTTTTTATGGTCATGCAGCCCAGGTACTATCACATACACACCTGCTAAGACGTTTAATGAAAGAGATGAAGATGTTCAAGGGTATGGATTGGCACAGTGACTGCAAAATGGGCAAAAGCAAGGGACTCAATAACAACAGACAAGGGATAATATTTAGATCAGAGACACAGTGAGATGTGACTAGTCAATTGCTCTGGTTTCATTGTTAGGTGACACCAAGTTGTCTAGGACCAAAACGACCCTATAAATAACCTAAACCTTACTCTTACCTTTAGCATCCTCACTAACTTCTATATGCTTGAGTCCACTATTATGGTTACTGTGCCAATTCATCTTCTTAAAGGTCTATTCTTTTTCTGAATTTTCATTTTTCCCAGCACGATGGGTTGCCCCACCAGGACTGACCCCTTTTGATAACATGCTTAAATTATGTGAAATCAAGTTTCAGTATCTTTTCTTCTAAAGGGTATTGAGATTCCTTTAAGACAGACATATTTGTTCTTTTAGCGATCCATGGAATATTCAGTCCTCTTTGTCAACGTCACAAGGCATCGATTTTTCTTCTAACATCCTTGCTCATTGTGCACTTCCGGAAGCATAGAAAACAATTGAAAAGACAGTGGCATGGATTAGGTGCACGTTTGCCCTTAAATTGACATCACTACTCTTTGGCACTTTGGAAAGATTATTGAAAGCAGAATTTCAAAGTGGGTTGTATGTTACTGCTGCTTCTAACCCACTAGCTGCCTCCTCTAAGTTCTTGTCCTTGTTCATCAGGGTCTGAAAAGCCTCTAAATGCCTCAAATTCCTTTTTAAGCCAGATCCAACTCACAGCTGAGGTTCCACTGGCTTTCTATGTTACAAATCATGGAGAAGGGCAGTGCCTATACTTCTCACTTGGGGCTACTGGTAGATTTGAACTACTAGAGAAGTGTGGAATGACCTTTGGGTTAGCAGCACAAATTCCTAAGGACTAGGCTATTTGAACTTCTGGAACTCAGTAAATATTACTGTCTCTTTTTTCCTTTCTTCTGTCATATAGGTTTCACAAGTGATAAAAGCCAGAGGGGAATGAATTTGGAGGTAGAAAGTGATATATTGAGATACATTGTCTTGTTTTTAATAGAAATCTAGCATTTGTGTAATGATCCAGGAATTGCTGTAAGAGTTCATGAAGGTTGGCTTGTAGCTACAGGTTATACCTAAGTGGGATGTTCTCACCTGTGAACTGCCTGTATCTGTATCAAGTGACCCAAGAAATGATACCCTGTAGGGATGAGTGATTGGCTGTCTAGTTTTCCATGGGAAGTGTTGAGACAGCGCAAGACTCAGGTGTTTTGTTATGCAAAGCTGATGGTGATGATAAAAGTTGAGAAACCTGTGTCTTCCACACAACTTTGTCTAATTGGCTTTGTTCTTTTCCATAATTTTTTTTAATATGCCTTGTACCCTATACTTGGCTCTCATTTTGTCCATTCTTTTGCGATCTTGATAATGATTTGTTTTCACATTTGCGTCAGAGTGGATGAGTCCTCTGGAGAGTCACAGGCCAGTAGCCTTCTGGCCTTGTCCTTCAGAGCGTCATTCTTGCCAGATCCTTTGGTCATAGCGCTGGTAAATTAGTGTGCAGGTCCGCGTGCAAACTTAGCCATTTCTGAATCACAGTCTCGTCATGAGTTCTTTTGCATGATATAAGTAACCGCCAAAGTCTCACCACAAGCTCCCCAAGGTGGAATTTACTCAAAATCTATGAAAAGCACCAAGAATATTTTCAGGCTTTTACTATACAGAGGAATAAGGGAGGCAGTAAAAGAACTATATTTGAAATAACAATCAAAAGCCAACTTGGAGTGAAGCAAGAGGGATTAGACCACAACAAAACTAGCCTTCTTGGAATTGGTTCCAAGAACTTAAAAATCTATTTGGAAGCAGTATATTTTCTGAGCCTAAAATCAAAGGTTGATAGGGGTTGATAGACAAATAATGAGAGATACAATTAAATTGAAATTTCATCATCTGGATTATGTTGTTTGGGGGTATTAACTGTTCTTGGCAAGCAAAAGAGCAGTTAAAAGGGCTAGTAACCAAGTGTGAACTTCACCGTACAATCTCACACCTAAAGCTCCTGTGGCAATTCTGCCCAATACTTAGCAATCTGCTTTGTAAGTGGTTTTAAAACAAGTGCTCATAATGTTGAAACATTCTTGTTCCCATATACTGGTTCGAGAACAAATTGCGGTAAAAAAACACATTGTTAATATCCAAATAGTCATCCAGTTACCGTAATGCTAGGAAACACGTTTTTGTCAGCAATGACTGTGGTTCTGGTCATGGGCTAATTTCTAATGCCTGCTTTAAACATTATTGTCTTGTGTGCCTTGGAGAAATGTGAAAACATTAGGTATATCTAAATATTAATAAGTGAATTCAGTTGGAAGAACAGAAACCAAGGAATGTAGAATATGACCTTGAAATTATCATGTTGTGTTAAAATATATTAACAATGGTTAAAAAAAAGAAGACAATGACAATTTTAGTCACACACTATGAGCCCAAATATTACATATTCTTTTACTTTATTCTTCAGTGGCTACTGGGGAAGCATAATTAAAAATAAAATCTATCTCCATCCCTATCTACAAAAATAGAAGAGAAAGAAAAGTCATGCTAAAAGAGAATAAGCTTTAAATTGACTAAGTATTAGAGCAAAATGTAATATATCACTGGTGATTCATAAAGATAAATCTTCCTTTTAGATAGTTGAGTAGATCCAACACAATATATCCAGGTTTTCAAGATAAATTGCCAATTTTTCTATTACTTGTATTTGGGAGTCTAGGGCACCAAATATTATGGTGATTTCATTCTAGGAAACTGGAAAGTAGAGGAAGATTACATAATGTTATTACAAATACTCACAGACTATCTCCTTATCTCACATTTTACATTTACAACATTAAAAAAGGCTACTATCAAACTATTTTATACATAAGAACACATAAAAGTAACAAACACTGAGGCTCTGGATGAGGAAAACCCTGATTGTGATGGTTAGAGATATTTTCAACCTGGGTAGACCATGGATTTCATTGGTTAGGCAGTTATGAGATGGAGTCATCTTCCTCATTTATTTAAATCTAATATTTCCATACCTTTTCAATCTATATGCCGAACAAATCATCAGGGACACTGGGATTTATGAGGAGGAATGTGGCATCAGGATTGGAGGAAGATTCCACAACCTGCATTATGCAGATGACCAACCCTGTTTGCTGAAACTGAGGAGGACCTGAAGCACTTGCAGAAGAAGGTCAAGGACTGCAGCCTCCAGTATGGATTGAAGCTGGGTCAATTAGCAGCATCATGATGGATGTGAAGAGATTGAGATTGTTCACAGTTTTAGTTTACTTGGCTCCACAATCAACACTCTTGGCATGAGCAGCCAGAAAATCAAGAGATGAATTGCACTGGGAAAGTCAGCTATTAGGGACCTCCCCAGAGTGCTGAAGAGCAATAATGTCAGTCGGGAGACTATGGTGAGCCTGATCCAGGCCATAGTCTTTGCAAATGCTTGCTATGTGTTAGAGAGCTGGACAATAACTAGGGAATTAATGCCTTTGAGCTATGGTACTGGAGAAGACTGTTGAATATACTGTAGACTGCTAGGAGAACAAACAGGCTTATCTTGGAGTGGATGAAACCAGGCTACTCCTTGGAGGCAAGGATTCTGAAGCTTTTGATTAGGAAGGACTAGTCCTTGAAGAGGGACATCATGTTTGGGAGGGTAGAAGGACAGTGCAAGAAAGGAAGACCCACAATGAGATGGATCTATTCAGTGACTGGGATAATGGAGGTGAGTGTGTCAGAGACAGTCAGATTGGCACAGGATAGAGCAGGGTTTAGGGTTCTTGTACACAAGGTTGCTATGAGTTGCAAGTTACTCTATGGCACATAACAATAACAACAATGTAGTTATTCAGCTTTTTCTGTTAATGACAAATTTCTCATAAAAATCAAGTGTTTAGAATGGAACCTTTTGGCTGATTTTTAGTGTTCCAAGATATTCAGTTGTGTGAAAGTACTACAGTTTCTTTTTGTTCAACAT
Source organism: Elephantulus edwardii (assembly GCF_000299155.1). Lineage (NCBI taxonomy): Eukaryota > Metazoa > Chordata > Mammalia > Macroscelidea > Macroscelididae > Elephantulus > Elephantulus edwardii. Next base: position 4,880,110 of record NW_006399829.1, on the reverse strand, counting down.
ATGGACTGAATAGATAAGGAGTATGAATATAGCCTTGCAACATACCCCTCCTGCAACATGCACGTAACACAGCCTGCTTGACAAAAATGAAAATGGTGATAAAAGTCAAAGATTACAATCTTTAATACAGATTATACCTGAGTGTGAAAAACAATAATGGAAGTCCTGCATAACTGAACTGGTACCATCATGATACATGGAGAAGAAATTGAAACAGCCAATGATATCATTGTACTTGGATCAACCATCAGTGTCTATGAAAGTCACAGCAAAAAAAAAAAAGTGAATGTTGCATTGTATTGGGTTATTGTCATTGTTGTTGGTGTTATGTGCCATTGAGTCGCTTGCGAATCATAGCGACTCAATGTACAAGAGCCCTACATGTCATTCTATCCTGCACCAACCTTGCCATCTGAAACACACTCATTCCCACAACTCCACTCACAGAATCGATTCATCTCATTGGAGGTCTTCGTCTCCTGCACAGTCCCCCTACTCTCCCAAACATGATGTCCCTCTCCAAGGACCAGTCCATGCTTGCAACATGCCGAAAATTTGTCAGACGAAGCTTCAGAATCCTTGACTCAAAGGAGCATTCTGGCTTCACCCTCTCCAGGACAAATCTGTTTGCTCTCCTAGCAGTCCATGGAATATTCAACACTCTTCTCCAGCATCACAGCTCAAAGGCATCAATTCTCCTTCTATCATCCTTATTCACTGTCCAACTCTCTGATGTATAACACGTAATTGCAAAGACTATAGTCTGGATCAGGTGCACCTTAGTCTCTAGCCTGACGTTGTTGCTCTTCAGTACTCTTGAGAGGTCCCTCACAGCTACATTGGGTAGATCTGATGAAAAAGACCTCTTTA
>NW_006399829.1:4876631-4877495 GCF_000299155.1 Elephantulus edwardii | reverse complement strand
CAAGATTCCCATAGGATTGCACTACAGTCCACAAGAAAGTGGAAGAACTTTAGGAAAGGTGATCTTTCTTACTGCAAAGGATCAGAAAGGACTTCTGGTATATAGAATTTCCCTCCCTCAAAGAAAGAACACTAAATCTGTAACAAATCTGTAGCATCATAAAAATAAAGAACTGTCAACAACACAATAGGAATAGCCTGTAGTGTCAGAAAACTTAAAATTGGTTTTTCTATCCATAGCGTTAGCCCCTACTGGGGGCATGGCCTCCAGCTACCTTAACTGCTAACACAGGATTTTGAAAATCATCAACAACTTTAGAACAAACAGCACTTTCAACACTGTGAGAGTGGTAGTGGAGACTGGATGAAGAAATTGGCACAGCTATAAAGTAACTGTGGCAAGATGTATCCAGAGGAAGCTGAGAGAGAAGCCACAGTTAAAGATTTTGCTTGCTGGATGATTGAATAAAAAGCTGAGTTGTAACTGCTTTGAGATAAAGTTTGCTGGATGATTGAGGAAACCAGAGGTTTATATGTGCTACAGAGGTAAACCTAGACTTTTAATTTGTTGACTGAGAAGCTATCTGAACTGAGGAATTGTGCCTTGTTAATCTGGTTTAATACTGTTGGTCTATACCCAGATTTTCATTGTGTGATTTTCTTTATCCCACTAACTGTCCCCCTCCTCCAATTGATTTCCCTAGTAAATGCCACAACTGTGAGTAAAGTATATGAGTTGCAATGCATATTAGACTCAATGATTTGAAAAAGATGCAGGAGCATATAAGGGGGTGTGTTGACCGTTTAGCTCTTTGTTTAGTACTATGGGTATTATTGATGGAGACAGTTCCAATTATGAAGCAAA
>NW_006399829.1:4874623-4875659 GCF_000299155.1 Elephantulus edwardii | reverse complement strand
AAAAAAAAAAAAAGCAACAACAACTGCCAAGAGAGAATATTTTACCCAGCAATGTTGTCCATCAAATAGGAAGGAGAAATTAGGACATTTGCAGACAAACAGGAGCTTAAGGGATGTGTGAAAAGAAGATCAACTCTATGAGAAGGGAAGGACTTCTAATGGAAATCTTTCATTCAGAGACACCAAAGAAAGAGCACAGAAGCAGAAACAGCAGAAGGGAAAAAATAACATCACAGCTGAATGGCAGTGATCAAGCCTAGCCTGTCATTGTTGTTGTTCTTGATTGCCATCGAGTTGAACACAATTTGTAGCAACCCTATGAACAACAGGACTGAAGCCTTTCTATCACTATTGACATTTATCAAAGTTAAGAGTTTCCAGAGACATGTTGTTTAGGAAGTGGAATTAAAATTATCAATTAAGAGAGAAAGACTGGTAGAATGGATAAAACAAAACAAAGTCCATTAATATATGGCCTATAAGAGATATGTCGAAGAAATAAAGAAACATATAGACAAAAACCCAAAGGGTGGAAAAATATACAAGCAAATGGCATCCACAAAAAACAGGAGTGGAAATCTTAATCTCCGATAAAATAGACTTCAGAATGAAAACTACTATAGAAGATATAGAAAGGCACAACACAAGTATTAAGGTCACAATAGATGAAGAAGACAAAATCTTGGTCAACATCATCTATGCAACAAATGATAGGTCTGCAAAATATGTAAAATAATAGTTAAATGAATTGAAGAAAGAAATATCACCACAATAGTGGTTGTTGTTGTTATGTGCCGTCAAGTCGTAGTGGTAGGTGACTTTAAATACCCCACTCTTATCACTGGTTAGCTCAACTCAAAAGGCAGTTACCAAAGATGCAGAAGATCTCAATATAATCAGCCAACTCAAACTTGTGAAAGCAGTCAGGGTACAGCACCCAACTAAAAGTGAATTTAAGTGCACATGTAACATTCTTCAAAATTAATCATATATTAGGATGCAAAGCAAGCCTCAAAAAAAATTTAAAAATGTTTAA
>NW_006399829.1:4847858-4873213 GCF_000299155.1 Elephantulus edwardii | reverse complement strand
AGTCAAATGTCTTTGTATTGTCAATAAAGAAAATAGACATTCTTCTGTTACTCTTTACCTTCAGCCAGGATCCATGTGACATCAGTAATGATATCCTTTATATCACAGACTCTTCTAAATCCTGATTGAACTTCTGGAAGTTCCTTATCTATTTATTGTTCTAGCCATTTTTGTATGATCCTCAGCAGTATTTTACTTACATGTGATACTAATGATATTGTTATATATCTTCCACATTCTTTTGGAGCACATTTCTTGGGAATAGATACAATATGGACCTCTTCCAATCCATTGGCAAAACAGCTGTTCCCAAAATTTCCTGGCATAGATTGGTGAGGGCATTCAGGACTACATCTGTTAAATGAAACAAGACAGTATCTCATCATTTCCTGAGGCCTTACTATTGCCAATGCCAACAGTGCAGCACAATTCCCACAGACTCTAAAACAATGGAAATTATAAGGATAAGAGCTAACGTGAATGAGAAATATAAGTGGCAAACAGAAAAATAATTGACGCCATCAACAAGACCAGAGCTGGTTCTTTGATATGATCAATAAAATGGACAAATCATCTTCCAACTTTTTTGTTGGGTTCTTGGGGTTTTCTTTGTAAACTATCATATCACCTGCATATAGCCACACTTAAAGTGTCTCTGCCAATCTGGATGCCTTTTATAGAGTGATTATTGAGAGGCATGATTTTATTGCTGTTGTTTTGTTGAATTTTCTTTGGTGTTGTTGCTGATTACTTTGGTCTGTTCTGCTTTCTGTGGCAACTCTGTAAGGAGGATGTCTTTCAGTCTTTCCTTCAATGCTGGTCATGTTTTTACAAACTCCCTTTATGGGAAGCCAAACTTTATACCAAATATTATATGAAAACCCTTGTTCAGGAATTGACGGAATTACAGATATATAAGTTAGGATTTCTCTTGTGGCAGATCCTAGAAAATGAGTTATTTGTTCCCTGCAAGACAGGAGACAGCAAGGGGCCCCCTACAGAGGGAGTGTTACTTCCTGAGCTAGAGTTCACCCCACTGACGAATCAAGGTTAATAGTTAAGGGTAAACCAAATTCTTGCATTTGTGAACCCCTCCTTCCTGAGTCAAGCAGAAGGTTTTCTATAGAAAGAGCTTGGCTTCAATTGCATTTAATTCTCTTTGTGATTTACTTCCTAGTAATTTTCAATAAAGATACAGAGAAGCTTGGCTTGGGGTCTTCAGTCGAGAACTGCTGGCCCCCTGTTTTATGCTCCCTGCTCTATCACATTCCTGGCTGTTTGTCTCATTATTAATAATTATAAAATCATTCCATTCTTTGGGACCCTCGGTCTGCAACATCCCTTAAGTTCTGCTTTTCTGAGAAAATCTTGATTTCTCCTTCATATTTGATGGACAGTTTTGATGGATATTGTATTCTTGGTTGACAGTTGTGTCCTTTGAGTGTTTGATATATGTCATTCCACTGTCTTCTTGCTCACATGGTTTCTGCTGAGAAGTCAGCGTTTAATCTTTGTTCTCTCTTAAAGGTTACTCTTGGTTACCCCCAACTGCTTTCAGAATTCTCTCCCTTTCTTTGGTTCTGGCAAATTTGACTATGATATGCCTTAGTGTTTTTGTTTTGGGGTCTATTCTATATGGTGTTCTCTCAGCTTCATGAATATATATTCTCTCATTCTTCATTATTCCTGGAAAGTTTTCTTCTAGTAATTCTTTTACAACTTTCTCAGTGCCTTGACTTACTTCTTCCTTTTCTGGGATTCTGATTATGTGCATGTTATTCCTCTTGATGGTGTCCCACATTATTCTTACGCTTTCTTCTTTTTTTTTCCCTTTTTGCTTCTGCTTTTTGCTCTATCAGATCAGTGGTGGTCATTCTATCTTCTGTTTCACTGGTTCTGTGTTCCATCTCTTCAACTCTGTTCATATGTCCCTCCAACATGCTGACAGCATCTGAAACACTGGTCCTCATATTTTGGATGTGGTTTCTTGTTTTTATAGAATTTCTAATGCCTTGTTTGTTTTATCTGCATTGTTTTGGGTTGATGTGGGGGTTTTTTGTTTGTTTTTAAGTTTCTCTTGGTTTTCAATTGCAGTGTCTTGTAATTTTTCAAGTTTGTCTTTCTTCCAATAAAAATATTAAATCATTGTTCTTTTAAATTCTGTGTCAGAAAGTTCCATCAGATATTCTGGCTTTAGGAAATCCATTGGTATTATGTCACTTTTGGGGGGTGCTTGCTTTGTGTTTGTGTAGGGTGTGAGGTATCCTGCTTCCTATGTGACATTGCTGTAGTAGAGTTTCATGCCTGGGGTGATATCAGGCTCTTGATCTGATGTCACTGCTCCACAGGAGGGTGGAGCAACTATCCTGCCTTAATTTCTCTCTGAAATCTTGATTCAAGGAAGACTTGCTTTAGTTCAGGAGAGATAAGTCTGTAAATTAGCAGCCTCCTCTGTAAGACAACTGCTGCATTTAGGTTAGTTCAAGGTGCTGTGGGCTAAAGGCAGCTCATGCTTTGGGAGGGAAGAGGATATGAAATGGGTTCATCTGTGAAACTGATGTCTTCAGTTCAGATGAATGTCATTGGGTTGTCTTCCAGGTGTTGGGGCTGGGGCACCCAGACTATGAGGCCAGGTCCTTTAGATGGTGGGATCTGATCCTCTAGGCAGCAAGGGCAGGACTTCCAAGTGGCAGGTATAAACTTCCAGGCAAGCAGAGCATCCAGGCAGAAGGACTGGAACTTATAGGTGAAGGGCCAGTGCTGAGCTTCCAGAGGTCAGGCAGGAACATCCAGGAAGCTGGATATGGTCCTTCAGGTGGCAGGTTCAGGAGTCCAGGTGGCAGGGCCAGAGGACCTCTAGTTTGGAGTGGGGGGACGCTATGCAGTGGTGCCATGGTCTATTGCTCCAGGCTAGAGACCAGTCCAGTACACACTAAGAAATTTGTAAGGCAGGTACCTAATTAATTGACTGGATACACAGCATAGAAGTGATGCACATGGAAGTGGCATGCACAGAAGCAACCTACATAGAAGCCAGGATGAACATTCTTCTAAGTGTACATCACTCGTCTGTCAATTTGATGTACTGAAGTAACTTGGAGTGGTTGTGATGCGGAACACTGTGCCACTGGTGTGTCAAATGTCACAATGGTTACACAACATGCAGAGTGTTTGGTGGAACTCCCAGATTGAGATAGGCTTGGAAGCAGTAGTGGCATCCACTTCCAAAACAACATGGCTTTGGGAATCCTATGGAAGTAGAGAAATTATGATAGTTATAGAATAGGGTTCAGATTTTTTGTCCACAGAGTCTTTATGAGTCATGCTCAACTCAACTGCACGTAACAACATCAACAACAACATACACATCTAAGATATAAAGTAATTTGCAACATTCACATCATTCCTAAATAAATGAATAGTCAAATAGGTAGGGTACCTCAAAAAAATAAACTGCAAAGACAACCAGGCACGCAAATATCCTACTTATACCCTAGCTGAGGCTCATGTTGGTGAAGCAGGTTGGAGACAGTTCACCAGAGAGATCCATCAGTGACAAGGAATGCAGGCAAGACCTTGCTGGTGATCCAAAAGCCTAGGGTAGAGGTCTGTAGCAAACAGCAAGGGTAGTTGTAGCCTGTCAAAGGTTCTGACTTAGTAGAGCAGAGGAAGGCAGATGAGGACATCCCAGTGCCTTCAGGTCCTTGGGTCTGTGATGAGAACCAATTGCTGTTGTTAGGTGCCATTTAATTGACTATGACTTAATGGTGAAACTTTAAGCAACAAATTGATATCTTGCTGTATCTGAAGCCATCCTCAAGATCTTTTCTATACACAAGCCCAGTGTTGTAGTCACTGTGTCAATCCATCTCCTTTAGACTTCTGCTTTCTTTTACTGACCATATACTTTGTCTGCATGATGACTGTTTTAAAAAGAGTGCCCCCTTCCTGATAACAGGCCTGAAATATATGAAATGAAACTTCACTCTCCATGCCTCAGCTTTAAGTGGATTTGATATCAACATGGAGAAAACAGAAATCTTTACTACTGTACCAATAGGCAACTTAATGATAATTGGAGCAAAGATTGAAGGTGTTGATGACTTGGTTTTTCTTGGATCCACAATTAAGGCCCATGTTAACAACAGTCAAGAAATCAAAAGATATGTTGTGCTAGGAAAATCTGATGTCATGTACCCCTTCAAAGTGTTAAAAATAATTGACATGAGTTTAAAAATTAAGATCTGTCTTATCCAAGCTATACTATTTCTTAATCTTATTCATCTGAAAGTTGATCATTGAGGAAAAGTTGGAGAAGATGAATTGATGCTATTTAATTGTGTATTGAGAAGAATGTTGAATATCCTATGGGCTATGAAAATAACAAAGAAATATATATATATGAAATAGCCACCACAGTACTTCTTATGGGCAAAGATGGTGAAATGTGGTCTCACATACTTTGAACATATTGTCTGGAGGGACTAGTCCTTGGGGAAAAAACATTATGTTGGAAAAAGAGGAGGATCAAAGATAAAAAGCAAGAGCCTCTATAAGTAAGATTGACACAGTCACTGTAACAAGGAGTTTGGTTATATCTGAGATTGTGAGGATGGTACAGGACAGGTTAAGATTTATATATATTACTTATAGTTTCTCTATGAGTAAATAAATAATTTGAGAAGCTAGACTAGATAAACGGTAATATGGCATCAGGATTGAAGGAAGATCTTCAACCGAATGCATTATGCAGGTGAAACAACATTACTTACTGAAAGTCAAAAGGACTTCAAGTACTTGCTGTAAAATATGAAAGACTGTATTTTTTTAATATAGATTACAGCTCAATTTCAAGGAAAAAAAAACCATCCATGTGTCAATAGACAACATCATGATAGATGGGAAAAGCTTGAAATTGTCTATGATTTCATCTTACTCAGACTCACAATCAATACCCTTGGGGGCACTTGAAAATATGATACATAAACTTCTCTAAAGTGCTAAGTTGCAACAATGTAAGTTTAAACAGTAAGGTGCATCGAATCAAGCTTTTCAATTGCTAGTTATGCACCTGAAATTTAGGCAGTGAACAAGTATGACGAAGAAGAATCAATGCCTTTGAGCTGTGGTTTTTGAGAAGACTCCCATGGACTGTCAAAAGAACAAATAATGTATTTTAAAGAAATTGCAGGCAATTTCAAAGAGGCAAGCATGATGTAGCCATCTCACTTACCTTGGGGCTAATCTGGTGGGGGGGCGGTGAAATAGTCTTGGAGAGAGACACTACGCTTGGAAAGGAGGAGGGTCAGAGAGAAAAAGGAAGAGCCTCAACAAGATAAATTGACATAGTAACTGCAACAATGGATTAAAATGTATCAGAGATGATGAAGAAGGCACAGAATAAGAAAAGCTTCAGATCCATTGCTCACAAGATTGTTATGAGTCACTCGACAGCACTTAACAATCACAGCATGTACGATTGTTCAAACCTGGAAGAAGTCATGACTTTTGGAAGACCAATGGTAAAAAGCCACCATGGTGCAGCCATACAATTGGATGCTGATGTTATATGCCATTAGAGTCACAGTCAACTCATACCTGATCCACCAATGGACTTTCAGAGACAGTAAATAATTTTGAATGGATATTGTCTATCTTTTCTCATGGAGAAGCTGGTGGATTTTAATTGTGTTTACGTAAGAGGAAGTTTAACATGTGTGGTCTTTATATATTGATTCCCTTTTAATGAATATCCTTATAATCTTTGCTATGTTTGAGCCCATTGTTGCAGCCAATTTGTCCTGTCAAGGTTTTTTTTTTTTCTCTCTGAATCTCTGCCAAACATGATAACTTTCTCTGGATATTGGTCCTTCCAGACAACAGGTACAAAGTATACAAAACAACATTTCACCATCTTCAATTTTAAGAAGCATTGTGGCTATATTTCTGCAAAGATAGATTTAGTTATTCTTTTGTAAGTACAAATACTAACTATAACATATTAAATATTTCTTGCAAATACCACAGTTTAAAGGCTACATTCCTCTTAAGTATTCTGTGTTAATTTGTCCACTTTTACACACATATGGAATAATTGAAAATACAATGTGTTGGATCCAGTGCACCTTAGTCCACAAAGTCATATCCTTGCTCTTTTACATTCTAACTCTCATTGTCATTCATCTAATCAGAACTGACTCATAGCTAATGTTCCAGTGAGATTTTGGAAACTATAAATCACATCAGAGGAGATTGCCCATCTTTATCCCTCAAACGACTGTTGGTTTCAAACAGCCAAAGAGGTGCAGACTTTGTGTTAGCAATATAAAATTGTCTATGTTTTACACCATCAGAGCACATTCTTTTATAGTTAAAGGTCTTTTGGGCAGTTTTGCTTACTGCAATATACAGTTTGATTTCCTTACTGCTTCTTTTTTCAGTATTGACTGTGGTTACAGTCATGAACATGAAGTTCATGACAGTGCCAATCTTTTCTCCCTATATCATGTTGCTTATTGATTGAGTTGTGAGAATTTTTATTTTATGTTGAGGTACAACTAATTTAGGGAGCTCTGGTGGCCTAGTGGAAAGAATCTGCACTGCAATCCCAAAGGCACACAATTTGAATCCACTAGCTGCTCCATAGGCGAAGGATGGGCAATCTCCTTCCATGCAATTGCTGCCTCTGAAAACCCATTGAAGGTTTAGTTACAGGTCAGTTCAAACTCGAAGGTACACAACAACAGCCACCAAAATACTAAAGTCATGGGCAAAAAATAAACCCCAGGACTTGATGAGAATGCTCAAAATCCCTAGCCCTAAGAGAGATGCAAATTAAAACAACTATGAGATATCATCTCACCCCAGTCAAAATAGCAAAATTTAACAGAACAGCAAGCAACAAATGCTGGCGAGGTTGTGGAGAGACTGGAACCCTGATTCACTGTTGGTGGGAGTGTAAAATGGTGCAACCCCTGTGGAAAGCAGTATGGCGCTTTCTCAAAAAGTTGCAAATAGAGATACCATTTGACCCAGCAATTCCACTACTGGGAATATACCCTGAAGAGACCATAGCTGACATCCAAGCAGATATATGCACACCCATGTTTATTGCAGCTTTGTTCACAATAGCAAGGAGTTGGAAACAACCTAAGTGCCCATCAACAAACGAATGGCTAGAGAAGCTGTGGTATATTCGCACAATGGAATACTATGCTGCATTAAAAAATAAGGAACTCATGCAATATTATTCAAAATGGTTGACTCTGGAGAACATTATGCTGAGTGGAATATCCCAGTCACAAAAGGACAAATATTACATGATGCCACTGTTGCAGAATGGGACTAGCCTTGGGGTTGGGGAGAGACTAAGTAAGATGGGTTCAATAATGTATACTGCACTGAAACAGAGGAGGGAGAAAACTGTTTAAAAGAGATATATGACTAGGTACTTCTGTCATCACAGGAGTCTAGAGCGAGGGCTACATGGTGGAGGCGACCTGGGGGAGGGTTTGTAAAACAATGAAAGAATCCTTTCTTTTACTTTTCCATAATTTTTGACTCGTGTACTTATAACTTGTTAGTCAAATTTGTGTCTTCTAGGTTGCAACACCCCCATGATACATCTTCAAGGATATGAACATGTACGGCCAAGCACAATCAAAAAGAGTGCATCTAAATTCCAAAATCAATCTCTGTAATAGTCTATGTGTTTCCTACTGCCAAAGGGGCCCTTTAGAGTAGTGAGAGAAGATCTTCACCCTGAAACCCACAGGGTCCCTTTTCAGCAGGAAGTAGCTAAGAGAATACGCCATCCCCTTTTCCTTATGAATCAGGGTGAAGTCTCTCTCAGGGAGGAGTGATAGGGAATGGCAAAGGACACACTGACAAAGGAGATTAATCAGAACTGACTTTGACAAGCACTGTGGCAATTGGACAATTAAAACAGATATTCGGATGGCGGGGAAGAAGAACAAACTGGGGAGGAGGGTGGAGAGAATGGTGCAGCAATGAAGGAGTGAAAGCCCAGAATCCCTGTGAATGTTCGTTGAAACTAATAAAATTTAATAATAACAATAAAAAATTACATATTTCAACTAACAGATACAGTCTTGAATATGCTTTCCAGTCTGCACCAGGAGATTTGGAAAAAACAAAACAAAAAAAGCCCCCAGGTACTTGACCAACTGACTGGAAAACATTCATATTTGTTGCCATTCCCAAAATAAAGATGAACCAACATAATGTAGATTAATAAGCCACGACATTAATACTACATATAAACAAAACATTGCTGAATATTATCCAAAAATGGCTAGAATAGTCTTTACATTGTCAGAGATCTGCCAGAATTTCAAGAGAGTTTACAAGATGTTGTGGCACCAGGGATATTATTGCTGAAGTAAGAAGCTTATTGACCATAAAGTAGAGAATACCAGAAGAATACCTATGTGTTCCTATAAAAAACTGTGAATCATAACAAACTATGGCTAACACTGAAAGACTCAGAACCCTAAAATACTTAGTTTTGTTTATACAAAACCCATACCTAGATTAAGAAGCTGTTGTCCAAATAGAGAAGGGGAATACTGCATGATTTAAAATCAAGACAGTCATATATCAGGTTGTATCTTTTTTCCATACCTATTCAATCTATATGCTCAGCAAATAATCCAAGAAGCTGTCCATTATGAAGTTTGGAGGAAGACTCATTAGCAACCTGTGATTTGCAGGTGACACAACCTTGCTTGCTGAAAATGAGGACTTGAAGCTGCAGAAGATCAAAGACGAGAGTCTTTATATGCTTTACATCTCAACATCAAAAAGAAAAAAAGATCCTCTCTACTGGGCCACTAGGCAACCTCATGATAGATATAAAAATAGATGAGAAGTATCAATTATTTAATCTTATTTGGATCTACAATCAACACCTTTGTTACCAGCAGCCAAAAAATCAAAAGACATACTTCACTAACAAAGTGTCTTATAAAGAGACTCTCCAAAGCACTGATAAGCAATAATGTCAGTTTAAGCACTAAGATGTACCTGATTCAAGCCATGTTCTTTTCAATCTTGTGTCTTGCTTCGGAGAGCTGAACAATGATTAATGATGACAGAAGAACTGCTGCCACTGAGCTGTGGTGTTGAAGAAGATTGCTGAATATCCCACGAACTGCAAAAAAACAAATAAATGTGTCTTGGAGAAAGTGTAGCCTGATTGTCCATTACAGGCTGGGGTGGTGAAGTTTCATCTCATATACTTTGGGCATACTGTTAGGAGAGGCTAGTGCTAGGATGGTGACAACATGTTTATAAAGGAGTAGGGTCAGCAAAAGAAAGGAAGACCCTCAACAAAATGGACTGAAATTGTGACTGCCAACAGTGGACTCAAGTATGTCAGAGACAATGAGGATGACAGAAGATAGAACACAATTCAGGTCTTTTGTTCATAAGGTCATGATTAGTCATACTTGAATCAAAGGCATCTAACAAAAACAACTGCAAAAACAACTATATTCTCAAAAGATGTGTTTCCATTTCCATTTTCACACACAGAAATAGAATTTTCATTGAAAGTAAATCAATAAATTAATTTTAGAAAAATTGTTGGAATAAATACTAGGTTCTCCCCTCCTGAAAACAGCTTTACATGATCCTTTAGATTTTAATTTATTTTGTCTCATTATCATTCAAATAAAAACTTTCTTCAATATTCTTAATGTTTCTATGATTAATCAGTTTCAATGTATTGATTAATTTCCAAATGTTTAGATATTTTCAAGTTACTTTTGTCTTGCTGAATTCTGATTTAACTCAAACACCATCAGTGAACACATTACCCATGTTTTCAATGTTTTGACTTTTGTAGACATCAGGAAAATGAGGTATGAATATTTCATAAAATATCTTTTGTGTTTTGGAAAGGAACATATATTCTTTTCAGTTTTAATGAATAGTGACTATTTATATCTAGCTGTCTGTCCAATGTATTAGACAGGGTCCATATTTGTTCCCATCCCCAAGAAAGGTGATCCAATAGAATGTGATCCAATAGAATGTGGAAAGTATCAAACAATATCACTAGTATCACATGCAAGAACAATACTGCTGAAGAGCGTTAATAATGGCTAGAACAGTATATAGAAAGACATTTTTTCAGAATTTGTAATTATTAATTATTAATATTTTCATATTAAATTGTTGTTAGGTGCCCTCTATCTTCACCATTTCCAATATACTCAAGTCCATTATTATAAAAATTGTATCAATCATCTCCAGAGAGTCTTCCTCTCTTTCTAGAATTGTCCACCTTTCCCAGTATGACTTTCTTTTTCAAAGACTTTTTCCTTCTGAAAATAAGTCCAAAATATGTGAGGTCATGTTTTACCACCCTTGCCTCTGGAGAGCTTCCAGGTTGCATGTCTCCAAGACGTACTGGCTTGTTTGTTTGGCAGTTCTTGGAATATTCAGTACTCTTCTCCATTAGCGCAAGTTACAGGCAATGATTCTTCTTCATTCATCCTTATCATTAAATGGCTCACTTTGTATCTAGCTTATATCTAACGATGCTGCTATCTCATTCATCTTTGATATAAATCGATTTATATGAGTTATTGTTTTCTTTACTATTTATTTTGTTTCTTCCCCATCCTTTGCACCAATCTTTGTGTGGAAATTCTTTTATTTGCTTTTACTTTTAGGCAGCTTTGATGGCATAATCTGCTGCACTTTTTTGTTAAAATCCACTAGGAAAAAGATAGGTAGTTTCCTCCAGTGCAATTTTACCCTCAAAAACTCAATGAAGGGACAGCTATGAGTTTTTTAACCTCTTTTTTTTTCATAGTTAATGTTTGCCTCTTATAAAGAATATAAAATTCAGCTTTATTTTTATAAACCAGTCTCATAATCTTCAAATGCTAATTAGATTATTTTTAATATAATTACTAACATATTAAAGTTTAATCTTTAGGCCTCCTTAAGGAAGTAGTAGTAAATCCCTCCAGGATAGAGTTCAGACAAAGGGATAATCAAGATTGGAAAATGACCTGGAAACCTCATCTGAGAAGCGTTAGCAGAAAAGCAGATCAGACAAAAGGTGAGATCTCACAGCTAATAAGGTAGTAGAGCTGGTATTTAAGCACTAGGCTGAAATATGAGTTCTTTTCCTTCCTCCATTCCTTTGCCCTAAACATAGATACTACTGCTAAAATATCATACGATCTAAAAATGTGAACAGAAATTATTTTCTATGTTTCATTGGTTTGAACTAACTTGAAATTTCTGGCCTCATAGCCAGGCTTCAAGCCTTTCTTCACTGTAACTCCCTTTTGAGTATTTACTATATGAACAAGTACATATTTAATAGGCAATGAATGCTCTGCTTGAAATGCCCTTCTAATTACATTGAAAGAAAACTGCCAGAAGTTCAAGATGGGTTTAGAAAAGGAGGCTGTGGCAGTGATGTCAGATTGACCTTGGTTGAAAGCAGAGAATACCAGAAAAATGTCAATCTGTGCGTTATGGACTATGAAAGGTCATTTCACTATGTGGATAATATCAAATTACAGCTAACATTGGGAAGAATGAATTTCCAACACTGAGTTATATTCATGCAAAACCTATACCTAGAACAAGAAACTTGTCCAAACAGAGCAAGGAAATGGAAAAGTGTGCATCAGGGTTGTATCTCTTCTCTATACCTATTCAATTTGTATGCTAAACAAATCATTCATGAAACTGCACCCTACAAAGAAGAATATGGTATCAGGTAGGAGACTTATCAATAACCTTCTTTATGCATATAACACCCCTTACTTGCTGAAAGTAAGGAGGACTTGGAACACTTGCTGCAGAAAAGCAAAGACTATAGTCATTAATATCTACTGTATCTTAACAACAAGAAGACTAAAATTCTCATTCCTGAATCCGTAGACAACATATGATAGATGGAAAAAAGACTGAAATTTCCAATCAATCCATGTTAGTTGGATCCCCAATCAATATACGTGGTACAAACAGTCAAGAGATCAGAAGATGTGTTGCACTGGGAAGTTCTGCTGTCAAGGACCTTCCCAAATTATTGAAGAAGAGTGATGCCAGTTTGAGGACTAAGGTGCACCTGATTCAGACTGTGGTCTTTTCAATCATTTCCCCTGTATCTGAAAGCTGTACAATTAATAAGGATGACAGAAGGAAAATTGATGCTTTTGAGCTTTAGTGTTGGAGAAGACTACTGAATATATTAGGGACTGCCAAAAAAACCAAATATATGTTCTGGAGAAAGTACATACTGAATGCTCCTTGGAGACAAAACTGACAAAACTTCATCTTACATATTTTGATCATATTGTTAGACTAGTTTATTCCTTGGAAAGGGATATCATGCTTGGAAAGGTGGAGGGTCAACAGAGGAGAGAAAACACTTAACAAAATGGATTGCCACAGAGACTACAGCAATGAGCTTAAGTATGTGAGAAATTATGAGGATGGCACAGGATAGAACATGGTTCAGATCTGTTGTTCATAGGGTCATTATGGTTGTACTCTACTTAATGTCATCTAACAACAACAGCATTGCTTAGTATGTCAGGGAAGCTGAGTATCAGCTTCACTTTTTGGAGAAAAATGCTCTGTCAATATTGAAGAGAGACTCAGTAAAAATCTGCCTTATACAGTTAGTATAACTTTGCTTGCAATATGTGAAAAATCTAAGAAATACTAGCGGTAAAACATCAAACACTACAGCCTTCAATTTAGATCATAAATCATTATCAAGAAAACTAGAATCTTCACCAATGAGTTGTCAAGGATTTCGTTTAGCTTGGACCAATAATAAACACCCATGGTAACAGAAATTAAGACATAAAATATGTATTGCATATGGAAAATCTGCTCTCAAAGATTCTCCTAAGTGCTAAAAAGCAATGACATTAATTTAAAGACTGCACCTGATCCAAGTCATAGTGTTTTCAATTGTTTTCTTCACATGAAGTTAAGCAGTGGGTAAGGATGATGTCCTTGAATTGTGATGTTGAAGAAGGAAGTGCAACCAGAGTGTTGTTTAGAGGCAAGAATGATGAAACTTCATCTCACATACTTTGCGTATGTTGTCAGGTGGGGCCAGCCCTTGGAAGAAAACATATCATGCTGGGAACAGAGGAGGGTCATTGAAGGAGAAGACCTTCACAGGATGGAATGACTGAGTGACTGTTACATAAGTGTGAACCTATCAGAGATCATGAGGTTGGCATAGGCTAGTATAAGGTTCAGATATGCTGTGCACAGGATTGTAGCCTGTAGGGATTTGTGATACTAACCCAGTGTCTCTCTGGAGGTCAAATTCAAATAACTTGATCAGTTAAGCTGTTGACTTGAACACTGAGCTAGTGTAGAGCTTCCTGCTGGATGACTAGCCAAAAGAATGACAGTTAGAATATACTAGCTACTTTATATTTAAGATTTACAGCTAGTAAACCCCAGGAAGAATGCCATGAGTTAGGACCAACTCCATGGTAATATATTTTGTTTTGTTTGTTTTAAAATATGATTCAAGAAAATGATTTAAGATCGAATAGTAGTACTTCAGTTCAAAATGGTGTTTTGAAGGCTATAGTGACAGAAAATCTGAAATGTTTAAGATACCAAAAAAAGAATGAGAATGAGGATAAATACATAATTGTCAAATAACTTTTAAATTACTACCATTGAATTATCCAACCCTCCAGAGTGTTGTCCTAAGATGTAAGTCACAGGGAAAGAGATTGCTCATCTTGCTCCCACAGAACCACTTGTGTATTCAACTGTCTACAGAAGTATTGTCTTTGGGAAGCATTTGTCTTTTTGAAGACAAATGTTCTGTCAAAATTGGAGAAAGACTCATCAGACTTAGTCAACAGAGCTTCCAACACTTTCAAATATGAAGGTAAATACCAAAAAATAAAGCAATTTTTATTATTGTATTTTGTTATTTTGTGTGTGTGTGTGTGTGTGTGTGTGTGTGTACAGTCAAATTGGATCTGACTGGTATAGGAGAAGATTGCCCCTCCTTCTCCAGCAGATATCCGGTAGATTCGAAACACACACCTCTGGGATTGCAGTGCAGCTTTTTGCCACTAGGCCACCAGAACTCCCTTAAAAGAATAAATTCTTAAACATTTAAACCTGGCTATCTCAAGTACAGTGGATATCAAAGAGTAAGGCAGAGATGCTTTTATTACTTTTATAAGTAAATATTTTGAAGTTATTTAACATTTTTCTTTCTTAAAATTCACTTAAAGGAGAATTTCATAAGAATATTAAGATTGACCCAAGTCAAGAAGCCAAATTTAGAATATGTCTTTATCCTCCAAAATTTTCTTAAGGAAATTACATAGATCTTAGAATAATTGGATATCTAATTTAGGCTAAATAATAAAAATTTTCCAGCCAAATCCAATGTTATCTGAATATAAATGTAAATCTGAGATCTGAAAATAGCTATTATTTTACTGAATTATGACCAGGTAAACTGTCATTTTGTTCAAGGGATCAAAACCACTCTGGATTTTACATTTTCAAAGAAGAGCTTTATATCCAAGTATGCTTTTATGTTTCTAAAGGAAAGGAAAATATGATTAATATATGGTTCATTACTGCCCTCTGCTGCTTGGAAAGGTGAAGCAACCAGAACTAGCTAGAAGTTCTGTTTTCAAAATGCATTCAATGGCTCTCTGTATTAACCTATACCCTGTCACCCATTTTTACTGTAAAATATGCTGAGTGTATAATGAATATTTTGACTAGGGATGATAGAGAATTCATGTCCTTTGAGCTGTGGTGCTGGAAAAGAGTGTTGAATATACCATACACTGAAGCCAGACTGCTCCTGGGAGGCAAGGATTCTGAGGCTTCATCTGACATACTTTGGGCATGTTTTAAGGAGGGATCAGTCCTTGGAGAGGGACATCGTGCTTGGAAGGGTGGAGAGACCTAGTAAGAGAGGGAAACTATCGATGAGGTGGCTTGATATAGTGACGAGATAATGAGGGTAGATGTGTCGGAGACAGAGTTCTTGGCACAGGATAGAGTAGGTTTCAGGGCTGTTATGCATAGGGTTGATATCAGTTGCAAGTGATCCGACAGCACATAAGCAACAACAAAAACAACATAATGAATAATTATTATTCTACTTCTAAGCTAATAATTAAACTAAAACTCATTGTATTCAAGTCAGAACCAACTCATAATTGACTGTTCAGTTGTGGATGTCCAGAGGCTGTAGATTGCCTGGGAGGAGATTGTCCACCTTTCTCCTGTGGAGCAACTTGTGGATTCAAACTTCCAGAGTGGTTTCACCCTTAGGTTCACATCATAGTTTCCTACTGATCATATGACAGAATTTCTTAAATTGCTAGAGTGGCTAAACTATTCTCAGAATTTTAGTAAGGAACTAGTAATATAAAACAAAAACCCAAAACAAGCCAAGAAGGTTGTCATGAGGTCAAGTTAACACATTCACTTGCTAAATGAAATATTCAAAGTGTGAGTCCACTCAGAGGTGCTTCATTAGAGAGAACTGGCAATAGACTTAACAACAAAAAAAAACCACAAAAAAAATCAGCTCTTGAAAACTCTAAGGAATAGTTCTATTCTGACACACATGGGTTCACCATCAATCAGAAGCAATCGATTCCATGGCCTCTCATAAAGGTACTAGTCATGAAGAAGCTACAATTTCAGAGACAACATCCAAAAGACAATAAGCTCTTTACCCACAGGGTTTATTTGAGTCAGAATCAGTCTGCCAGCAGTGTGTTAGGATTGTGGCTTTGATAGTTCCTTTTAGATAATTAGCATCTTACTGTGAACATTGTATTTAAGAACGTCTAATCTAAATTGTCCTTCAATGATAAAATCCCACTGTTACCTGCTGACAAGCCAAATTTGCCTTTCTGAAACCATGCAGTTCTTTTTATTATATCTAGAAAGTCTCCAGCTCTTGTGTCTATCTTGCAAGCAGGCAGCTGGCTACAGGAAGAAAGTTTTAAATGTGTTCTGCCAAGCATACAAATATTTATTAGCAAACAGGAAGAAACTGTCTTCCAACATATTCTTGTGAGCTGGGAGAATCCCCACTGGCCTTAAGCACTCTCACAAACAAACTGAAACTCTGGCCTTCTGACAGCACTAGCCAACTGTCTGAGCCCAGAAAATGACTCTTGTATGAAAGAAAGCATGAGAAGACACAGAACTGAAGATTGGACAGACATTACAAGATCTCACACCTACATATTCTTGTCATTGTATCCCATTGAGTCAGTTCTGACCTCTCTCGAAGATTCTCGGCGAGTCGGAATATACTCGACAGCATCCAGCATCATTGATAAGTATCCTTTTCCAAATCTAAACTGAACTCCTTGGTATGTCTGGGCAATGCACTGACTTGTGGCATAGTCTTCTATGAGTAGGAATTCCTCACATTGTATGTTTGAGATATTCTGCTACACAGAAGACTCTCTATGAAAGAGTATTTTGAGGCTAATGAAATGATTGTCTGACAGCAGGCACTTTTTGCCAGGTAAAACATTATGTCCCTCTGTGATAAGACAGGGAGTTCTCTATAAAACAGCTTAGAGGTTAAAATACTATTTTGAATAAAGAGCCCTAAAGGTTGTGCTGTTGTGCTTGTTGTGGTTGTGTGCAATAGAGTTGATTCTGATTCACCATAACCCCATAGGACATAAGGGAACTGCCTAACAGGATTTTCCAGGCTAATGTTTGTAGGAGAAAACTACCAAGTATTTTCTCCCATAGAGCTACTGATGGGTTGGACCAGTTGAGCTTTTTGGCTACTGGCTGAAAGTTTAGGTCTTGTGTCATCAAAGAACCTTTACAGGTTGTCTTGAATTCTCAGACTCTGTTTTTGTGAGATGATTGAGATGAGGGAGAAATATTGGAGCTCCTCCTGAGATTATGAAGACAAAAATAGAATGCATAACAGGGTTTGTGCATTTTTCTACTAATTGTTTTATACTGGAGAGATAGTTCCACAAACTGATCTTACTACATTGTCATACCTAGTAGAGGGGCTGTGAAGGTGATGTTGTTGTCATTGATAAGGGCCATTGAGTTGAGTATGACTCATAGTGACTCTATAAGCAGCCATACTAATCATGCCCTATTCTATGCCATCCTCACCATTTCTGAGACACTAGAGGCCATTGTTGAAATGATAGCAGCAATATATCTCATTGGGCAACTTTCTTTTCTTTACCAACCCTCCATTTTTTCAAGCATGATGTCCCTTTCCAAAGAATAGCCTTGTCTAGCTACATGTCCAAGTATGGAAGATGAAACTTCATCATTCTTGCACTCTGGCTGCACCCTTTCGAGGACATATCTGGTCAAAGCAAATTTGGTCATTTGGCAGTCCAAGGGACATTCAGTACTCTTCTTCAGTACCACAACTCAAAAGCATCAATTTTTCTGTTATCTTTATTTATTGTCCAACTCTCTCATATGATGTAGCAAGTGATTGAGAAGACAATGGTCTGGATCAGGTGCACCTTAGTCTTCAAACTGATATCATTGTCCTTCAGTATTTTGTAGAGGACTTTGACAGGAGATTTGTCCATTGCAATACATCTCCTGATTTCCTGACTGCTGCTACCAAGGGTGTTGATTGTTGATCCAAGCAAGATGAAAATATTGACAGCGTCAAAGGTGTAAGCAAATTCAGAATTATTTAAACATGTGGCATAACACTAAAAACTTGACATTCTTGATTTTGAGATTATAAATGTTGTGGAACTATCTAGTTAATATTTGTTTGGTCCTCAGACTCTGCTACAACTCCTCTGTAGTCATCCAGATTACCTTAAGGGGTCTCTTTGCTGGGAAAGAAAAATGCATCTTTCCTAAACTATCATTTATCTTTTAGAGCTGCATTTTTCTCAGCCATATGTAGACTATACCTCAAGTTGTCTCTTTACTAGCAACTGTACGTAAAATACTCTTTTGAAAGTATCTTTGGACTAGCAATAGTAATATGCTAAAAGAATTAATACCAAACCTAAATATAAAAACCAATGGCTACCCTTTGATGGAGAGGCAGTTTTTAAGAAAATTCGCTCTGCTGTTCCAGATGTACAATAAAGTGCTTTGGATATTGCAATTTTTATGTCCCATTGGCAAGTGACTAAGGAAAAAAACTCCTGGTGTTCACTAGTCAAGAAATTTTTTAAAACGAGAGAAACTACCAATAACAAAAACTCTGAAAATTGCCAAGTGAAAGCATTGATGAGTTTTCAAACACAACTATGTCAATATGTTATTATTCCAGCATATGATCTCACAAAGATGTTACAGATATTATTGAAGAACTTTAATTGTTCTTGAAAGTTACTCATATAAAAGTATATTGAAGTAAAGATGAGGTACTAGACCAGAATAGTGTAAAGAAAAGTGTCTGGTGATAAATTTTAAATTAACTCTCAAAGGACTTCAGGAATAAAATGGAATTGGTAAAGATTCAGTTATGGGCTGGTGTGAAGATTGATTTGCTATTATTAGAAGGACAAACTAAGCCTTCAGTTAATTGTATTTTGGGAGAACATTGTTCTGATTGGTACAACACATGTCTTTCAGCTTGCTGTACTGGGATTACTTACAGGTTGCTGTGATACTGAAAACTACGCCACTGGTTTGTAAATGCCACAAAGATTACCCATGCTGGGCAGGTTTTAGTAGTGCTCCCAGATTAATACAGACTAGGAAGCAGGAATAGACATCCATTTCTTAAATAACAGCTATCTGAAAACCCTAAGAGAAATGCAGTTTAGTGCTAACATTAATGCTAGAACCTTGATTGCAAGTGCATTTAAATGAGGAAAAATAATAGAAAACATTTTTTAATAATTGTAACATGGAATGTGCTTAGCTTGAATGCTGGAAAACTATAAATTATGGAAAATTAAATGGAATACATGACCATTGACATATGAGGCATTAGTAAGATGAGATGGAATACCTTTGGCCACTTGGAATTAGATAATCTCATGGTACTATGCTGTGAATGAAAACCAGAAGAAGAATGGTGTTGTAAGCATAGTAAAAAAGTCAATTTCAAGTTCTATCCTAAAATACAATATTGTGGGTTATAGATATTATCAATATGAATTCAAGGAAGATTTGTTAATGTGACTATTATTTAAGTATATGCTCCTATTTAGAGCCAAAGAAGAAGAAATTGAGAATTTATACCAAATCTTGCAGTTTAAAATTGACCAAAATACAGTCAAGATGTGTTCATAATAATTGGTGATTGGAATGTGAAAGTTGAAACTAATAAAACAGGAAGTTGTTGTTGTTAGGTGTTGTCCAGTGAAGAAAGATTCATAATGACGCTATGAGCAAAAGATCTGAACCCTGTTCTATCACACACCATCCTCACACTTTCTTTCACACAAGAACCCATTGCAACACTCACCATGTCAAACCACCTGGTTGAGGGTCTTCTTCTCCTTCGCTGACCCTTCGCCCTTCCCAACATCATGTCCTTCTCCAATGAATAGCATCTCCTAGGAACATACCCAAAGTATGTGAGGTAAAAGCTCACCATTTTTCCTCCAAACAGCACTCTTGCTGCACCATCTCCAAAATATATCTGTTTCTTTTCTTGGACATCAATGGGATTTTCAGTGTTCTTCTCCAACACCACAGTTCAAAGGCATCAACTCTTTCTCTGTCATCCTTATTCACTGTCCATGTCTCAAATGCATAGCTAGTAATTAGAAAGACTATGGCCTGAATCAGACACACCTTAGTTCTCAAACTGACATCACTACTCCTAAATAACTTGGGAAGGTCCTTAACTTCAGATTTTCCCAGTGTAAGGTATCTTCTTATTTCCTGACTGATTATACTAAGAGTGTTATTTGACTGCTTGTACCAAGGGTGTTAATTGTGGATCCAAGCAAGATGAAGCTGTTGACAGTTTCAGTCTCCTCTCCATCCATTATGACACTGTCCATTGGTTCAGTGGTAAGAATCTTTATTTTCTTGATATTGAGATATAATCCATATGGAAGGTTGCATTCCTTGATTTAAGCCTTGTGTTGCAATATTGAAAGATTCTATGGGCAATATGCTGAATGACCCAGAAAGTATCAAAAGAAGATGGAGGACATGCACAAAGTCACTCTACCAGAAAGAATTGTTTGACACTGAAAATTTCAGGAAGTACCATATGAACAGGAGCCAGTCGTAATGAAGGAGGAAGCATAAGCTGAATTGAAGGTATTGGCAAAAAAGATAATGCCCCAGTAATCAATGGGATACCAATTGACTTGTTTCAATTAGCAAATGTAGCCTTAAATGCAGTCACCAGTCTATGCCAGGATATTTGGAGGGTGGCTGTCTGGTCAATGGATTGGAAGAGGTCCATAGTTGTTTCCATTCCCAAGAAAGGTAATCTAATCTAACTGAATGTGGAAATTAGCAAACAATATCCTTGATATCACATGAAAGCAAAATACTGCTGAACATCATTCAAAAACAACTAGAACAGTGCATAGATAAGGAACTTCCAGAAGTTCAAGCAGGGTTTAGAAGAGGCTGTGGCACCAGGGATATCATTGCTGATGTCAGATGGATCCTGGCTGAAAGTAAGGAATACCAGAATATCTATTTGTGCTTTGTTGCCTATGCAAAGGCATTTGACTGGGTGGATCTGAGAAGGAAGAATAGTCAGAAAATATGGGCTTGGTGATATTTTATATTTTTAATTACTTATTCATTGCAAATACCCTTTAAAATAAAAACCACACAAATTATGGCTTTATATATGAACTTCATCTGATGAGATGCATAGGAATCAGGTTGACAATTTCTGTGGAAGGAATCATTGGAGAAGCTCAGTATGAGCAGCCAAAACTAGGACAAGTTTGGACTCTATGGGTCAGAATATTAATTCATATGTGCAAGTTCAAATTGAAATCAATGAAAATTGAGACAAGTCCATGAGAACTAAAACAAGATCTTGGAATATTCCATCTGAATTTCAAAAATCATCTTAAGGACAGGTATGAAACATTGAACATCAATGGTAGAAGACCAGCAGCATGTTCCTTTGAGATGGACATGGTTCTTGAAAGGGCAGAAGGTTGCTGAAGGAGAGGAAAACCCTCACCAGTATATTGATACAGTGACTGGCACAGTAGGCTCTAGTGTGTCAGGCAGTGTGAGGATGGCACTGGCCAGGACAGAGTTCAGATCTGTCATTCATAGGGTTGCTATGGGTCATACTTTACTGGTGGCACCTAACAATAACAAAAGCAATGGGATTAATGTTCTTCTTGTTGTTGTTGTCATCAGGTATGACTCATAGTGACTCTATAAATAACATATCTGAGCTTTGTTCTGTCCTGTGCTATTCTCATAATATCTGACACACTCAATCCAATGCTGCTGTCACTGGGTCAACTCACTTAATTGGATGTCTTTCTCTCCTTTGTCATTCTTCCACCTTCCAAATCATAGTGTCCCTTCCAGGGAATAACATCTCCTAGCAATATTCCCAAAGTATGTGAGAAGAAGTTTCATCATCTTTACCTCCAAGGAGCACTCTGGCTTCATCTTCTCCAAGTCACATTTGTTCTTTTGGCATCCATGGGATTTTCAGTACTTTTCTCAAAAACTGCAGTTCAAAGTTGTCAATTCTTCTGTCATACTTACTCATTGTCCAGCTCTGAGACACAGAACTAGTGAATGAAAATATCATTGCCTAAGTCAGATACGTATCAGTCCTCAAACTAACATAATTTGTCCTGAATAATTTGGAAAGTTTACTGACTACAGATGTTTCTTTTGCTCTATGTCTCCTGATCTTCTAACTGCTGGTGCCGAGTGTAATAGTTAGGGATCCAAATAAAGTGAAGTCATTGATAGTCACAATCTTTTCTTCTTCTATCAGAATGTTGCCTATTAATTCAGTAGAGAGGATTTCGTTTTCTTGACATTGGGATGCAGTCCTATTGAAGGCTGAAGCGTTTAATCGTCTTTAGCAAGTGCTTCATGTTCTACTCACTTTCAGCAAGCAAGGTTGGTCATCCACATAATTAAGGTTATTGTTGAGCCTTCCTCCAATCCTGATGCCACATTCTTCTACACAGAGTCCAGCTTCTCAAATAATTTGCTTAGAAGATTAAATGAGAATACAAAGGATACAACCCTGACACACATCTTTACTAATTTTAAACAATGCAGTGTTCCCTTGTTCTATTCTCACTATAGTCTCTTGGTCTAGGTATGGGCTTTACATATTCATATATGGAATTAACAGAATAATTTTTTACTTGAAAAAATAATCTCTAACATTTTAAGAATATCAAATATATCCCTTTGTAGGGACCTTAAGATAATAGAGCTACGGTAAGAAGTTGAGAACTAAGAATTAAAAAGAACCAGATGGCATGAGGAGGAAGAGCACCTAAGTCCTCGAACAATTATTTTGATGTTGACAACTCATGTAACCCGCAGACGAATGTTACTACACAATTTCCCAGCAAAATGAAAATAAATTTCCTTCTCAACGTGTGTTTATTTTCAGTAGCTGTGTGGAAGATATCCAGGGTCGAATGTCTCTGAGAGGAATAAAAATTTCTTCAGAAGTCAGGTTGCCACAGACTGACATACACTGAAGAGGTAGTATCAAGGTTATTAGAGAGAGGAAAAAAAATGCAAATAAGCAAGCACAATGCCCTGAGAGCCAGACAGCTGCCTTCTCCAGCAAGTGTGAAGGAACAACGCTCTAGGGATGAATATTGGGATTTATGTGGACTTCTTTCTTAATTTATTTTTTAATTCAGTGGCCTTTTCTCCTTTGTGGTGAGGGACAACTCCTGCTTTTATGATGAATGATTGCCTATGCTCTTTAGAGTTGTAAGGTCGATTTGCCTTATGTTAAGGAATCTCTGGTACCAGACACAAAACTATAGAGAGCGGGGGTTCATCCACAGCTGCAGTAGCTGTTGTATGCCTATGTTCTCCCCTTCTGCTTTGGATCCTCCCTTTGTTCTCTCTGGCCCTAACAACATGGAAAAGTTTTAGAGCATCAGAAATAATTGCATAAAAACTATGTTTTTGATAAAATAATAATATTGAACAAATTGCTGTCACATGCAGACATATGAGTTCATGCAACTATTAAGAAATGACATGATCATGACAATGATTATTAAAACAATCAGGGAGTTTATTTCCTTGTCGAGCAAAGGAACATATTCCAATAAACAAATTTACTGAGGACTTGTCTAAGGAGGAAAGGTCAGGGGATTTTACTGTGCTTGAAAGATGACGCTTATTATGAGTACCCAAAATTAAGTATTTAAAATTGTGTTCGTGATGGGTCCAAATTAGTCCATGAAGGTATTCTTCACCAGTTAAAATGAACTCTCTTATTTCTTGATGAAGAAAATATCCTCAATTCTTCAGATCAGTGAGGGTTACTGGCAGGGCTCAAATATCAGTTAGCAGGTCATTTAATGTTCACTATTGTGTATCATTTTTAACAGGTTATGCTGATATACAACTTCAATTTTTTCTCTTTCAGGAAAGTACTGTCTTAAGTGGAAAGGTCTTTCATTTTTTAATACAACGTGTGAATTATCTAAATTGGATTTTAGCATGACTGAATTTCTCTATTATGTCTACATCCTCCGCACTCCCTATCCTTTAGCGTTCAAAATAAGCCAGATAAGCAGAGCATGGATCCTCTTATATGCCATTTCTGATAAAGGTAGCATGAATGAATAAACTTCCCAGATATAATGCTTGGTATTGCTGTACGTCGGAAAAAAAATAGCAGGATGATGTGGGATAATGACATTTTCCAGCTGCTGGAAATGGTTCACTTGTGTTCCTCTGGATGAACTCGCTCCATTTGTTTTCAGACAATTTATTAGATTTGCTAAAACCATAAAACTAAATTTAGGATCTAGAAAACAAGCTTTGCAAGCTATAATCAATACTATACTTCTCTTGCATGTGACTAGACTGTTTGTCCTCTTCAAATTCCCACATAGTAGCTTTTAAAATGTGTAGAATATCTCCTCCTTATGCAGAATCAATTGGAAACAGGATCTACAAAATGATTCAACTTCCCCTTATCTGAACAAGTTCCAATGTTTTGTATCTTTCAAAGGGAGTTATATTTCTCTAAGATATTTCTTAACTGGCATTTTGAAAAGTAATACACCCTTAATTTTAATGCAGAAGCTTATAAAATTAAAAATCTGAAAATGAGACATGTACATCACCAGTACCAAATACCCTAAATCTCAGCAATTCAGTAATTTTCTCTAAGAAACTTAGTCACTAAGGTAGTCAGTTTATGTGAACATAAACTGTAGTTGTCTAGCTTTCTACAAGTTACAAATGTTTTGTGTGTCTTTATTTCCTTACTTGTAGAGATAATAATAGCAGTTACTTACATGGGATTGTCATGAGTCAGAAAGAACACAAAAGCAACAACAACAATAACTCACAAGTGCTTGGGAGGGCTAAAATAAAACTCTTTTAAAGCTGTATTTAAAGTTCTTACAATTAAACATAGTATACAGTAAGGGCAAAATTTTAGCCACAAGTATAATTATTGACAATTTCTTTAGATTTTCTGCAGATATATTTTTTTTATACCCCTCAACTAATTCTTTGTATTTCCATACTTGAAAACGCAACCTCCTTTGCCTTTTCTGTTATCTAAATGTGTTCTGTTGTACATAGGGTTTTCAGAGGCCTGCTGTTTCAGAAGTGGATGGCCAACTCTTCTTCCTAGTCTGTCTTAATGTGAATGTTCAAATTTAGAGAAGTATCAGACAGACCAGCAAGTTAAAGGTATATCCATTATTGCGGCGTTAACTTTACTGTCAGTGCTGTCCCTGCCGTTCTCACACGCGTCTTTACCCACTTATTTTCCTGCTCCACCATTCACCAGGATACCCATCCACTTCTACCCCCTCCCTTCACATCTATCTCCCTTTGACCAGTTCTCCATCTAATAACTTATATATGAGGCTTCCATGGCTTCTGTGATTCCAAACACATCAGCTGATGGTAGTTCCTTATGTCGGGATCAATGTCTCTGAAGTTTAGTCGTAATGTTTCCCGAGTAAACCAAATCCAAGGCAACCAAAATATGACTTTTAGTCTATCCCACCTGAATTTTAGAACCATCCCAGGAACAGGTTTGAGGCTTTGAACACTAATGAGCGAAGGCCAGATGAGTTGTGGGAGGATATCAAGGGTATCATCTAGGAAGAGTGCAAATGGTCATTGCAAAGACAGAAGAGGAAGAAAAGACCAAAATGGATGTCAGAAGA
>NW_006399829.1:4841181-4846100 GCF_000299155.1 Elephantulus edwardii | reverse complement strand
CGCTATGAGTCGCAAGTGACTCGACGGCACATAACAACAACAACAATAACAACTAATCCATCTGGCCAAAACTCAAGAAGAACAATCCTCAAAAACATGACGTTTCATTCTTCGAAATGAAAAATCATCAAATTAACTTCTGTGATAGAAGATTTGAGACAAAAGGGATTGGAGAATTTAATTATTTTCTTTCACAGACTAAGAAAACAGCCAGGATTAAAAAGAATTCCCCCTCATTTGACACAAAGATGTTGGCAAAGAATACTGAATATACCATGGAATGACAGAAGAACAGACATATTGTTAGTGGAAGAGGTACAACAAGAATGTTCGTTGGAGACAAGAAATGTGAGACTTTGTCTTGTATGTGTCAGGCATGTCATAACGAGGAGCCAGACCTTGGAAAATAATATCATGCTTAGAAAATTAGAAGGCGAGTAAAAGAGAGGAAGACCCTGAAGGGGCTAACAAAATAACGTCAACAATGGGAGCATAAAGATGGTATGAGATAGGGCAAGGTTTTGATCTGGTGTAAAAAGGATTGCTATGAGTATGAAATGACTGGATACCACCCAGGAGCAATTATCAGTAGCTATTTGTGTGACTCAATGAAGGAAAGTGTGTGTGTATATGCACGTGTGATATTTATTATCTTCTTTATAGTTTTCATGGTCTTTATACTTTTCTAAGTCAATTATTGCTTCTACTTCTATCTCTTTATAGTAAACAAAAAACAATAACCCAAACAAACCCCAAGCAAGCAAAAAACCTGAAAAATCTTTGAAATGCAGGAAAATCTGAAAAAAATTTCAAAGTTAATAAATTTAAGAAAACATTGCTTAGAAAATGGATTTAGAAGTTGAAAATAAAGTTTTGCTACTTTAGAAAGACAGCTTTAATTATATAAAACATTTAAAAGCTGTGGACTGAGGGGAAGGGGAGATTATATAATAATTAAAGAATTTTCTTTTACTTTTCAAAGGGAAGAGCGAACTAAGGGGGGGGTGGGCAGGGAGAAAAATGCAGCACGAATGAATGGAAATCTAAAGTCTCTGTAAACGTTCATTAAAATTAATAATAAAAAACCAAAAACCATTTAAAAACTATAAATCATAATTGGATCCTATACATAAATGAAGAATAGATATAGTGACTGGAAAAATAATGTCTGGCTTATTATCTATAACAGACTAGACCAATTCTCCACTATCCATTAACATCTTTCACCAACACACAAACAACAAAGTAAAGAAAATAATCATTAATGAATATTAACATATCATTCTTTTCACAGAGTTCTCTTAAATTTTTTTAAAGTTACTGAATGATGTTGTTGTACTAGTACGTTTTTCTCATCAATGTCCTCTTGACCGTTTTCTCTTTAGTACGGTTGTGGGCCATGAATGTCCGAGGTCCTTGTTTGACATCTTTCCCAAGGTGACACCTTGGGGCTCCACTCCTAAATCACTACTTAGGCCATTGTTCTTTGTGAATGATGTTTATTTTGATAAAAAGTTCTTGAGCCAGGCCAAATAAACCTTAGGATACTCTTGTAGTTAATCACAGAACTCTTTCCACCCTAAGGCAGAATCTCATGGTCCCAAGCCAATACTGAGAAGAGAAGCTCCATTTGTGTTGTTCTTTTCCTAAGCCTTAAATATCATCATTCCCACGCCACTTGCACTGTTCATAAATCTTATTATTTACTCATGTATGTGTATTAACTTGGTAAAATGGATATTTAGTCTGCATCTCTTATAGTAGTATCTTTTATGCTCTGTAACAGGGTACCCCAAAGCAAAACTGCCTGAGGCCCAGACTGAGGCCTTTTCAACACGCACAGGCTTAGTCACTCTTTCTTAAGACATGAAAACACTCCATAGTCTCAGACTGGGGTAAGTTCCAGTATCAGCTATGTTCAAATGCCAATACAACTTGTCCCTAGATTAGTCCATACTAGAACCGTCTAGAATAAAGCAATTCTAGGTTGGTAATTCCTTGTCATTCTTTTCTGTCACCTGGTTGTTATTGGAGTTAGTCAAGTGAATTAGACAAGCATCATGCTGTTTATATTAATAAAAATATTTTTCTTTTTATCCCACCTCAGGAACCACCTAAACACTCTAAGAAGTATATTCAAAGTCATATGCCTATATAGTCTTTCTCAGGACTGGTAGTTGGAAATTATGGCTATGATGACAGAAATCAACCTAGAGGAAAAAAAAAAGATAGAATTTTGTCAAATCAGTAATTTATTAAGTGCAAATATCCTTTATTGAAAAAATCTATAACTGTCAATTATACAAATGGACCTCCCCTGAGTAATATACAGGAATCAAATTGACTACATCTGTGGAAAAAGTATATCTGGACGCTCAATGTCAACAGTCAAAACAGGGCCAAGCACTGACTAGAGGAAACATCAACTAATAATGTTTAAGTTGAAATTGAAGAAAATTAAAACAAGTCTCTGAGCAACAAAATTTAACCTCGATCCTATACCAACTGAATTTAAAAATAATCTTAAGGTAGATTAAGTGAATTGAACACTAATAACCAAAGATCAGAGAGTTGGACAATGACCAAGGAGAATAGAAGGAGAATCGATGCCTTTGAGCTGTGGTGCTGGAGAAGAGTATTGAGAATACCATGGACTGCTAGGAAAACAAACAGATTTGTCCTGGAAAGGGTTAAACCGGGTGGCTCCTTGGAGGCAAGGATTCTGGGGCTCCATCTAGCATACTTTGGACATGTTGTGAGGAGAGACCGGTCCTTGGAGAGGGACATCATGCTTGGGAGGGTGGAGGGACGGCGCAGGAGAGGAAGGACCTCTATGAGGTGGATTGATTCAGTAGTGACTGGGATAATTGGGATGGGAGTGTCAGAGACAGTGCGATTGGCACAGGACAGAGCGGAGTTTAGGGCTGTTGTACATAGGGTCGCTATGAGTTGCAAGCGACTCGACGGCACATAACAACAATAACAACAACCAAAGAGCATAAAAGTTATAAAATGACAAGAGCATCAATCATTAAGAAAAGCTAAGGGTTATTACAAAGACAGAAAACCTTTTGAGGTTTGTTAGAACAGACTCTGAAACTTGCACTGGAACATAAAGAAGTCAAACAAAAGCAAGTGAGATGAACAAAAGAACTTTCAAAAGAAGGCTTAAGTAAACAAAGTATTATAACAAAATGTCAAAAGAACTAGACTTGGAAAACCAAAAGAAAAGAACATTTCTCAGCCAAGGAACGGGAAAACATTCAACACTCCATTTGAAATATGGAGTAATTCTATGGTCAAATTTTGGATGATGCAAGAAGTATCAAGAGAGGATGGAGTTATGTGATACGCTTTTCACTGGACTTTGCTTGCAGATGCAGATGCTCAAAGCTTCTGACCATCTTGTTCCCTCAGAGTATTTCTTTGATATTGTTGTTGTTGATAAGTGTCATCGAGTTGTAGATGACTCATAGTGATTGTATGAATGGAAGACCTGAACACTTGTATAACTTTCATCATTGCTCTGAGTTCATAGAGTTTCCAGAGGCAAGCTATTTTGTAAGTGATGCCACTCCTGATTCCAAGCTTGTTTTAATCTGGGATTTCCACTAAATATTGACCACCATGGGTAATCATTATCACATTTGATACATCAGTATCAATGCCACAGTATTGCTTTGGTGGGAATGGACAAATAAGAAATTGGGTGACTAAAAGGGGGATATTCGTGTATGGGACATGAAGTAACTGGCTTACACACTTTTGCAGAAGTAGAGATAAAGAAGGTGATAGTAAGGGGAAATAAACCCCACAATATAAATGAATGAATGAAATAGAATGTAAATAAAAGACTATATAATACACAATGTACTTATAATGTTGCATTGGGAAAATATGCTTTCAAGGAATTTTCTAAACTGCTAAAGGAAGAAGAATGTCAGTTTAGAGACTAAAGTGTGCCTGATTCAAGTCTTGGCATTTTCAATTGTTTCATGCGTATCTGAAAACTGTACAATGAATACGGAAAAATAGTGAAAAAGGATGCCTTTGAGTTGCGGTGTCAAAAAAAGAGTACTGAATATCTCCTGGCCTGCCAAAAGAAAAAAACAAATATGTTTTGGAGCAAGTGCAACGCCAAGATGCTCCTTAGAGACAAGGATGGTGAAAATTTGTCTCACATGCTTTGTTGTGTTATAAGAAGAAGGGTCATTCAGACAAAGACTTCATGCTGGGAAAAGTAGAGGGTAAGTGAAGAGAGTTCAACGTTCCACAAAATAGATTGAAGCAATGACCGTAACAATAGATGTGAGCATGTTGGAGATCATGTTTATGACGCAGGATAAGGCAAGCTACATAAAGTCATTAGGATAAGTTTTCAATTCATTGTTCACAAAGTCACTATGAGTGGTAGTCCACTCAGAACAGCTGACAACAACTGTTGTTGGAGTCGTGCCACGTCAACAAATGAAGGTTCTTTATTGGTTGAAAGCTTTACTCCATCTGTGTCATTAGGATAGACTCTGAGGAGGCAGTTCTTTTCTAGTTTTGGTGCCTCCCAACATGAGGCATTCACCTTTTGGCATTGTATCCAACAATGGCCTTCCATTGTCCATTGGGTTTTCAAAGACTTGTTATTTCAGAATTGGATTCCCAATCCAAATGCTTAGTCTTTCTTGCTTTGGAAGCACCACTGAAGCCTATTCATGATGAATGGTCCTGCTGATATTTTAAATACCTATTTTAAAAAATAAAATCCAGGATTGCCCAAACTTGCAAACCATCTTAGTACAGAAAACAGGAGAGTGGTAGAGATTTTGGTAGTATAATGAGATTGGTTACAGGGAAAGAAAGGTGATCAGCTAGGTCACATTATGATTATAGTAACCCAACATCACAAAGAAACTAAGAGAGTATCA
>NW_006399829.1:4830109-4840641 GCF_000299155.1 Elephantulus edwardii | reverse complement strand
ATGGGAGTGTCAGAGACAGTGCAATTGGCACAGGACAGAGCGGAGTTTAGGGCTGTTGTACATAGGGTCGCTATGAGTCGCAAGCGACTCGACGGAACATAACAACAACGTAACATAACAACTTGTATAATTATATAATAGTAAGAATTATATGAGGGGGAAATGAAAACAAAAGAAAGAATTAGGAAAATCAAGGAACGATGTGTCACAGTAATCATTGTAGCCTTGGTTGTGCTACCAGAAAAATACTCTTGAGGAAATGGTGACCCTGTATAAGTGAAAAGTGATGTGGTTGAGACTGAACCTAACTTTCTTTTATAATTGGAGAAAGTATAAAATAGTAAAACAAAAACCCAAAACACTCTCATTTTCTTCTACAGAGTACACATTTCTATTCTAGAATGACATTATATCTGAAATTTTTATTAGTGTTACTAACAGCACATCTTGTTTCCATCAGGGCCAGAGACTCTTGAGCCAGCCAGATGAGGATGAACACAGGAGCACAGTAGCCTCAGGAGAAAATCAAACCAACATGAGACAGAGACTTCAACTCAAGCTTGTTAGAGGATTGATAAAAGACATCATAACTGGAAGGTCCAAGGGAACTTTATAATACTGAGCTGAGCTGTGAAGGTCTAAAGGCCGGCAACCACACTTGAAAAACTATCTGAATGATGGATTGCATCTTGTTTCCAACTGAACTGTAGCCTGCTAACTTCCTTAATAAACCCCATACTTGTGAATAAAGTTCTGTAAAATCTGTATAGTCATTGAAATGGATTTCAGACACAGTACTGCAGTAAGATTGCTATAGAAGTAGGTGCAGGAGCATGGGAAGATATGTCTTACCTTGTAGAAATGAGTTTTATTCTGTGAATGTTATTGATGAGAACAGTTCCCCTTTGTAGAATCAATAGACGTCAGACTTGGTCATCCTCTTGCTGCCTACACTCTTCTAAAAATTTTAGATAGTAAGGATGGTGCAAGATAGAACAAGTTTCTGGTCTATTCGTCAAATAGCCACTACGAGTTATAGTGGATTCATTAGTACTAAGAACATGTTTGAATTTAGTCACTTCTTTAAATTTTTAAGTAACATAAATGGTAATAGCAATACATTTTGGTACAAGTCATTTACAATTTAATCATAATTGCACACATAATTAGCATTGCATTACAATGAATTGGGTAGTTTGGTTTTTTTTTCCCTTCCCCCTTAATTTTGAATGCTATACTCAAGCTGTTAGAAGAAATAAAACTCAGTTACTTTCTTCTCAGAGCTTAAAATTATCTGTTATTTTTGTTATATATGGTAAAGAAACCTATTTCCTCTATTTTCAAAACCCATTTCTTCTCTATATAACATGCAGCCTAACTGAGAGAACACTGTCTTAGATAAGATGTGTTATTTATGTGGATAACAAGAAACTCTATCCAGTGTATAAAGTTTCCAAGCCTATTCCTTTGAAAACACATTTCATTTCATATTAATAATGCTAATCCCCAGGTCTCTCTATTGCTCTGCTGCTTTTATCTCTCTTTCCCCTGCTGTTACACTTTCAGATGAAAAAGCACTTGGCACAAAAGCAAAAATAAGGTTGTGAAAAATTATTCTACTTGTAAACAGAAAAATAATGTCTTAGTTTATTCTACAAATGTAATTTTACTTCATGGACTTCTTTAAAAGCCACAACCAATAAAAGATTTGACCTAAGTGTGTATCCATAAGGGATTGCACTCATGTTTCTCTTATCCTAGTCCTTGATATGACTTATGATCCTCTTTTAGAACAGATGCATTAACAAGAAGCATGTTAGAAGCATCTTAGCCTTACTTCAACTGATATTGAAACACTGTAAGGATGGAAAGGTAGACATACTTCCAGGAATTAAACTTGGGAGTTTGAAGGTTTGTAACAATGCTTCTCCCAATTACAGCCAATGTTTGTTATTAAATATTGTTAAAGAAAAACATTATCAGCCCATTTTTCTTCTTTATAGCCTCTTAGGATTCTTTGTTCTATAAAACCTAGTGGAGATACTAGAATGGGGGACTTTTTTCAATGCCTCACTGGTCCAGAGAAGAAAGACATGTAGAATTGTTGAGACTGAAGTCTCAATGGAGGAGAATTAACATTGGAAATCATACTTAGGAGAGGCTCTTGAGGGGAGATCATGGAAGTCCATGAAGATCTGTGGATAAAACTTTTTTCATTGTGGCTTTATGAAGAAACTCATCAAAGATTTTCCCCAAATAGGACCAAATATAGTAGAGTAGTTTTCAATTAACCTGACAATCTCTGAAAAATATAAATTTCCCTTTTGAACTGTGAAGATGTTTAGTGTTCTACAAATTCTATTCCATTACCAGGGAAAGATGTATTAGAGGGAGGAGAGATTGGCAACTCTGAAGACATAGTCTCTAGCATGTTGCATTTTGATTCAAAGGCTGTCCACCTCTGGTGGTTTGAATTCAGAGTGGGCTCAATGGGAGAAAGATGAGAAGTCTCCCCTCCATTAAGATTAACAGGCTTGGGATCTAATGAAGGTGACTGTGAGTGAGAATTCAATTAAAGACAGTGATTGGTTTCGTTTGGTTTTCAGTTTGAACCTCTCAATTAAAAACAAGAACAACAACCAACACAAATATTTAAAACAGGAATGAATTGCATTTTCAGCTACTAATTTACACTGATGTTATAAACTACCATCATTTAAAAAATAAAAGGAATCATTTTCACTTACCCATATTGCTGCAGAGTATCAATGACTACCACCTTCAATACAGTTTATGTCTCAACATCTCCACCATTGGACTAATAGGCAGCATGTTGATAGATGGAGAAAAGATAGAAATTGTCAATAATTTCATCTTGCTTGGGTCCACAGTCAATACCTTTGGAACTAGCAGCCCAGGGAATCAAAATACGTATTACATTGGGAAAGTCGCGTGTTAAAAATTTCTCCAAAATGCTGAAGAATGATGATGTCAGCTTGAAGACTAAAGTGCTTCTGATCCCAATCATATTTTCAGTTACTATGCAGTTGAATGTTGGATAATGAACAATGATGAAAGATTCAATACCTTTGAGTTTTGGTGTTGGAAAAGAGTGGTGAACATCCCACAGACTGCCAAAAAGACAAATAAATATGCCTTGGAAAAGATGCAGCCACCGTGTTTCTTGAAGGCAAAAATAGTGAAGTTTCATCTTATATGTTGTCATCTTATATATTAGATGCAATTGAGTCAAGTACCACTTGGAGCAACACCATGGGCAACATATATAAAACTTTATCCTGTGCTAGTCTCACAATCTCTCATACACTCAAGCCCATTGCTACAGCCATTCTACCAATCCATCTGGTTGAAGGGTTCCTTTCCTTCCTCATCTCTCTGTCCTTCCAAGTCTGATATTTTTTTCCAAAGAATAGCCTCTAATAGCAACATGTCCAAAGTATGTGAGATGAAGTTTTGTCATCCTTGCCTCCAAGAAGCACTCTGTCTTCATCTTCTCCAAGACATGTCTGTTTGTTCTTTTAACAATTCATGAGATATTCAGTGCTCTTCTCCAATAACCACAGTTCAAAATCATCATTTCTTCTGTCATCTTTATTTGTTGTCCAGTTCTCAGACGCATATCAAGGGATTGAAAAGATCATAGACCAAATCAGGCACACCTTGGTCCTCAAACTAACATAATTTCTCTTCAGTAATTTTGAGAGGTCCCTGACTACATGTTTTTCCAATGAAATGGTACAATGTGTATTGTTTGTTGATCCAAGTAAGATGAAGTCATTGACAGTTTCAATTTTTCCTCCATCTATCATGATGTCACTTATTGATCTCATATACATTGGGCTTGTTGTTAGGAAGGGCCAGTCTTTTGAAAAGGACATCATGCTTGCAAAGGTAGAGGATCAGGAAATGAGGAGACCAATCAATGAGGTGGATTAACACAGTGATTGTCATGACCTGCTTGATCCATTGTCTATAAGGTCACTATGAATTGTTGTCAACTTGATGGTGCTTAACTACAACCATATATTTTCAAAAATGTCTCTTTGTTGTTCTTACTACTTAGTCATCTTCCTCAAAATCCTTGAGAACAAAAGCTATCAAGTCAAATTGGGATACTTTCTCTCATTTGTTTAGATTAATCTCAGTGCCAGAAAGGAAGTTTAAGGTCTAGTTGAGATAGTGATATCTACAAAAGAAGAAATCAGTAAAGTCTTTGAGACCTACTGAAAAGAATATTAAAGACTGTAGTTGGCTGGCCTGACTTTAACATGGTTTAATGAAAGACTTTTAACAGTGAAAAGACTACTTGAAATTTATTCACAGAGTTATTCACAAAAAAAGCTATTCACTTTTTTTCACAAGGTTTATGGAAACTTTTCAACTTTTATAACAAGTTAACACAAGAAAGGAGTACCTATATTCACTAAACTAGGCTTCACTCTGTTTCTGAAGAGAGTTCTACACAAACTCCAAAGTGAGTATTTCCATCTCTCCTTTCTTTATATTAACACTGTTTTCTTTATGGCAAAGTTATATATGTACTAAAAGTTACATTATTCAAGGATAATCAAATCCATTCACTTGGTATATTCTAGGACTAGAAGCGAATTTTAGAAGTAAATTGCCTATTAACTATACCTTCTATATATTCTCAGAACAAAGAGTTTAAAGTGTCCAGGAAAGTCTTAGTATTAATCTGAAACCTGTTTTACTAAATCTTACGCTGTCCTGCTGTTTAATAATGTTATGTTGTTGTTATGTGCCATAGAACCACCTGAAAGTCATAGTACAGCAGTTGTGAACCCTGCTCTGTCCTGAACCAGTCTCAGTGATTTCCCGCATTGCTCCAGTCACGGTATCAGTCCATCTCATTTGGAATCTTCCTTTTCTCCTCTGTCCTTCTCCAACGACTGGTCCCTCCTGGCCACATGCCCAAAGTATGTGAGATGGAGTTTCCAAAATGCTAGTTTTCAAGGAGAAACTTAGTCTCACACTCTCCAAGACAGATCTATTTGTTTTCTTGTTGGTCCATGGTATGTTCAAGACTCTTTTCCAGCACCACAACTCAAAGGCATCGATTCTTCTTCTATCATTCTTGGTCATTGTCCAGCTCTCTGATGCATAGCAAGTAATTGCAAAAACCACTGCCCAGATCAGATGCGCCTTAGTCTCTAGACTGATATGATTGCTCCTTAGTACTCTAGAGAGGTCCTTAACAGCAGATTTTCCCAGTGCAATCTATCTTTGACTTATATTTCTTTAATAGTAGTTTATTTACAACATTTGCATCCATTGTTTTTCACACCAAATCTTTCTCATTTCCCTCACTCCCTACCCATCAAACTTTGCTACCCCATGAATTATTCCCCACACATCTTCACTCCTCTGCTTCCACTCTCCCCTCCTTGGATCTTTATACTCACAAGTGGAAAGAGTAGGAAGATACTTCTTGACCAAATCATGTTAGCAGCAAAGTCTTAGAGGCTAAAATCCATCCAATCACTTCCTATGAGGCTCTAAATACAGTTAATCTTGGTGTGAAATATTTTCCATAGTTCAATAAGAATTTATTTTCTCAATAGTGTACTTACTTAAGTTACACCCATAATAAGGTTTGTTTTCTCAAGTGTTCTTAGAAAAGTATCTATTTATTATTATTAAAACATCTTCTAGCTATTATTAAAAATCTGGGTTCTCCAAGAACCATTCTTTCAGCATCCTTATTCTATATAAAGAGTTGCACTGCCAACTCAAAAGCACACAATTTGAATTCACCAGCACCTCCATGCAAGAAAGATGGGCAATCTCCTTTTATATGTTTTTCTTCCTTTTAAAAACCCAAAGGAGAGTCAGGTATGAGTTATTTACAACTCAGTGGTAAGCACCAACAAGAATTCTGAGTATCACCTTGCTAACATTAAAATTTTTCAGCATCACTGACCACTTCATCTCATTTACTCTTCTTTCAAAAGATTTGACATAGTTGATACTTATTTATCTTTGTAGACATTGTTTTTTTTTCAGATTAATGAATGACTGTGTTGTTGTTAGGTACTGTCAAATTGAGAACTCATAGCGACCCTATGAACAAAAGATCTAAACCCTGTTCTATCCTGCACCATCCTCACACTTCCTGAAACACAAGAATTCTTTGCAGTTGTCACTGTGTTGATCCATATGGTTGAGGGACTTCCTTTCTTTTGCTGACCCTCAACAACAGTATATCCTTCTCCAAGGAATAGCCCCTCAAAGCAACAGCTCAAAGTATGTGAGGCAAAGCCTCATCATTCTTACCTCCAAAGGGCACTCTAGATGCACCCTTTTCAAGACATATCTGTTTGTTCTTGGCAGTCTATGTGATGTTCAGTGCTCTTCTCCAATACCACAGCTCAAAGGCATCAATTCTTTTTTTCTGTCATCCTTATTCATTACCCAGTTCTCAAATGTATAGCAAGTAATCATAAAGACTATAGCCTGAATCAGATGCACACCTTAGTCCTCAAATTGACATCATTACTCTTCAACAATTTGGAAAGGTCCCTAACTGCCAATTTTCCCAGTTCAAGATGTCTATTTCCTGACTGTTGGTACGAAGGATGTTAATTGTGGATTTAAGCGAAGCTGTTGGAAGTTTCAGTTTCCTTTTCATTTATCATGATGCTGCCTATCCTTCCAGTCGTAAGAATCTCTGTTTTCTTGAAATTGAATGTAATCATTACTGAAAACTGCATTCCTCAATCTTCGGGAACAAGTACTTCAAGTCCTCCTCACTTTCAGCAAGCAAAGTGTGTCATCAATAACACAGATTACTGATGAGACTCCCTCCAATCTCCATGCCACACAACTCCTCGTTATAGAGTCCAGCTTCTTGAATAATTTGCTCAGCATATAGATTGAATAGTTATGGGGAAAGAATTCAACCTTAACATATTCCCTTCTCTATTTCACTTAAATAAAATTTGTGTTTTATACTGGTTTACTTATAAACTTTGTAAACATTGTTTTCCTTTACCCAGCCTTCCCTTGACCCATTAGATTATGTGACCCTATAATTAACCACCACCCCTGCCATCCATCCTCACTTCTCTGATCCCACCCTCCTTCACCTTGGATACTCATACACATTCTACAATAATGGTCTTATAAAATATTTGTCCTTATCTAATTGAGTTGTTAACAGCATATTTCTCTCTATTCCCTCCCAAGTTAAGTAGTAATTTACAAAATCATTGCTCCTGTGTGCTGTTATTATTCCATCGTGTGAATGTACCATAATTTCTCAATCCATTCAGTTGTGGTTGGACATTTGGGCTGTTCCCATGTTCTTGTGATTGTGAATAACACTGCCATAAACATTGGTGTATGAGTTTCCATTTGTGCCTCAGTTCGCATTTTCTCGTTATATTCCAAGCAGTGGAAAAGCTGGGTTATTAGAATTTCTATGTTCAGCCTTTTGAGGAAATATCAAACTGCTTTCCAGAGTGGTTGTACAATTCCACCAACAATATATAAGAGTTCTCATCTCTCCACATCCTCTCCAACATTTATTACTTGCTATCCTGTTAAACTTTGCCACTGCTACTGGAGTGAGATGCTATCCCATTGTAGTTTTAATTTGCATCTCTCTTATTGCCAGTAATTTTGAGCATTTCATCATGTGTCTGTTTGCCATGCAAATATCTTCTTCTGTAAAAAATCTTTGTATATCTTTTGCACATTTTGTAATTGTGTGATCAGTCTTTTTCTTGTGGAGGCCCAGGAGTATTCTGTAAACTTTTCATATGAGACCCTTGTCAGAAAAGGTATTTCTAAATGGGTTTTTTCCCCTAGTGGTTTTTTTCACTCTGTTGAAAAAGTTTTGATACACATGGGGATTTAAGTTTTAGAAGGCCTCATTTATCAATTTTGTTCTCTCCAGATTGTGCATTTCTTGCTGTATTTGACAGCCTTTTTGGTATATATAGACTATGCCATCTAAGCTTGATCCCAGTTTGCCTCTGATGAGCTTTATGGTGTGGAGTTTTACGCCAGGGCTCTGATCCACCTTGAGTTGATTTTGTAAAGTGTAAGAT
The DNA here is from genome assembly GCF_000299155.1 of Elephantulus edwardii. Lineage (NCBI taxonomy): Eukaryota > Metazoa > Chordata > Mammalia > Macroscelidea > Macroscelididae > Elephantulus > Elephantulus edwardii. Next base: position 4,832,548 of record NW_006399829.1, on the reverse strand, counting down.
GTGGATTCCTGTTTCAGCTTTCTCCAGATAGCTGTCCAGTTTTGCCAGCACCATTTATTGAAGAAGTTGTCATTTCCCTATGTGATAGGTTTTATTTCCTTGTCAAATATTAATTTGAACATAGATAGCTGGGTCCATTTTGGGGTTTTCTCTTCTGTTCCATTGGTGTCTATGCCTGTCATTGTACCAGTACCATGCCTACTATTGCTGTGTAGTAGGTTTTGAGGTCAGGGAGTGCTATGCCTCTCATTTTATTTGTATTTTTCAGAAATACTTTACTTATTCAGAGTGTGTTTCCTCTCCAAATAAACTTGACAATTTCCTTTTCAATCTCCTTGAAAAATGAGTGTGGTATCTATATTGGTATTGTATTGAGCATGTAGCTTACTCTTGGTAGGATAGTAATTTTCCCAATATTGACTCTTCCTATCCATGAACAAGCCAAATTTTTCCATTTATATAGATGTTTTATTATGTCTCATAGGAATGTACTGTAGCATCGGCTGTTAGTGTCTCTAGTTAGGTTCACTCCCAAGTACCTCAATTTGTGTTTGGCTAGTGAAAATGGTATTGCTTTCTTGGTTTTCTTCTCTGAGTGTTCTTTGTTACTGTAGAGAAATCCCACTAATGTTTTGATATTGGTCCTATATCCTGCCATTCTACTAAATTTGTCTACTTGTTCTAACAGGCTTGTTTATTTTTTTTTTAGTCCTTGGGGTTTTCTGTGTACACTATGATTTCATCTGCATGTAGCAATAGTTTAACTATTTCTTTGCTTATCTGAATGTCTTTTATTTCCTTTTCTTGTTGTATTGCCCTAGCAAGTGTTTCCAATACTATATTGAATACTAATGGTGACAGTGAGCATCCTTGTCCTGTCCCTGTTTACAATGAAAAGGCTTTTAGTCTTTCTCCATTGAGAATGATACTGACTCTTGATTTTGCTCTGTTCGCACAACAGTCTCCTGGTCCAGGTATAGGTTCTGAATGAGCAAAATTAAATGCTCTGGGATTTCTATTCTTCTCAATGTGAGCCATAACTTTTTATTATCCACACAAGCAAATGCCTTTGTGTAGTCAATAAAACACAAACAGGCATTTTTCTGGTATTCCTTACTTTCATTCAGGACCCTTCGGACATTAACAATGACATCCCTAGTACCAAGGCTAGATATTTCTATCTATTTATCTCTATCTCTTTCTTACTCTTATCTTACACTCCATTTTATCTCAAAGTTAATTATCCCAAGGTGTTTATCTTGGAATGTCTTAATATGTTAAATAGCAAGCTTTTTAAAATACTGAGGTGTACATGATTAAGCCATTTATTTCCAAATAAATGCTTTGTATTCCTACAAAAATTGATCAACGAATAAGGAAAATTTTGGGAAAAGAAAAGTTCTAATTCCTGTGAATTTTAGTGTTGGGAAAGAGTGTTGCATGTACCCTTGGCTGCCAAAAAAACAAGGACATTTGTCTTGGAAGTCGTGCAACCAGATCTTTACAGGCAAGGATGTTGTAACTTCATCTCACAAACTTTGAGTAAGTTTTCAGGAGGGGCTTGGGAAAAGCAGGAATGTGTCCTTTCTCCATACCTCTGTACTCTATATGTGGAACAGATCATTAAGGAGGCTGGACTTTATGAAGAAGAATGTGGCATCAGGATTATTTGGATGACAAAACTTTGCTCACCAAATCTGAGGAGGACGTGAAGCATTTGAGGCAGAAGGTCAAGGAATGCAATATTCAATACAAGTTACATCATAACATCAAGAAAATGAAGATTCTCGGCATTAGGACAATTTACAGCATAACGATAGATGGAGAAGAGATTGAGGTTGTTAACAATTTCATCTTGCTCTGATCCACAATCAACACTCTTGGTACCAGCAGTCAGGACATCAAAAGATGAGTTGTTTTAGGGAAATCTGTTGTAAGGAACTTCTCCAGAGTGTTAAAGATCAACTATGTCAGTCTGGAGTCTAAGGTGTGTCTGATACAGACTTTTGTCTTCTCAACTGCCTGCTGTGCTATCTGAAAGCTGGACTAATGATGGTAGAATAATCAACCTTTGAGTTGTGGTGCTGCAGAAGAGCACTAGACAGAGTAAGAACTGCCAAGAGAATAAATAGGTCCAGCCTGGAGAGGATGAATCCAGGATGATCCTTGGAGGCAAGCATTTTTAGTCTTTCTCAAAATCTACTCAATGTACTTTTGACATGTTGACAAGAAGGACCAGTCCTGGGAAAAGAATATCATTCCCGGAAGGATAGAAGATCAACACAGAAGACAAAACCTTCGGATGTATGAATTGACACAGTTTCTGTGGCAATGGGGGCAATTGTGTCAGAGATGGTGAGAATAGCTCAGGATAGGGCAGGGTTCAGAGCTTTTGTGCATAGGGCTGCAATGAGTCATGTTGTTGTTGTTGTTGTTGTT
>NW_006399829.1:4806370-4829334 GCF_000299155.1 Elephantulus edwardii | reverse complement strand
ATTGTTAATAGATCTTCCTAATAGCATATAACAACAAAATCATAGGTAAAATAATGAATGATGTTGCTAGTTACCATGAAGTTGACTACAACTCCTAATGACTCTGACCCTATGAACAGATCTGAACCTTACCCTATCCTGCACTATCCTCATGATTTGTGAAATGTTTGAGCCCATTGTTACAGTTCTCTGGTTAAATAATCTAGTTGAGACTCTTCCTTTCTTTTTCTGACCCTGCACATTTACCAGTATGATATTCATTTCCAAGAACTGGTCCCTCCTAACAATGTGACCAAAGAACGTGAGATGAAATTTCACCATTCTTGCCTCTAAGGAGTACCTTGAGTGAAGTTCATTCAAGATAGATCTGTTTTGCTTTGTTTTTCTTTTCTTTTGGCAATCTATGAGATATTCAGTATTTTTCTCTAACACCGCAGTTCAAATGCATCAATTTTTCTGTCATCCTTATCGTGGTTGGAGGGAAATAAAGAAAATATATACTCACTACTTCCAAGCATGACAAATTTTAGTAGAGAGTATTTTTAAACCCCACACATACATTGTAGTTTTTTTTTCTCCTATTGTTATTAACTTGTTTGTTTTGACTAAAGTATATTTATCCAAGAGAATATAACTACCTTGAGGGCATAAAGACTATCCTGTTTACTATTCTAGGTCTAGAATAAAGATAGTGTCAGGTACATACACATACTCAAAGATTACATGTTTTCTAACTCATTTAGTTAGAGTCAGAAAACGTGTTTAATCCTCAAACAAGACAATTCAATATATTTGTAGATGAGTAGATTATTTAACAATGTTAAATTTAGATTTCATTAAATGTTGCTTTTGTTGTTGTTAAGTACCATCAAGTCAAGTACAATTCATAATGACCCTATGAACAAAAGACCTGAACCATGTTCTATGACTCATATTTTCTCTATGTTCATAGAGTTTCCAGAAGCATGTGGTTTAGGAAGTGGATGCCAGTCTTTCTTCCAGACCTGAATGAACCAGGGAGCTCCACCAAACACTGTCCATGATGGGTAACCATTATGGCATTTGACACACTTATGGCACAGCATTCTGCATTACAGCAAACCCAAGTTACTTCATTGCAGCTGCTGTACCATTTAAAAGAGTCTTCATCACCAAATTAATTAACACTATGCTCAAGGACAACAGGCCTGAGGGCTCTACTACTTTTTAAATACAAGACATTTCTATCAGGTGCTAGTTGACTATAAGCAAAGAGACTTCCAGCCCACAGCTCATTGTGAGCTAAATCTGGAAAATCAACTGACTCCTGATTGTGGATGGAAAAAACCCAAAAATCAATCAAACGTTCCATACTCAACCCTCATCAAGACTCAAGAAACTATCTTCCAGAATTTCAATAAATTACAAAACTATGTGGTGCTGGAGAAGAGTACTGAGAATACCATGGACTGCTAGGAAAACAAATAGATTTGTCCTGGAGAGGGTTAAACCGGGTGGCTCCTTGGAGGCAAGGATTCTGAGGCTCTGTCTAACTAACTTTGGACATGTACTGAGGAGAGACCGGTCCTTGGAGAGGGACATCATGCTTGGGAGGGTGGAGGGACGGCGCAGGAGAGGAAGGCCCTCTATGAGGTGGATTGATTCAGTGACTGGGATAATTGGGATGGGAGTGTGAGAGACAGTGCGATTGGCACAGGACAGAGCGGAGTTTAGGGCTGTTGTACATAGGGTCGCTATGAGTCGCAGGCGACTCGATGGCACATAACAACAACAACAACAACATAAGAAACCTCTGTTAAGACCATGCAGTTCAACATTATTTATATGTTTTAAGTATTACAATTATACTCTAATCATTGTCTATATGAAATGCCTATTTGTTAAAATGTTGCAAAGATTAATTTGAGTTTTATACAAAGCACAGGCCAGGAATTAAAATTATAATTTTCCACTACAACAGATATATAATTTCTCAAGTAATATTTTATTACAGAAATAAATATTATAAATCTTTGAAATACTGTATCACTTTACTGCATTTAGAGTATATGAAAATAATATTCATAACTGGTTTACATGAAATTTTCATAGTTTTGTCTAATTAATGGGGAAACATTCGTAGACAATGTACTCAATGACTTTGATTAAATTTTTAAATTGCATATATGATACTTTTGAAAATTCTACCAGTATACCTCAATAGCATAAACTTTCTGACTGTATCATTTTGCCAGCTGTAAATTACCCACCACCCAGTCATGGGGATAGCCTTGCACAACAAAAAGAAATAAAGACCACATTGCAGCAAAGGATGAAAAGTTTATAATGGACTACTAACTAAGAGGTTGTTGTTCTTTATACTCAAAGGAATTAAAGAATAAAGACTGGAGATTAGTTCCAGGAAAATATGTTAAAAAATTTAACCCCATTGAATCATTGATTCTGATTTATAGACACCCTGCAAGACAAACTAGAACTGCCCGTTAGCACTTTTTAAGGTTGTAATTTTTATGAATACAAACTATATCATTTTTCTTTCATGGGATGACTAACAATATTTTGGTGGTTATTGTTGTTGTGTGCCATCAGGTCACCTGCCACTCATTGTGACCCTATGTACAACCGCTCTCTCTGAACTCCGCCCTATCCTAAGCCAGTGTCACTGACTTTGACACACTTAACCCCATTGCCTGAGATCAATCCATCTGATCTGTAGTCTTCCTCTCCTAGGCTGTACCTCCACCTTCCAAATATGATGTCCTTCTCCAAGGACTGGTTCCTTATGGTTATGTGCTTAAAGTATGTGAGAGAGAGCTTCAGAATCCTAGACTCCAAGGAATAGCTAGGTTTCACCTTTTCAAGGAAAGACCTATTTGTTTTCTTGGCAGTCCATGGCATGTTCAAGATTCTTCTCCAGCACCACTGCTCAAAGGCATCAATTCTTCTGTCATCCTTAGTCATTATCCAGCTGTCTGATGCATAGTGAGTAATTGTGAAGACCATGGCTTGGATCAAGCACAGCTAAGTCTCTAGACTGACATCGTTGCTTCTCAGTATTCTGAAAGTTTCCTGACAGCAGATTTACCTAATGCTTTTCATCTTTTGATTTTCTGACTGCTGGTGCCAAATGTGTTGATCATGAAGCCAAGCAAGCAGTAATTGTCAACAAGCTTCATCTTTTCTCCATCTATCATGGTGTTGCCAATTGGCGCAGTGGTGAGAATCTTTCTCTTCTTGATGTTGAGCTTCAATCTATATTGAAGACTACAGTCCTTGACCTCCTGCAGCAAACACTTCAGGTCCTCCTCAGTTTCAGCAAGCAAGTTTGTGTCATCTGCATATATAGGTTGTTGATGAGTCTTCCTCCCGAAAGCCCAGCCTCTAGAATGATTTGTTTTGCAGAGACTGAAAAGGTATGGAGACAGGATATATCCCTGACACTCTTTTTCCTGATTTTGAACCATGAAGTGTTTTCCTGCTCTGTTCTGAGGACTACTTCCTGGTCCAAGTATATGTTTCACATTAGCACAATTAATTTGTCTAGATGCCCATTCTCCTCAAGGTTAGACACAATTTGTTGTGATCCACACAGTCAAATGCCTTTGCATAGTCAATGAAACACAGATAGAAATTCTTCTGGTACTCTTCCTTAATCACAGCACTACCTGAAATCCTTAGAAATTGTGTGATGTCACCACTAGGAACCACTGAGTTGATTCATTGTAACCAAATGAGTAACAGATAGAAACCTTGCCTTATCTTGTGCCATCGTTACCACCACTGATATGCTGGAGCCCATTGTTAGAGTTCCTGTGTCAATGTATCTTGTTGAGGATCTTCCTCTCCATCTCCAGTTCTCCACCTATCCCATCAGGTTGTCTTTTTCCATCCTTGACTCTAAGGAGCCTCTTGCTTGGACTTCTTCCATGATACTTGTTTTTGTTATTTTTGTTTTCTTTTGTTTTGTTTGGCAGTTTATGGGATATTAAGTACTCTTTTCCAACACCACAACTCAAAAGTATTGGTTCTTCCTTAGTCATTCTTGTTCATTGTCAGACTTTCAGATGCATTGGAAGTAATTGGAGAGATCCTTTATCAGATTTGTCCTAATGCAAAATACCTTTTGATTCTTGCATGTAATTATCACTGATATTCATTATAAATCAAAGTAAAATGAATTTGTTGGAAACTTCAATCTTTTCTTCCTTTGTCATGATATTGTCTATTGGTCCAAAGATTAGGATTATTTTTTCTTCATAGTAAGATAAAATCCATATTTCAAGTCATTGAAAATTCAAAGTATATATTTCCCTAAGTCAGCCAAACACACTGGAATTACGGTTCCCTCTCCTTTTCAGCTTTTTCTAATCTTCCAAATCTATTCAGTCATGGTGAACTAAAAAATAAGGAAATGAACTATTGCATAATATCCAAATCTCTTGCTTCTCAAATTAGATTTTCACCAGAGTAGGAAACAAGTAGTAGTTTCCCCACTCAAAGATTCAAAGTGGTGTGATTGCCCATCATATATTTGAAAGAAACTCATGCATGTGAACTTTGTTTGTTGTATAATTCATAAGCAACTTTTGTTTCTATTGACCCCATTTTGAAATAATTAGAAACCTTGTTTTTCTTTAGTTTGTAGTAGAAGACAGCTGTAAAGCTCCCACTCTGATCGAATCTCCTGCCTCTCTTTGTAAGCATTTTTTGTTTGTTTGTTTTGCAAAAAATGAAAGCTGTAGGGTATAGACAACCCTTAAAAGTCTTTCTGCTTCTGGAATTGGAGATCCAAGAGCATCTTCCCAGAGAATTGCTCCAAGAAAGAAAAGGTGTAAGCCCGAAAGGAGAGTGTTAAGTAAGAAAGTCAGAAGAGGTTATCAGGATCTGGACACACACATCGATTAGCTAGAAGGAAATCCGGGTAGGCCAAGATTCAAATGCTGGTTTTATTTCAGATTTCTGGAATGATCTTTGGGAATTTCTGCTTTATTTCTTTTCGGTCACCTAACTCCCAAGAATTCTGAAAATTACATGAGATTAGAGTGGGGAAGCACCTTTGTCTCTTGGAAAATTCCAAATAATAATTAGAATATTTTCTATAGCTCACAATCTCATTATTGCTCATGGATATTTATTTAAGTATTTGCACAGAGTTCTGTTATCACAGATTATATCAGAAATGACAGATGACTGCTCTATTTATCAGGCTCTCAAAGGAATGTGTGCACTTTTAAGCAACATGCTGGGAAAATCAGAACTTCCCTAATTTAAAAGAAAACAATTCTGACCTTTGTGATATTTAAAAATATATAGCAGCAATAAGCCATGGGATTAAAGATAGTTGTGCTCAGTCACACAGGTCACACTGACTTAAGTGAATAAAAATTACACTAGAAAATGTCTTTGGAGATCTCATACATTCTCCTAGAAATTAACATGGTTTATGTTTAGTTGGTTAGTCTATACTTTCTCCCCTAAATTCTTCCCTCTCAAGCAAAGAGAATTAATTAATTATATTTTTAGGTTCTCTGGTAAACACAATCAATCCAAAGTAGGAGTAATATCACTGAAAACAGTGTTTGGGTTCCAGGTTTAGTCTAGTCTGACCACATGGTATTTACTAAAAAGCCTGTCTCCTAGCTATGCCAATTAATCAAGGCTTATGTTCTGAACCTAGAACTTTCATGATCAAAATGTTCTTACTTATGAAGGAAATGTTTGTACTATATTTTTTAAAAAAGAACCTACTACTAAAAATATTCCCAACCTTTGAAATTAAAGTTTTTTTTTTTGTTTTTTTAAAAAGTTTATTATTGTGTGTGTGTGTGCGTGTGTGTGTGTGCTGTCAAAACAGACCTGACTGGTACAGCAAGAGATTGTTCCTCCTTCAGCAGAACATCTGGTGGATTTGAACCATGCACCTCTTGGATATTTATTCTTTATGTATATGTTTGTATATGTATATGTATATGTATATGTACATGTATATGTATACACACATATATATGTATATATACATATATATGTATATATATATACACACACATTTTACATATTCATAATACATGCAAAAGTGTATAAAATGCATTGCTTTAAGTATTAACATATGGTGTTAAATTGTAATATTCCCCATTGATGTAACATCCATTTTTTATAGACTTTGATTGCTAATCAAGTTTAGGACTTACATATTTTAGTCAGACTGATACACTAGAAAGTACATATAATCTGACTGCAAGATAGTACAGGCAAAATGTATACAGTCACAATTAAATTGGGCTATCTGGTCATTGTAATTGAAAATTTCTTGAAAGCACAATTAATTACAAAAATAATTTCAAAATTAGCAGAGAAAGGTATTATGAACATATATAATCCATGTACCACTTAGTTCTTATTTTGGGAACCATGGTTTAATAACAACCACTGAGTTCCTATTCTAAACTTTCCAGAAATATAGGGGATAGAAGAGATGGGCAGAGAGAAAGCGGGGAGAGAAACATGGAAAACAGGCAGGGATGGACAGCAAAACCCCAGTTTTGATTTATAGTGACCTAATAAGATATGAGCTATGCTGGCCTAGTGAGTTGAGATTTGTGTTGCCAACCCAAAGCCAGGTGGTTCAAATCCACCCGTTGCTCTGTGGGAGAAAGATGGGCAGTTTTCTCTCATGTGATTTATACCAACTGAAGTGTCACCTATGAGTCAGTTCTGACTTACGGGCTTAACATAACAACAACATAGGACAGAGTGTAACTTCTCCATAGGATTCCCGTGGCTGAAAATTCTTAGAGGAGAAGACTGTCACATTTTTCTCTGACTGGTGAGTTTGGATCACCAGACTATTTCTTAACAGCAAAATTTCCTCAAGTTCCTATAGAGAAGACAGTCAAATGAAAGGTAAGAAGAAAAGAAAGGGGGAATAATGAGACATCAGAATGAGCGTTAGATAAATGTATGCCTTGCTGATTTTCACTCTCATGCCTTTCTACTTACAACTTCCTGTATGTTCAAAAGTTTAATATGTTTTTCTTTCCAACTTTGCTGTGTAGGAACTGCATTTTTTTCTACAATGTAATAGACTGTCTAGTGGTAACAGGGGAGAATTTTTACACCATCTTCTAAAAATGGCATAGAAAATTTATTGAGACGACAAACTAGTATGTCCTGAGATTTTGGTTCTTGATAGTGAAATCAACTTTATATTACACAGATTCCGTGGTATAAGTGCCTTTGACATGTGCTTGATGAAGAGAGGAGTAAACAACACTGCAATAACAAGGTGGTGAGAGAGTATCTATTTTTACATTGGCTTTTAGCTTGTTTGCCTTTGCTTTGCTTTTTAGAATTAGGATTTCCCTGTGGAAATAACTGAGCACAAAGTATGAGGAAACTTAAGTCCCAGAACGATTTCACTGCTTAACTAGCTTAAAGTTTGTTTTATATGTAAGAATTAAACACACATAGTTTCCACTTATAGGATACGTCACATGGACTCGTTATCTGCTCTGCCTTATTAACTTGAAAACAATTGCAAAAGTGCTGGTCAGTATGACCATTTCTGTATTAACGATTACATTTTGTCGCTGGGTTTAACCTGACTCATGTTCTCTGTGGTTTTCCATGGATGATTTGAGGGAAACAAATTGCCTGCCTGTCTTCAAAGGAGCTTCTTGGTGGGGCTGAACCTCTAACTATTTTGTTAGGAGCTGAGCCTTACCTTTTATAACACTTAGCAACGTCACCAACTCATATGGAGATATAATTATCTTCAGTTATTAGGTTCCTTGTACCAATCACTCCTTTTCTTCTAGATTTTCTTTCTTATTTAAGAAAATGTTATCGAGTTTTAGATCATCATTTCTATGATCTATCTTGACCATTTGAAATTTTATTTTCTATTCATGGAAATTCCAAAATCTTCTCTTTTAAATTGTGGTACATTCACACAATGGAATACAGTGGAGCACTCAGGGGCAGCAATTTTTTAAAAGACAACGTAACTTGGGAGAGGTTGGAGACAGTCTTATAAGGACAAATACTGCAAAAGACCAATATTGTAAAAGTAGGACAACTAGTAAAACATGTATGGGCACTCAAGGGATGGCTGCTGGTGACAAGTAGGGGCGAGACCACAGGTTGCACAGTTTGGTGGGTGGAGGAAGGGAGGGAAGGAAACGGGAAAGATTCAGATGAAAAGATAGGACAATGATGGGCAAGTTCCAATGGTGATTCATTTTATAAAGCATAATGCATGAGAATGATTGTATGAAATACAATATGAATTAAGAACAGTGTGAAACCCAATGTGTATGAACTCTGTAAACAAACTAACTTTTTAAAACAGTAAAAAAAAATTCCAAAACATGTAAAAAAGTTCTCTTTTAAGTAATTCACTTTTCTCCCTTCTGTTATCTCTGCCTAAGCCTGTAGTTCTGATTGGCAAAGGAGATATATTTTCCCCATGTATAGGAAGAGGGAGAATCAATAAACTAACCTATCTACAATAACAACCATGTGTTGCTATGAGACATACCGTGACAGAGCTGAACACCATCATCTTTCGCATGCAAGTGGAAGGTATAAACAAGGTGAAGAGTGAAGCTTTATTTGTGTTAGCAACAAATGCAGAAGAGCAAAACAGCTACTTCAATAACACTGTCCATGGCCTGGTGCAAAACAAAAGAGATCTAGCAGTCCCAGGCTAAGTGAATTAGTGCTTCTCAATGATGCCATTGCCCAGGGCAAGGTTTTGTTCTTCCTCTGTGATGTCTTTTCAGTGCCAAATAGCTTGTCAGCTTCCACTAATGAAGAGTTAGTCGGCTGAGACTGTGAGCTGGACATATCCCAAGGGTGATGGTTGCCTTTTTCATAGGTTGTTAATGGGACTTCTCTTTTGGCCTTAGATGATCTTTTGGGGTAGAACTAACATAACAATGTAAACAGAAAAGTTAGACTTGCTTTCTACCTTCTTAAAATTTATTTTACTTTATTAAGTTTTTATTAATTATTTTTAATGCAACATATATATATTTTACAGCATATTCTTTCCATTTAATTTTCCCCCATTCATTCATTGTTGCACATTTTCCTCCCTGCCCACCCCACGCACCCAGTTCTTTTATCTCTTTGAAGAAAAAAAATTCTTTCATTGTTATACAATCCCCCCCAGTCCACGGTCCACTTTAATATGCATTTCTTTTTCTGTAGTCTTGTCATGAAAATAACACCTAATCTTATATTCCTTTTAAACAGTTCTCTCTCTCATCTGTTTCAATGCAGTATACATTATTTATTCTCTCTTTTCTTAGGTTCCTCACAACCCTCTTGTTAGTCCCATTTTTCAACAGTGGTACTATGCAGTGTTTGTCCTTTTGTGACTGAGATATTTCACTCAGCATACTGTCCACCAGGGTCACACATTTTGTATAATATTTTGTGAGTTCCTTGTTTTTCAATGCAGCATTGTGTGAATATGCCACAACTTGTCTATCCATTCATTTGTTGATGGGCACTTAGGTTGTTTCCAACTCCTTGCTACTGTGAACAAAGCCATGATAAACATGGGTGTGCAAGTCCTGTTTTATAACAGTGGCATTATGCAGTATTTGTCCTTTTGTGACTGAGATATTTCACTCAGCATACTGTCCTTCAGGGTCACCCATTTTTTATAATATTTCATGAGTTCTTTGTTTTTCAATGCAGCATAGTATTTCATTGTGTCTACATTTTCTATCAGAACTACAATACTTTTCTCTGTCACTCTGCCACAACTTTGACAATTTTGTGATCTTTCCTTACTTTTTTTTCCTTTGTACCCCCAGACCAATATGTTGTTGTGGTTATGTGCCATCAAGTCACTTGTGACTCATAGTGACCCTATGCACAACAGCCCTAAACCCTGCTCTATCCTGTGCCAACCTTATTATCTCTAACATATCTACCTTCATTACCCTAGTCACTGAATCAATCCATCTCATCAAAAGTCTTCCTCTTTTGTGCTGTCCCTCCACCTTATGGATAAGGACATGCAGCTTGGAAAAATGGACCAATATATGATATGGAAATGGTGACCCTGATAGGAAATAGACTATGTAGTGTAGTTATACTTAACTGACATGTGAGGGGGGTAGACTGTAAAATCTCATATAATTTGCACATCTTGTTAGTACAATTAAAGTGATTGGCTAACAAGTCTTCCTTGAAAACACAAACTAACTCTTGGATTCCCTGCTACTTCACATGAACATAAAGATTAGAAGTCTTCTAGAAAAACAGAAATATTGTCTTGGGAAATGAACCCTTACTCATGAAGATTTCGAAAGCACCATTGTTTTGCTCTGACTGGTTTTCTTTTGATTTCAATAATCATAGCAATTTTGGGATTCTATAGATGTTAACAGTTCACATGTACCTATTCATAAATCAAATACTTTTTAAAAAAGACTCTACCTGCAGCCAGGAAATTAAAAGATGAGTTGCATTGGGAAAATCTGCTGTCAGAGACCTCGCCAACATACTGAGGAGCAATGATGTCAGTCTGGAGACTAGGACGCACCTCATACAGGCCATGGTCTTTGCCATTACTTGCTGTACTTCAGAGAGTGGAACAATGACTAGGAATGATAGAAGGAGAGTTGATGCCTTTGAGCTTTGGTGTTGGAGAAGAGTACTGAATATACCATGGACTTCTAGGAAAACAAGCAGGTTTGTCCTGGAGAGGATGAAGACAGGCTGCTCCTTGGAGGCAAGGATTCTAAGCTTCTTCTGACATACTTTGGACATGTTGCAAGGAGGGACCAGTCCTTGGAGAGGGACATCGTACTAGGGAGGGTGGAGGACAGTGCAGGAGAGGAAGACCCTCAATGAGATGTATTGTTTCCATCACTGGGGCAGTGGGGATAGGTTTGTCAGAGATAATGAGATTGGCAAGGGATAGAGCAGGCTTTAGGGCTGTTGTACATAACGTGGCTATGAGTCACAAGCTACTTGATGGCACATAACACAACAACAACAACTGTACAAATATTGTAAGGAGTACAAACTTGATTTAAAGTATATTTATCAAGTAGATCACAGTCTGATTAAAGAGATTAATGCATGAATATAAGAATATTTTATTCATGCTTTATGCTCTTTCATGGAAAAATAACATCAATATTTCAAGTGCAGCATGATCTTTATCTTTTCTCTCTTACATTTACATGACACTGGTTATAAAATTTTGAAAGTCACAAAGATCAAACTCATTGTGTCATCGATTACAACTCATAGTAACCCTCAACTGGGTTTCCTATGTTATAAATCTTTATGAGAGGAAAATGTCTATCATTCAACCATGATATTCAGAGATTGCCTATTAGGCTTGGAGTAACTGGTTGATTTGAACTAACATTTTGTTTAGCAGAACACCATGTTGCAGGTACTCCTACACTGGTCATAGGAACCTACACAGTCTATATTCAAAATTTTTAATGACTCATTCTTTTCTTCCAGGAAAATAATTTAATTTCATTTAGCAACTACAGTTATTATATGCATTAAGCCTTTGATCACTTTTCACATTACTAGGCTATTTTCCACTTTTAAATTTTCTTAAAAACTAGTTCATTGAATAAAAGTTTATAAATTTTATTTGTGTTTCAGATGATTTCCCATAGAAATTGATCACCACTGACTGATATTATTAACTTTTTATAATGTCTAAGCAACAAGGATACTATCTATGAAGAGAGCAACAGGTTATTACAAAGAAAAAAGAACCAAAATGAATGACTGAAGAAATTACAATAATTACCTTAGAGGGTCAAGAAGCCTAAAAAAGTGAAGAGATAGTGAAGTAAAAAAACTGAACAGAATAGCAAGGAGGGACTGGTCCTTGGAGAGGGACATCATGTTTGGCAGAGTGGAGGGGCGGCGAAGGAGAGGAAGACCTTCAATGAGATGGATTGATTCTGTGACTAGAGTGGTGGGAATGAGTGTGTTTGAGATGGCTAGGTCGGCACAGGAGTTTAGGGCTCTTGTACATAGGGTCGCTATGTGTCACAAGCGACTCGATGGCACATAACAACAACAACAAGGTCAAGAAGACAAAGCATAATGTTATAACAAAATGTGCATACAGCTTGAGTCAGCGGGAAGGATTAAATAACAAATATCAAGCCAAGAGTTCAATACTAATAGATGTCATGGGCAATATCTTGAATGATTCAGGAAAAACAATTCAAAAGGAGTTGGAAGGAGTACATAGGGTCACTTAACCAAAAAGAATGGGTCAATACTGAAAAATTTCGTGAAGTACCATATGAAAAAGAGCTAGGAGTAACAAGGGATGAGTTCAAGCTTGTTTAATGGCATTGGCAGAATATAAGGCTCCAGGTTTTCCTGGGATACCAGTGGACTTGTTTCAACTAACAAATGCAACCCTGGATGTGCTCACCAGGATAGGACAGAAAATATTTAGAGACCAGCTATTTGGCCTACTGACTAGAAGAGATTAATATACAAAGAAAGGTGATCCAACAGAAAGTGAAACTCATAGAACAATATCATTAATATAACGCACAAGTAAAATATTGCTAAAGATTATCCCAAGGTGACTGGAATAGTATATTGATGGGGAACTGACAGAAGTTTAAATGAGCTTTAGAAGAAGTCCTTGCACCAGGGATAACATTGCTAATATCAGATGGATCCTGGCTTAAAGCAGATAATGCCAGAAAAATGTCTATTTGTGTTTTATTGATTATGCAAAGGGGTTTGACTGTATAGATAATAGCAAACTATGGCCAACATTAAGAAATATGAGATTCCCAGAAAATTAATGGTGTTCATATGAAATCTCCATTGAGACCAAGAAGCTGTTGTCTGAAAGAACAAGAGAACACCAAATGGTTTAAAATCAAGAAGAGTGTGCATGACAGTTGTATCCTATTCATTTTGTATGCTGAACAGATTATTCCTGAAGCTGAACTCTATGAAGAGGTATGTGGCATCAGGATCAGAGGAAGACTCACCAACAACTTGTATTATTCAGATGACACAACCTTGCTTGCTGAAAGTGAGGAGAATCTGAAACTTCTTGCAAAAAAGTTGACTATAGCCTTCAATATTGACAACATCTCAACATTTTAACAAAAACCAAAATTCATCATCTCTTAACCCATAGGCAATAATATGATAGGTAGAGAGAAGACTGAAGTTGTCAATGATTTTATGTTACTTTGAGTCACAATCAACACCCTTGGTACTAGCAGTCATGAAATTAAAAGATGTATTGCATTGGGAAATCTGCTTTCAAGGCCCTATCCAAAGGGCTAAAGAGAAATGATATCAGTTCAAAGAGTAAAGTATGACTGATTCAAACCACGACTTTTTTCAGTTACTTGCTATTCATCTGGAAGTTGGACAATGAATAAGGATGATAGACAAAGAATGCTGCCTTTGAGTTGTGGTGTTGAGGAAGAATACTGCATACTTGATGGACTGCCTAAAGAACAAAAGTCTATCTTGGAGAAAGTGCAGGTAGGGTGCTCCTTAGAGAAAGGATTGTGAAACTTCCTCTCACAAACTTAGGACATTTTGTTATTAGGAGGAGCCATTCTTGGAACAAGACAGTGCACTTGGAAAGGTATATCATACTTGGAAAGATGAAGGAGAAGAAGAAACTTAACACAGTCACTGTTACGATAGATTCAACTATATCAGAGATGATGAGGACGGCACAGAACAAGACAGGGTTCAGATTAGTTTTACATAAGTTGCCTATGAGTTGTAGTAGACTGAATGACATCTAACAAGAACCACAACAACACATGAGTGAGTACTGTCCCTAATCTGAGAGATTATGTGGAAGGAAAGGGTTATGTAAAACTTAAAAGGATGAGAGTAATACAAAGACAACTGCATTGCAAACAACAGCAGACATTGTTAACTAATCATTTCCATACTGTTGATAAAGTAAGAAATTAACTATCTTTATCTAATTCATATTTCTTCTAGTTCCTGTTTAAACTTTCAATTGATCAAGCCCGATAAAAACTAGGAGGCCTTAAAACTTGTAATTTAGGCAAATAAAGTCTTGGGGGCAAAGAACAGGATGGATTAGCATTAGGAATGGATGTAGAGGCATAAGTGATCAATTTCCTATATAGAATATCAAGGAAATGTGAAAAGACTCTCTCTCAATCTTTCTGGCTCTTTGTCTCTGTCTCTCTATTTTCCTTATCTCTCTTCTTACTCACCTCCTAACAGGCACAAGTAAGAATAATAAGAAGAAACCTTCAGAAAAAAATTAGAGCAAAATATTTATAGATGTTTATAAATAGAAAATCTATGGTAAGGAAATAAGGGGGAAATGTCATATAATAAGTATAGGATGGTGTTTGATTTTTTTCTTTCCGTTTGGAGACTGTTAGGAATAAAATACAAGATAGAGTAGGCAAAATGTGAGTCGGTGTGGCAAATACCATCTCCTTATGAGTTCATCAACTGGCAGGGTGATAACTATTCACCATACACACAACAATGTTGATAACTTTAAAATCTGAGCATCCAGTAAATTACATGAATAATTCAGAGTGAGGAAAAAGCTTTGTGTATTCTTCCCTTTAAATTATATATTTTTATGATATTAACAGAAATGGCAAAATTGTAACTATTCAAAGAGAATTTTGTGTAAATATTCTTTAGAAGGAAGTTCTGTGAATTGCTGAGGAGTGAGTTTTACAGTTCACACACACAAGAAGGGAATAGCATCAGTGAGAAAGAATGATGCTAATATGTGAATCATTCTGCTTCTCAAGTTGTTATACCCTCAGGTCCACACTTATCAAATGCTGTGCTGAATGATGTGGGGTATTGGGAATCTGAGGTTGGCTGGAGGCTTTAGTCTCATTTTTCCCTCACGAGCCTATATTTGGTAATCTGTATGGACATACTGAATTATTTTAATGCTTAGTATCTGAGTTTCAGGGAAAGCTAATTAATGTTTTTGTCTCAGTTACTTGTCAGTAGTACAAATAATAATCAAACTTTGTAGAATTTTTGGAATAAATGCTGAGGGCTCTTAAGAAGTCAAAATGGTGAGATTTCCCTTCACTTACTTTGGGCGTGTTGTCAGGAGGGGCCAATTCTTGGAACAGGACATCATGCTTGTAAAAGTGGAAGGTCAGAGAAAGAGAAGAAGACCTTCAACAGGATGGATTTGACACAGGAACTGCAACAGTGAAGACTGAGAATGCGCAGAATTGGGCAAGCTTTCCTTACGAGTGAGAGTCAACCGATGACACGCAAAACCCACAATAAACGTGGAAGGGTCTTTAAAGATTTCAGAATACACATAAAGTTATATGTCTAGAATTCAGTAGCTTTGCTGTTGTTGTTCGGTGTCATTCGGTAATTTTCAGCACATAGTGACGTTAGGTACAGCACATTGAAACATTACCCAGGCCAGCACCCTCCTCACAAACATTGCTGTGTTTGAGCTTATTGCAGCAGTCATTGTTTCAAACTATGTCATCCAGGGTCTTCTTTTTAGGTGACTCTCTACTAAATATGATGTCCATCTTGAAGCACAGGTGCTTTTTGAAAGTATGTACAAATGAGGTAATATCAAGCCATCTTCACTTTTATCTTTATATTTTTATTATTAATTATTAATCCATGCATACTTTTCTCCTTTTCTCCCTCCCACTAAGTCCCCTTGTAAGACCAGTAATTTCCATACACATGGTTTCTAATCATCTATTCCTTTTGAATGTCTCTCGTTTCACTCATTCAAGTGGGTGAAACCTTAAAGTAGCATTCTGGTTGTACATCTTCCGATATAGATTTGTTTGTTCTTCTGGCCACCATTGTTTTCAATTCAGAGCATCTCTATGGATAGTAGAGCAAAACATTGTCAGGTCTTGACCTGTTCTCACAGTCATTGCTCTATTTAAGTTCATTATTGCAGTAACTACATCAATATATTTTATTGAAGGCCTCCCTCTGTTTTCCTGAGCCTCCATTTGACCAACCAAACTGTTCTTCAGGGACTTACCTCTCCTGATAACTTGTTCAAAGTATGTGAGATAATGCCTCACCATAATCAATCTTAAGGGGTATTCTGGCTACATTTTTATCAGTTCCTGCTTGTTATTATGAAATCCATCATATATTCAGTATTCTTCATCAACACATTACTTCAAATGCATCAGTTCTTGCTTGGTCTTCTTTAGTCATTGCCCAAAATGTGTACCAAAGTCCCTAGCATGGTATCTTTGGTTTTTGACGCTGTAAAAAGTTCTTGGCAACAAATTTTCCCAGTGAAATTTATTGTTGGATTTCTTGACTTGTGCTTCCATGGATGTTAATTGTGGATCCAAGTAAAATTAGATATTTGGAAATTTCAATAATTTTCCACAGATTGTAGTGCTGCTTAGTGGCTGAGTTGTGAGAACATTTGGGTTTTTAAAAAAATATTATGATGCAATTCACAATAAAAATTTTAGGTTATATCTGTATCATTAAGGGTTTCAATAATTCTTTTGCTTCTAACAATCAAGATTATATCTTCTGCTTATTATAGGTTATTAGTGCATCTTCCTCTAATCCTGATATCACGTTCTTCTTCATATAGTCCAGTTTGTCAGACTATTTGCTCAGCATGCAAACTGAATGAGTATGGTGAAAGAACACAACCCTGATATGCCCTTGTTCTGTTTTTAAACCTTTTAAAATTATTTTGTCTTAAAAACTGCCTTTTTGTTTATACACAGTCTCCCCATGAACACAACCAAGCCTTCTGGAATTCTCATTCTTCACGATGTTATCCACAATTTGCTATCGTCTACAAAGGAGAGAGAAGGTAGGAGAGGGGAGATGAGGGGTTGAGAAGATTTCAACCCCCCTAATCCAGAGACTAGAAGAACTGGACAGTGTCACACTACCACAGCTGAATTTTCTAAAAGGGATTCCAGTGGAGGATCCTGGAAAGAACGGAAGAAAAATGTGGAACAAAACACACATTTTTAAAAATGGCCAACCTTGTTGGTTTTAGACAGATTGAAGAAAAGATGGAGTCTATGGTCTTTCATAATTATTTGATCCTAGAACTAAACTCATCCTTGGAACTCATGGTTAGAGAGGCACATAAATAAGGTGAATAATAACATTAAGAAGGTATTCATTTCTTACAACAATCAACAACACAAGCTAGAGAGGAGAGCACATTTCCTGGCATAAATTTGAGATCTTTGGAAAAATTATTAAAAATGGAAAGATTAAAAAAAATGACAGTCACAGAGAGAAAAAGAGCTAGTGCAATGCAGGGATTGGAATGAACCTCGTAAAACAATATATGCATCAGTGTTTGAATGGACATTCACTGTGCAAACTTCCACTCAAATGAAAGTAAAAATCTTTCTAAAATTAGAATTTACAAAATCACTAATAATTTAAATTGTTAATTAATATTGACAACAAAGAACTAATTTTTACTAAACACTGTTAGTTGTAGTAAAAAAAAATAAAATAAAAAAACCTCAGACTCAAAGTTGATCCTCCATTTGTTTCTGCCACTAAAAATTGAACAAGAGCCCTGTAGATGTTCATTGAAATGAAAAATAAAAAAATTTTTTTTAAAAGTTGAACAAGAGATTTTTCAATTTCTCCATGGAATGGCTTGTGGATTTGAACTACCAGAATGGTTTCTTAATTAGTGGCACATCTCTATGAACTACACCACCAAAAGTGTTGTTGTTGTTGTTGTTGTTGTTATATGCCGTCAGGTAGCCTGAAACCCATAACAGTCCTAGGTACAGCAGCTCTGAAGCCTGCGCTGTCCTGAGCCAGTCTCATTAATCCCTAAACACCAACCCACGTTTCCTCAGTCACTGTATCATTCCATCTCATCTGGGTCTTCCTCTCCTGTGCTGTTCCCTCACCCTTCCAAGCTTGATGTCCTCCTCCAAGGACTGGTCCCTCCTGGCCCCGTGTTCAAAATATGTGAGACAGAGCTTCAAAATCCTGGCTTTAAAGGGGAAACTTGGTTTCATCCTCTCCAAAATAGACCTATTTGTGTTCTTAGCAGTCATGGTATGCTCAAGACTCTGTTCTAACACTACAACTTGAAAGCATAGATTCTTCTTCTGTCATCCTGAGTTATTGTCCAGCTCTCTATAATGCAAAGCAAGTAATTGTGAAGACCATGGCCTGGGTTTGGTGAACCTTAGTCTGTAGACTGACATCGTTGCTTTTCAGTACTCTAGAGAAGTCTTTGACAGCAGATTTTCCCAATGCCATTCATCTTTGATTTCCTGACTGCTGGTGCCAAGGGTATTGATTGTGGAGCTGGACAAGCTGTACTTGCTAACAAACTCAATCTCTTCTCCATCTATCATGAAGAACAGATAATTCGGGAAGCTGGACTTTATGAAAAGGCATGTGGTATCAGAATTGGAGGACAATTCACTAAAAACCTACATTATACAGATGACACAACCTTGCTTGTTGAAACTAAGGAGAACCTGAAGCGTTTGCTGCAGAAGTTCAGGGACTATAATCTTCAGTGTGGATTGAAGCTCAACATCAAGAAGACAAAGATTCTCACCACTGGTCCAATCGGCTACCAAAATGATATTCACTTAATTACTGTGCATTGGAAGCAGAAGTGGCATCCACTTCCGTAAATAACTTGCCTCTGGAAACCCTATGAACCTGGAGAAAAGCTAAAACTCATGCAAGTGTCCAGGACTTTCATTCATAGAGTCTCCTACAACTCGATGACACTTAACAACATCAACAATTACTGTGCCATATAAGGCTGTAAATGTGCTGGAGATTAAAGTAGGGTTTTAGTTGGTTTTGATTATGGATTTTATTTTTTTACTTGTGTATCTACTAATGTTCTAGGGTTGCTGTTACATATGACTACAAACTGAATAGTTTAAACTAACAGACATTTGTTCTTTTATAATTCTGGAGAACAGAAATATGGACTTAAAGTACCAAGAGAATAATGCTCTTTCTTAAGGCTCTTAGTGTTGTTCTTTTTAGATGCCATCAAGTTGAGTACTATACATAGTGACCCTATTAACCCCATCCTATCCTGTTCCATCCTCATCATCTCTATTACACTTGTGCCTGTTGCTGTAGTCACTGTGTCAATCTGTCTCATTGGAAGCCTTCCTCATTTTTTGTTAACAGCATCATTTACTCCAGCTCAAAAGAGTTTTCTCAGTTCTTATAATTCCTACAGGCCAATTTCAAAGGTCATTGAGTTTTGGTGCCAATTGCAATTTCAACTTAGAAGCCAATGGAGCCTTTAGCTCACCAATAAGACAGGGTTTAGCTGGAACTCAGACTTTAATGTGCCATGCAAGTTTATGCACTTATTTTATGATCTAAGTATTAAGATTTGGACAGGGAGTGATAAATAAATTATTTCATGGGTTGTTGACTTTAGTATTTCCCTGTGACTACCATTGAGAAGTAAAGCTAACCATATATATTTGCTACTTAAGGTTCTATATACTACATTATGTCAAGGCTCTAATGTGTCAGGAAGTATGAGAAAAGCACAGGATAGGACAGGGTTCAGATCTATTATTCATATAGTCACTATGGATCATACTCAACTTGAAGACACCTAACAATAACAAGAAGGGTCTATAAAATAATCTCTAGAAATCACGTCCTACATTTTACTTCTAGATAACAACATTTTACCATTTGATTAGGGGGTAAAAAACCCATATCATGTAAGTTTAAATGTTTCTGAATTGAATCATGTAATAAACACATCAATTTCTTTCTAAGTATGCACACCAAGTATAAACTATGAATGTAAATGAATGATGGATAGTGAATTGATACGAATCTTTGGCCCTTTGTTGGTCAAACAACCCCAGTGACAGATTGAAGCTTATCAAGAATAGGAAGAAATTGTGGACATGGGAAGAGAAATAAGAATCATGTGGAAAAAAGTGGGGGGAAGTGTGTCAGCTACAAAGTATGAAGACGTCCATGGGATCAGTGAGGCATTACCTGTACTAAGCTCTGCTTTGTTTCAAATTGCTAAGCAACCACATGAAATACAATCTACTCAGAAGCACACGACCAGTGTGAGAAAAGGCCCACGAACTCAACTGAAATTTTAAAAGGAATTAATCAATGCCATATTTCATCTCACAATGTAAAACTTGTTTTACTAATGTTTCCTATCTTTACTTAATTAAGCAATTTTTAAAATATTATTTGATGTCAGCTAGAAAATGAAGGAAAGAAGTTAACTCTGAACCCTCTTCAGGGAAGCAGGAAAAAAAGTTGAATGGTGGAGACAAGGTTCTCATTAACAAAGCATCACACATGAGCCTCAAACTAGTATATTCATCACAATCACCAGGCAAAAATTCCCTCTTCTTGTGAAAAGCTTTGTGCCTTTTCCAAGACTTCAGTTTTCCACCAACAGAGAGTGCATTTCTTTTTTTTTTTTCTTTTCAATTTTAATGAAAGCTTACAGAGACTTAGGGTTTCCAGTCATTCATTGTTGCACTTTTCCCCTACCCACCCCTCCCTCCCAATTCACTCTTCTCTTTGAAAAGGAAAATAAAAACTCTCTCATTGTTATGCACTCCTTCCCCCCAAGTCCACTCCACTATGCAGCCTTCACTCTGGACTTCTGTAATGATAAGAATACTCATTCATATGTCCCTTTTAAACAGTTCTTTTTCTCATCTGTTGCAATGCAATATACATCATTTCTCCCCTCCCTTTCTGTCTTCCCTCAACCCCAATGTCAGTCCCATTTTACAACAGTGGCCCTATGCAATATTTGTCCTTTTGTGACTGAGATATTTCACTCAGCATAATGTCCTCCAGGCTCATCTATTTTGCATAATATTTCATGAGTTTCTTATTTTTCAATCTTACATAGTATTCCATTGTGTGACTATACCAGACCTTCTCTATCCATTCTTTTGTTGCATTTCCATTTCTTTGAGGACAAATTAAAAGATTGACTTCTATTGAGCTCTATTAGGCCTTAGTAAAATTTTGAGTCTTCACTAGAGAACAGCAAGAAACACCAGTGAATATTGTTCCAATTTTAACTTAAAATACCAACTTCTATTCAGAAGTGAATAACAGAGAACATCAAAACAATTTTAGAACTGAGTCAAACTCTGCTCCATTGGAAGTTCTATATAAAAACCCACAATCACTTTAACACAGAAAGATTTTAAAGGACACAAAGGACTCACAATTTATTGTCTAAAAGGATCCAAGATATTAATGAGATATGGGCTCAATTCCAAATACTTTCCTTTTACTGCTACATTTAAAAAAAATCTTAGCATTCATTATCTATCCTCTCTTTTCCTCTTGTCCTTCCACTATTTTTATTAACAGTGGTGTTATACAGTATTTGTCTTTTTATGTCTGAAATATTTCACTCATCATAATGCCTTCCATACTCATTCACAATGTGTAGTGTTTTATAAGTTCATTGTTTTCCGTAGTATTCCATTTTGTGGATATACCACAGTTTTCCATCCATTCATTTGTTGACAAGCAGCTGGGCTGCTTCCATCTCTTCCCTATTCAGATGTAGCAATATACATGGATATACATACATCTATTGCATCAAGGCTCTGGCATCTTTATGATATATTCCAAGTAATAGGATAGCTGATTTGAGTGGTATTTCTAACTTTTTGAGAAAGCAACATAATGCCTTCTGTAGGGTTGTGCCATTTTATATTCTCACCAGTATGGGAGTTTCTATCTTTCCACTTCATCTCCAACATTTATTGTTTGCTTCTCTGTTGAATGTTGCAATTGTTGCTGGCGTGAGATGATATCTCATTGCTACTTTAATTTGCATGGTGATCTAGTGGCAAGAACACACATGGCTCGAGGTCATCAGCTTCTCGACAGAATAAAGACGAGTAATCTTCTCTCTTGCGATTAACTGTCTCTGAAAACCTGCCAGAGGGTCAACTTTCAATTGCTTCCAACTTGACACACAACAACATTTCATTTCTTACAAGTAAAGAGGCCTTCTTTCTACAGTCTACATGTGAGGACAGCTAAATCTGTTGCTGTACATTTGACTTAATACAGCTGGTAATTCTTGCAAATGGAAATTAAATTAACACAGGCTGTCAGAAATAGAGACTCTAGAATTACTCATAACAAATGCCCAATCAATTGCAGTGTATATGTGTCTTTATTTGGAAAATCCTGCTTCTGTTCGCTTGCATCTGGGGACCTAAACCAAGGCTACAGCAAAAATGAAGCTGCCAGGAATCGCCTCTACTGTTCATGAGCTTGAGAGAAATGTCTAGTTTCTAGTTCCTTAATTACTAGAGTACCATATGGCCTAATTCTACAGTAAATATATTTTGAAGAACATGAGAAGGTTGTCCAGATTAGTTGGAATTTACTGTAAGTCAAATTACTGAGATATATAGTACAAAAATTGCTGGATAATTGTCTTGTTTTACTTATTTTATTTTACATAATAACATTACAGTTACTATTATATTCACCATTGTTTTAAAGTTGTGAGTGTGCTGTATTCCTTTCTGATTTAAAAACAGATAAATAATTTTTTTTACTTTTAGTGAGAATTAATTTCATCTCATGAAATTATTCCGCAAATACCTTTTAGGTATCGGTTGCCTGTTGGAACACATATATCTTATCATTTCAATGAGTAAGCAGTTCCTGAGTTTAAATTTGTGAAGATTTTTCTCTATTCACTTAAGTACACACACACACACACACACACACACACACACACACACAGAGATCTATATCTGATTCAGAGGTGTAGTAATAAATAAATACTTATCGTACATTTTCAATAAGTATTTTCTTGATTCAGTTCTGTAGTTACAAATTATTTTTGTTGTTATGTGCCGTCGAGCCACCTGTGACACATAGTGACCCTATGTACAACGGCCCTAAACCCTGCTATA
>NW_006399829.1:4793747-4802085 GCF_000299155.1 Elephantulus edwardii | reverse complement strand
TTTTTACCCTGTTGGAGAAATTTTGGATGTGCATAGGGATTTGATTCTTAGAAGGCCCCATTCATCTATTTTATCCTCTCCTGGTTACAGATTTTTTTAGGATGCTTGGAAGACTATGTTGTGGATTAGGACTTTTAGAGTTCTTCCAAGCTTTTCTCTAATGAAGTTCATCATACTTGGTTTCAGTCCTAGGTCCTTGAAACACTTTGAGTTGGCTTTTGTGTATGGAGTGAGGTGTGGATCTTGCTTGAGCTTTCTACAGATAGTTTTCCAATTTTGCCAACACCATTTGTTTAAAAGGCTGTTATTTCCCCACTTAACTGATTTCATCTCCTTGTCAAAATCAGTTGACCATAGGTAGATGGGCTGATTTCTGGATTCTTGATTCTATTCCATTGATCTATGTCTCTGTCATTGCACCAGTATCATGCTGTCTTGACCACCATGGCAGTGTAGTAGGATCTGAAATCAGGGAGTGAGATGTCCCCTATCTTGTTTCTTTTTATAAGGATTGCATTGCTTATTTTTCTATTGCAAATGAAATTGGAGATTTCCTTTTTCATCTCCTTGAAGAATGGAATTGGTGTTTGTGTTGGGATTGCATTGAACATGTAAATTGTCTTTGATAGTATTTTCATTTTCACAATATTGAGTCTTCCTATCCATGAGTAAGGCATATTATTCCATTTCTCAAAGTCTCTTTTTGTTTCTTGTAGTAATGTTTTGTAATTTTCTTTTAATAGATCCTTTGTGTTTCTGGTTAGATTTACTCCCAACTATTTAATTTTGTGATTCACTATTGTGAAAGGTATTCTTTTCCTTAGTTCCAGCTCTGTATTCTCATTGTCACTATAAGGAAATCTAATTGATTTTTATATGTTGATCTTGTATTATGCCACTTTGCTGAAATGGTCAACCATGCCCAGCAGTTTTCTTGCTGAGTCTTTAGGATTTTCTAAGTATTCTATCATATCATCTGCATAGGGAGATAATTTTACTTCTTCTTTGCCAATTTGGATACCTCTTATTTTATTTTTTTGTCTTACTGCTATCACTAAGACTTCCAATACCATATTGAATAGGAAAATTGATAGTGGGTGTATTTGCCTAGTTCCTGTTTTCAAAGGGAATGCCTTTATTTTCTCTCCATTGAGAACAATGTTGGCTCTCAGGTTTCGGTTTGTATGTACACTTTTTACTATGTTGAAGAAATTCCCCTCTAATCCTATTTTGTTGAGTGTTTTAATCAGGAAAGGGTGTTGGATTTAGCCAAAGGCCTTTTCTGCATCAATTAATAGGATCATGTGGTTCTTGTTTCTTGCTTTGTTTATGTGATGAATTGAATTGATTGTTTTTCTTGTGTTGAACCATCCTTGCATACCTGTTATGAATCCTATTTGGTCATGGTGAATTTATCTTTTTCCTTTCCTTTTTTTTTAATTTTTTTTTGGTGTATCATTGAATTCTATTGTAATACAACAAGAAAAATCTCTATTTAGGAAAATTGTTAGCATTTTTACAAGTACCTTCTTCACTGTATGATTTTTCAAATCACTACTCAAACATATTGAAGTTGTTAGGTGCTGTCAAGTTTATTATGATTTATTTTGATTCCATGAACAACAGACCTGAGCCTTGCCCTATCCTATATCATCCTCACAATCTCTATGATGCTAGGGGTTAGTTATAGTCATCATACCACTCCATCTTGTTAAAGGTCTTTTTCCACCTTCCAAGCATGATTCCAAGGTCTGAATTCTCCTGACAATGTGCCCTTGGTTCAGGATGAGGATTTTGTTTCCTTGATATGGAGATGTAATCCATTTTAAAGGCTATGGTCTTTTACCTTCTGTAGCAAGTTCTCTTAACTTTCTAGTTGTTTTCTGCTTTTAGTCAAGATCAAACTGGCATCAGAAATGACAACTCTCTGGCAATGGTTTCTTTTGAGTACAGCGTCAATGCCAGTTAGCTCTATGGTAATGTACTATTGCAGCTCTTTTTTAAAATTTTATTTTATACTGGTTTGCATACAAAATTTATAACGTTTGTACACATTGTTTTTTTTCACACTGGATCTTTACCCTTTCCCTCACCCCACCCACCAAATTTTGTTACCCTATGATTAAGCACACACACACCCCTTGGACCTAGAGTAATGGTCTTATACACTATTTGTCTTTATGAGACTGAGTTAATTCATTTAGCATAATGCTGTCTAGTCCCTCCCATGTTAGATGGTAGTCTACAAAATCATTGCTTCTGTGTGCTTATTGCAAATCTTTGACTAATTTTGAGCAAAATATTACTTGACTAGGATATTAATGATCTCTTTCAAAGATAGTATGTCTTTCAATACTCAAATAAGTATAGTCGAGTTTCCAAGGGCATTTTCAGAGGCTGTAAATTGCTTGGGATGATATTGTCTACCTTTCTCCCATGGAGTCGATGGTGAATTCAAACTGCTTACCTCTGTGTTGACAGTGCAATGCTTTACCACTAATCCATCAGATTTAGTGACACAATTACTGCAGCATTAGATTGTGTGTGCCAGATGTTGTGAGGATGGCCCATAATAGGATAAGGTTCAGATCTGTTGTTTATTGGGTTACTATGCATCATACTTGTCAGCACATAGCAACAAGAACAAACCACCAGCACTCCCTATTCAAGGATAATATCCTTCATCTCCTTAAATAGAACTAACATTTCTTCTGTTGTGCATGATATTAGATTCAACACTGAATAAAGGGGACAGAAGAATAATCAATGCCTTTTGAGCTGTGGTGTTTGAGAAGAGCACTGAACATGGACTACCAAAAGAACGAACAAATATGTCTTGGAAAGAGTTCAGCCATAACACTCCTTAGAGGCAAAGAAAATAAAGCTTCACCTCACATACTTTGGGGAGGTTGCTAAGTGAAGCTACTCCTTGGAGAAGGACATCATGCTTTGAAAGGCAGAGGGTTAATGAAGGAGAGGAAGACCTTCAACCATTTACTGCCACTATGGGCTCTAGTGTGTCAGGAAGTGGGAGAATGGCACAGGATAGGACTGGGTTCAGATGTGTTGTTCATAGGTTTGCTGAGGATTGTACTCCACTTGGAGCACTTAACAACAACAACAAGAACAACATAACATCAGGTCATGGAGAAGATGGAGAATGGGACAAGGTGTGTTACTTAAAATAAGTACTTCCTGCTTTATCAATTAATCTCAGTTACACAACACAACGTAGTGGACATTCATACTCATCATGGTCCAATGGGATATAATTTTGTCAACTATCAACTTGGCGACTTGAGAATCAATGTGCATTCCATTTTATGACTATACACTCTCTAGGTCTTCAAAATTCTTTATCAAATTCTGAGACAGTAAGTAACAATAAAGAAAGATATAATAATGCATGAATATCTTTGTGCCCAAGTCCATGAAAGGACTTACTTCCTCCCTGGTATCTCATTGCCTGCAACTCAGTCATATGCTCACACCTAACAAAATATAAATGAGGATACGATTTGTAGTGCAATTATCTACAAACAAAACAAAATAGGGTAAACATCTAGCCAGGATCTGTCAAAAGCACATGGTATTGTCTCCAGTACAGTTTTTTGGTTTTCAGACACGTATTGTTTATGTAAAATATTTTCAATTATCTGAGGCAGGAGTAGCATCCACTTCCTAAGCAACATACCTCTGGAAACTCTATGAGCTTTGATAAATGATAGTTATAGAAAGGCTTCAGGCCTTCTGCTCATAAGGTTGCTATGAATCGTGCTCAACTTCATGACAATCAACAAAAACATGCTACATATTGCGCTACTGTCTAAAGGGTTGTTGATTTGAGTCCACCAGCTGAACCACAGGGGGGACAATGGACAGTCTCCTCTAGTAAAGATTTGCAGCCTTAGAAACCTGATGAAGGGCCATCCTGAGTCAGAATTAATCCATGGCAGTGGTACAGTGGCATCCATGGTCAATCCAAGAATAAAAATGCCTCAGTACTAATTCTAAAATAGGATGACTGCTATTCTAAATGTTTCCTACCCCTGCTGCCCTCTCTGAGTCTGATTCCATTCAGAATATGAAAGATGTGTTTAATAAACAGGATCTCTGGCTGCCCTTAATGCCTTAAATTACCTAAATTCTATGCAGACTCATATGTGTTTACTTTAAGATAGGTTCAAGTAAAGTTCATTTTTATTAAAAAACATAATGACTTCATGCACTAATTAGCATGGTATAATGGTGAGAGCATTAAGTGAAGTCAACAGTCTGGTATTATTATCCCTGTAGGACAAATCAGCTTTGCAGTAATATTTTTGAAAACTCAGACCTCATTTTATCCAGCTGTCTCACAGACATGATCCTGGAAAATGAGAAGCCATACAGTTCTCTAGACCCTGAGGTTCAGAAATCCCAGTACTCTGAAATCCATACGTGCGCAATAAGGGAGCAGAGTTGAGGACTAAAACACTGCTCTGGTTACCTGGTATTTAGAAAACCTTGAGCAACCTATAGTTCAAGTTTTATTGAGTTACTTGGAATAACCGATGAAGGATTTTGGGTAAGAGAGTTTGCTGTCTATGCTTTCAGATGTTTTTGAGCTTTTTCTGAACACAAACAACCTGATCTACAACAGAATTAGTCACTGGAATCTTATGAGCCGATTGTAGAAGACATTGTTATTCCATCTCATTGAGGGTCTTTCTCTTTTTCCACTGACTCTCTGCTTTACTAATCATGTGCTTTTCACTGATGCCCTGCTTCCCCAGGAACTGGTCCCTTTTAATAAATCGTCGAAATTATGTGAAATAAAATATCATTATTCTAGCTTCTAAGGAGCATGCTGGTTGCACTCCTAGACAGATATGTTAGTTTTTCTGGCTGTACATGGTATATTTAATATTGCTTGTCAACTTCACATTTCAAATACATCAATTTTTCTTTATTCATTATTGAGCTTATTACATTTGAGGTAAATAAAAACACTATAGCTTAAATCAAAGGCATCTTAGGCCTCCTCTTTGACATTTGCCACTTTATAGAGGTCTTTTGCAGGGTATTTTCTAATACGTTATGTTGCTGGGTTTCTTGACTGCTGAATGATTATATTTATCAAATTTTTTTAAGCTTTAACCAAAGCATCTTTATTGACTGTGAAGTCATTTTTGGTAAGACTGACATTCTATACCGTCTAAATGCTAAGGTAAATATCATTAAATTCTTATACCAAAGCATCTTTAATCCTCTGTTTCTAGGTATTTCCCCCCATATGTCTTAGTATTCTATTATTATTTTTCAACTACATTCAAATTGAAAAACCTGATGTTTGCATCCCACATACTATGACAAGCTAACATGTTCCTAGTCCACTGCTATCCTTCAAGGCCTGCGTTCTCAGGATCTGCCTCAGCCTTTAATCATCTCAGTCCTTCCTAGTGGATTTTATTGCTTTCTAGCAGCCCCATCCCTTCTCCTGGGGTCAACTAAAGTACTGTACATCATTGTACCAGTCATTTTCCCCCTATGCATTTGTGAACACTGTGACACTGGTGCGCCAGATGTGACAAATGGTTATTCATGGTGGACAGTGTTTGGTGGAACTCCCCGATTAAAACAAACTTGGGAGCAGGAGTGGCATCCACTTCTGAAATAGCTTGCCTCCAGAAATCCTATGAATCTGGAGAAAGGATGAAAGTTATACAAGTGTCCAAGTCTTTCATTCAAAGGGTCGCCATGAGTCTCCTATGACTCGAAGGCACTTAACAAAAACATGCATTTGTGGAGTTGGAAGTAATCTCAGTATAGCAATTAATTAGTTGTCCAAAGTAGAAACATCTCACAAAAAACAAAACAAAACACACCAAACCCACGTCTCTTCATCTAGTCTCCTCCAAAGCATTGGAAATTAAAACAAAGGTTAATCCGAACCCAAAGTCAGTTGTCCAGATCTCCACTGTCATCTTGATCCTATACTCCAATTCTCTTAGCTCCTGCTTCATGCTTAGATAAAGTCCTTAAATGTTTCTATTCTGCTATTTGGTTATATCCATATTGTAACTACTTTCTCCATAAACTAAACTTCTCTTAATTCTTACAAATAATATTTGTAACACGTCTCTTTGGACCTAATTCCTGGCCTCTTTGCGATTTCACTTCTGCCTTGTTTTGTCCCAAGCCTCTACTAATTGTTCCTTGCCTTTGTCCGGTGCCAGTGATCAATTACTTCAAGTTTTATCCTAGATATCCAGTGTGAACTTATTCTCCTTTCTGAAATTTCTGAGAAAGAAATAAAAAAGATTCTTATGTTAAACTTTGTAGACATTCGACAAAACTCATTTTAGAAGACATACTATGCCATAATCGTTGTTAATGTCTGGTAGATCTTAGCTGAATATATATTTATCAAATTCTTATGTAAAAAATAAAAAAGAAATTAGGCTCA
This sequence comes from Elephantulus edwardii, assembly GCF_000299155.1. Taxonomy (NCBI): domain Eukaryota; kingdom Metazoa; phylum Chordata; class Mammalia; order Macroscelidea; family Macroscelididae; genus Elephantulus; species Elephantulus edwardii. The sequence continues at coordinate 4,795,637 of NW_006399829.1, read as the reverse complement.
ACCACTAGTTAATATACAACTTGACTCTATCAGGTTCATAAGTTACCTGTAACTTAGGAAAAAAATGTTATGGAGAGAAAGTGAGAATCTCACAGCTTTCAGTGACTAATAAGTACTCACTTAAGTGGTTAGAGCATTATGATATGCAGCTGTCATTAAATTTAAAAATCAGTTGCCTATAAAGTCAGTTTTGACACATAGTGATGTTATGTGTTCAGTACAGAACTGTTTTCAATAGAGTTTACAACAGCTGTTGCTGAATGTCGCCTTGAACTTTCAATACCAAGAGTTTGAACTGCATGGGTCCACGTACATGCATGGATGTCCCCTCTTGTTCATCACTCTGAGTGGGAATTGACTAAATGATAATGAATCTTTTTGTTTTATTGCAAAGAACAGCTGTTACAAGTATCTATTTAATATCTTCTGTTGCTAATGATCTTTTTGTAAATAGTTTGTCTCTCCAGAAAATTGTGCTTCTCAATAAAAGAGTATTTTTTTCTAAAGTGTTAGTCAATCACGTAAACCTTGACTAATACTGTGGGACCCATTCAAAGTGTCACTAGTTTTTTCTGGTACTTACTGCTCTTTATTTCGAATACAAAGTCTATTACGTGTAAACATAAACAGGAAATATATTACCATAATTACTGACATGATAGAGAGGAGTACTTCTGAACCAGCGCCAGATGGTGAGGACAATTGAAGAGACAATGCCAAGAAATAAATAGCCATGAGAAAGTCTGGTCCTGTTTATTCAAGATTGATTTTAGCTTCTTTTATGAGATCGTTTCTTCTGTGATGTAGCCACTGAAAATAGAGAAGCTTGGTAAAAAGGATTGGCTATCATTTACTTAGATAAATATAAAAAGCAAAAAATTTGAAATTATACTGTTTCTTCAATGTTACAATGAGGGTCTCAGGTTCCCCTTCCACCATCTCCTCAGTCTACTAAATGCGAAGACAAACATTTTTTATGAGAATACACGTTTACTTAATGAAAGTTAAATCATCACTACACCATCAAAACTTAATTCTTTGCCTTGGACTAGGAATGACTCATAGCTGACCCTACAGTTAGTTTACACAGGCAGTACATCACACTAGAAGAAATTGTCTATCTTTTTCCAGAAGAGCATCTGACGGATATGATCTGCCTGTTTTTTAGTGCAATTCTCTACCACTCTGCCACCAAAGCTCCCTCATCATACCAACTAACTTATCGCTGTATGTATATGTGGTAAACTATTTGTTAGGATTTTGGTCAATAATAGCTTACTAGGAGTTACGTTTTAAGGAGAAATAAGGTTATATATAAATTTCTGACACTTCAGCGGTTGGCAGCCCAACTTCCTTATTTTTCAAGGATCAACTTTAGAATGTTGGGTCTACTAACCAAGCTGCCCCTCTAGGTCTACTTGAACTTCCAAACATTAGCTGGCAGTTCAGCAAGTAAAACATTTATACCACTCTTTAGTTAAAATAGTTCCTTTAAAAATAGGGAAAGTTGACTAAAAAAGTCTTCCAAGGCGCTGACACTTGAAAAGAATACTACACATATACATTATCAACAAATATAAGTGGATCAAACAGAATATTGAAAAATCAGCTTCTTCTGTCTCTGTACCAAAAGGAATTGGCAGACACAGAAGAATTTCATGAAACAACATATGAGCAATAGCCTATGATGATGAAGGAAGAAGTTCAAATTGCTCTGAAAGAACTGGCAAAACAAAACAAAACAAAACCACCAACAAGGCTCCAGGAATTGATGGTATACCAATTGACATGTTGTTGTTGTTGTGTGCTGTCGAGTCGCCTGCAACTCATAGCGACCCTATGTACAACAGCCCTAAACTCTGCTCTGTCCTGTGCCAATCGCACTGTCTC
>NW_006399829.1:4792588-4793647 GCF_000299155.1 Elephantulus edwardii | reverse complement strand
TCTGTGGAAAGAACCCCTGGAGAATGTCAACATCAGCTGTGCAAACTAGGCCAGCCAGGTGCTGATTGTGAAACAGACCACCAACTACTCATAAGCAAATTCCAACTGAAAGTAAGAGAAATCAAATCCACGGGAACGAAAATATGACCTTGAGTCTATCAAACCTGAATTTCAAAACCATCTCAAAAACAGGTTTGAGGCCTTGAACACCAATGAGTGAAGATCAGATAATTTGTGGTAGGATATCAAGAATATCATCCAGGAAGAGTGCAAAAGTTCATTACAAAGACAGAGGAGGAAGAAAAGACCAAAAAGGATGTCAGAAGAGACTGAATATTGCACTAGAGTGCCAAGAAGCAAAAGCAGAGGGAAGAGTTAAAAATATTAAAGAGCTGAGTTGTTTCAAAAGGCTGCACAGGAAGTCAAAGTCAAGTATTACAAAGAAATGTGCAAAGCGCTGGAGACAGAAAGTCAAAAGGGCTGAACTTGCTCAGCATATCTTAAGCTCAAGGAAGTGAAGAGCCAATTCAAACCTCGAGTTGCTATAATCAAGGATTCTTTGGGCAGAATATTAAATGATTCAGGAAGTATTAAAAGAAGACGGAAAGAGTAAACAAAGTCATTGTACTGAAAGGAATTTGCAGACAGAGAAGAATTTCATGAAACAACATATAAGCGAGAGCCTATGGTGATGAAGGAAGAAGTTCAAGCTGCTTTGAAGAAACTTGCAAAAAATAAGGCCCCAGGAATAGATGGTATATCAATTGACATATTTCAACTAACAGGTGCTGCCCTGGATGTGCTCACCAAGTTGTGCCAAGAAATCTGGAGAACAACCACTTGGCCAAATGACTGGAAGAGATTGATGTTTGTTCCCATTCCAAAGAAAGGTGATCCAACAGAGTATGGAAATTATTGAACAATATCTTTGATATCACATGCAAGCAAGATTATGCTGAAGATTATCCAAAAACAACTGGAGCAGCTCATCAACAGAGAACTGCCAGAAGTGCAGGTTGGCTTTGGAAGGGGTCGTGGTACTAGGGGTATTGTAGCTAA
>NW_006399829.1:4776547-4790906 GCF_000299155.1 Elephantulus edwardii | reverse complement strand
GCTTCAGGTCCTCTTCAGTTTCAGCAAGCAGGGTTGTGCCATCTGCATAACGCAGATTGTTGATAAATCATCCCCCAGTCTTGACCCCACATTTCTCCTCATAGAGCTCAGCTTCCTGGATAATCTGTTCTGCATATAGGTTGAAAACGTATGGAGATAGGATGCATCCCTGGCGTACACCCTTCCCAATTTTGAACCATGCAGTGTTCCCTTGCTCTGTTCTGAAGACTGCCTCCTGGTCCAAGTATAGGTTTCGCATTAGAACGATCAAATGTTCTGGGAATCACATTCTTCACAGAGTCAACCACAGTTTGTTATGATCCACACAGTCAAATGCCTTTGCATAGTCAATGAAACACAGATAGACATTCCTCTGGTGTTCTCTGCTCTCATACCAATTGACATATTTGAACAAAAACATGCTGCCCTGGATATGCTTACCAAGTTGTGCCAAGAAATCTGGAGAACAACCACCTCACCAACTGACTGGAAGAGATTTATTATATTTGTTCCCATTTCGAAAAAGGGTGACCCAAGATTCTGTTGAAAATGATCCAAAATGACTGAAACAGCACATTAACAGAGAACTGCCAGATGTACAGGCTAGGTTTAACAGAGTCTGTGGTACCAGGGATATTATAGTTACTGTTAGATGGATCTTGGCACAAAGCAGAGAGTACCAGAAGATCTATCAGTGTTTCATTGACTATGCAAAGGCATTTGACTACGTGGATTACAACAAACTGTGGCTAACTCTGAGAAGAAAGGGAATCCCTGAACACTTGATCATGCTTATGTGAAATCTATACTTGGACCAAGAGGCAGTCATCACAACAAAGCAAGGAAACACGGCCAATGATGTGTCCTACCTCCATACCTTTTCAATCTATACACAGACAGATTATGTGGGAGACTGGGCTCTATAAGGAGAAATATGACATCAAGATTGGAGGAAAACTCATCAAGAAATCAACAATCTGCAGATGACACAACTCTGCTTGCTGAAACAGAGGAGGACATGAAGTCCTTGCTGCAGAAGATCAAGGACTGCAGCCTAAAATATAGCTTGAAGCTCAACATCAAGAAAAAAAATATTCTCAACACTGGGCTGATTAGAAGCATTATGATGTAGATGATCAAGAGATTGAGATTGTTAACAGCTTTAATTGGCTCCACATCAACACTCTTGGTACCAGCAGCCAGGAAATGAAAAAAATAACCCCATTGAGAAAGTCTGCTGTCAGAGACCTCCCCAAAATACTGAAGAGAAATGATGTCTGTCTGGAGATTAAGGTGCACCTGATCCAGGCCATAGTCTTTGCAATTACTTGCTCTGCATCAGAAAGCTGGACAATGATAAGTGATGATAGAAAGAGAATGGATGACTTTGAGCTGTGGTTCTTCAGAAGAGTATTGAATATACCATGGACTGCTAGGAAAATAAACAGGTTCATCCTAGAGAACGTGAAGCCAGGCTGCTCCTTGGAGGCAAGGATTCTGAAGCTTCATCTGACATACTTTGGACATGTTGCAAGAAGGAATCAGTCCTTGGAGAAGGATATTATGCTTGGGAGGGTGAAGGGACAGTGCAAGAGAGGAAGACCCTCAATGAGATGGATTGATTCAGTAACTGGAATAATGGGGGTAGGTGTGTCAGAGACAGTAAGATTGGAGCAGGATAGAGCAGGATTTAGGGCTGTTGTACATAGAGTTGCTGTGAGTCTCAGTGACGCAATGGTACATGTTAGCAACAATAATGTATAATGTAGAAGACACATTTTGGAAATTACTGAAGTAATCACTTTTCTAAAGGAATCTGGTATGAGTTGTGCTGTGAACCCTGCAGTTCAAATGCATCAGCTGCTCAGCAGAAGAAAAGTAGGCAACTCTTACACCATTTTACTGCCTCTGAAAACCCTCTGGAGTATCAGCTATGTGTGGGTTCCAACTTGACAGTACATAACAACAATAATAAAATGTATATTTATTTAAAAATAATTGTTTGGAGAAGTGTCCATTACTTACATACAAAATAATTAAGCACTGGGCCAATTGGCAGCACCATAATACATGGAGAAAATATTGAGGTTGATAGCAATTACAGCTTACTTGAATCCACAATCAACACTCTTAATACCAGCATTCAGGAAATCAAAAGACGAATTGCATTGGAAAAATCTGCTGTCATGGACCTCTCCTCTCCAGAGTGCCACAGAGCAACAATGTCAGTCTAGATACAAAGGTGCGCCTAATCCAGGCCATGGTTTTCTCAATTACTTGATATATTTCAAAAAGTTTGACAATGATTAAGGATGACAGAAGAGGAATTGATGCCTTTGAGTTGAGCTGCTGGAGAAGAATCTTGAACATACTATGGACTGCCAAGAAAACAAATGGGTCTCTCTTGGAGAGGGTGAAACCAAGTCTCTCATTGGAAGCTAAGATTTTGAAACTCTACCTCACTTACTTTGGGCATGTGGCCAAGAGAGATCAGTCCTTGGAGAAGGACATCATGCTCAGAGGGTAGACGGACAGCGCAGGAGACAGAGACCCAGGATGAGATGGATTCATACAGTAACTGGGGCAATGGGGGTGGGTGCGTCAGAATTAGTGAGACTGGCTCAGAACAGGAAAGAAATCAGAGCTGCTGTACATAAGGTTGCTATGCATCACAGGTGACTCAACCAATAACATACTATGACAGGTTTGGAAGCAGGAGTGGCATGCACTTCCTAAACAGCTTGCCTCTGAAAACTCTGTGAATTTTGAAAATGTTGATAGTGGCAGAGAGGCTTCAGGCCTTTTGTTCATAGGGTCGTTATGAGTCCTGCTTGACTCGAAGGCAATCAACAACAACAACAATGAATTAAAACTATAAAGGAAGAAAAATCCCCAAGTGACCAGAAACCACATTTCTAAATAATTTAAAAGAATTCCACATGGGTACTTTTAGTAAATTTTTAATTCACTTATTAAACCTGTATAAATACAAGTATTTTCCATAAATAATTAAATGATCTTGAGAACTAAAGAAATTTGCAATGTCAACAAAGAAATATTTTGTATGAGTTGTGACTGATTATATCTCATCAACAACCTGTGTTATGCAGATGACACAACCTTGTTTACTAAAACTGAGGAGGACCTGAAGCATTTGCTGCAGAAGCTCAAGGACCATAGTCTTTAATATGGACTGAAGCTCAACATCAAGAAATCTAAGATTCTCACTACTGGGTCAATTGGAAACACCACAATAGATGGCAAAGAAATTGAGATTGTTAACAATTACAGCTTGCTTGGCTCCACAATCAACATTCTCTGCACCAGCAGTCAGGAATCAAAATACGAATTGCACTGGGAAAATATGTGGGCAGAGACCTCTCCAGTGTACTGAGAAGCAACGATGTTAGTCTAGAGACCAAGGTTTCCCTGACCCAGGCCTTGGTCTTTACAATTACTTGCTAATCTCTTTAGGAAGCTGGACAATGACTAAAAATGACAGAAGAATCGATGCCTTTGAATAGCAGGGCTGGAAAAAGAGTATAAAGCATAGCATAGACCACCAAGAAGACAAATCAGTCTGTCTTGAAGAGGACGAAACTCAGTTTCTCCTTGAAGGGTAGGATTTTGAAGCTCAGTCTCACATATTTGGGGCATGTGGCCAGGAGGGACCAGTCATTGGAGCAGGATATCATGCTTGGAAGATGGAGAGAGAGCACAGGAAAGGAAAACTCCAGGTAAGATGGATTGATAGATACAGTAACTGGAATAATGTGGGTAGATGTATTGGAGTCAGTGAGACTGGATTAGGATATGTTGTACATGGGTTTCTACGAGTTGCAGGGGACTCAATAGCACATAACAACAACATTGCTGTTTGTGCTGTTGCCCTCAAGTCAACTGTGAATCATATTGAGACTGTGAATAACAAATCTGAACCTTGCCCTCTCCATGACATCCTCCCAAATCGGATAAGCTTGAAATCATTATTACAGTCATTATGTCAATCTATCTTGTTGGAAGGTCTTCTCTTTACCTGACCCTCCATTTTTCTCAGCTTGATGTCTTTAGAAGGAATGGGCCATCCTAACAATATGTCCTAAGTTATAAGACAAGATTTTATTCACTTCCTCCAAGAAAGATATGTTTGTTCTTTAATTACAATGCGTGCTCATTTATAATATATATTTATAATAAAACATTTATAATATAAACTTTAATATTCTTTATTGCTGTTTTATATTGTTTATTGTTGTCTTCTATTGTGGTATTTCTAGAATTTTGGTTCTTTATTATCAAGGAAAAAATGTCTTCATATACTAAGTGAGCATGATGCAGTCAGTATATCTATATTGCTATTTTGCAAGTTGTGTGTTTATTTCTGTTCTAACATATTATACAACTTAACTCACATAAAATATATGAAAAACTATTTTTTTAAATTGTTATTGTTGTTCTTGTTGATTGTCTTCAAATTGAGCTCAACTCATAGTGACCTTATGAACAAAAGGCCTGAAGCCTGTCTATTACTATCAACATTTATCAAAGTTCATAGAGTTTCTGGAGGCATGTTGTTGAGGAATTAAATGCCACTCCTGTTTCCAAATTAAAATTTTAAAAAAATGAAATTTTATTTATTTTCAGCTAGTTGTTGTTGTTATGTGTCGTCGAGTCGTTTGTGACTCATAGCTACCCTATGTCCAACAAGTGATTGTGAAGACCATGGCCTGTATCAAATGCACCTTAGTCTCCAGAGAGACAGCATTGCTCTTCAGTACTTTGAAGAGGTCCCTAACAGCAGTCTTTCCCATGGCAGTGTGCCTTTTAATTTCCTGGCTACTAGTGCCAAGAGTGATGACTGTGGAGCCAAGCAAACTAAAGCTGTGTACAATCTCAATCTTTTCACCATCCATCCTGATGCTGCCAATTGGTCCAGTGGTGAGAATCTTTGTCTTCTTGACATTGAGCCTCAGTTCATAGTGAAGGCTGCAGTCCTTGACCCTCTACAATTAATCTTTCAAGAAGTGCAACCAGGCTGTTCTTTAAAGGTTAAAATGCTGAAATTTCATCTCACATATTTGTAGTATGTAACCAGGATGTGCCTGTACTTGGAAAAACACATCATTTTTTGAAAAAGGGTAAATGAAGAAGACTCAGTGTGATAACGTGGCATTGTGATTACAGCAATGGAGGTGAACATGGTGGAGATTGTGAGGATGTTGTAAGATAGGGTATGTTTTGATCTATTGTTAGGGTAGCTATGTATGATAATCAAGTTGAAAGCACCTAACCATAGCTAACACTTCTATTTTATTCATCATATTACATTTTATTCTATGTTCAATCTGTTTTTAATTTACTGTCTTTTCATCGTTCCTGATTAAGCTTCTTTGCAATTTCATGGTCTGTTTGACTTCTGATATTTCACAAACTGTTTTAAGGTCTCAATGGTATCTTTAAAGCACAGTCATTTGCATACTTTTAAAGCTTTGTATATTCTTACCATATGTGAAAATGAAGAAAGCAAAAATCCTTACAAGTCAGGTAATAATGATGATAATGAAGAAGAAACAGAAATTATCCATGATTCTTTCAACTTCTATCAACAATTAACGCCCAACAAACAATGAAGAAGAAATAAATTATGTATTACATTAGGGAACACTTCCATAAAAAAATTGTTTTTAAGGTTTTAAAAGCAAAGATGTCATTTGATGACTAAGATTCATCTGGCTCAAGCAATCATGTTTTCAATAGCTTCATATGTGAGTTGTTGTTGTCGTGTGCCTTTGAGTTGAGTATTCCTCATACTGACCCTCTGAAAATCAGATCTGAACATTTTCCTATCCCGTGCCATCTTCTCACTTCCTGATACACTAGAGCGTACTGTGGCAGTCATTGTGTCAATCTACGTGGCTGACGGTCTTCCTCTCCTTCACCAACCCTCCACCCTTCCAAATATCATGTCCCTCTCCAAGGAATACCAACTCTTAGAAACATACCCAAAGTATGTGAAATGAAGTCTCATTATCCTTGCCTCCAAAGAGCATTCCAGCTGCACCCTCTTCAAGACATGTTTGTTCTTTTGGCAATCCATGGAATGTTCAGTGCTCTTCTCCAATACCACAGCTCAAAAACATCAGTTCTTCTTCTGTCATCCCTATTCATTGTCCAGCTCTCAGATGCATAGCAAGTGATCAGAAAAGCCATGGCCTGAATCAGACACACTTTAATCCTCAAACTGACATCATTACTCCTCAATAATTTGGAGACGTCCCTAACTGCAGAATTTCCTAGTGTGATATGTCTCCTGACTTCCTGACTGCTAGTTCCAAAAGCGTTGAATATGGATCCAAGTAAAATTAGGGTGTTGACAATTTCAATCTTTCTCCATCCTTCATAATGTTTATCAGTCCAGTGGTAAGAATTTTTGTTTTTTTACCTTGAGATGTAATCCATACTGAAAGCTGTATTCTTTAATCTTCTGCTACAATTCCTTCAAGTCCACCTCACTTTCTACAAGCAAGGTTGTGTTATCTGCCTAACACAGGTTATTAATGAATCTTCCTCCAATCTTGATACACTTTCTTCTTCATAAAACCCAGATTCTCAAATAATTTGTCCAGCATACAGATTGAATAGGTATGGAAAGAGAATCCAATTGTGACAAAATGCCTTCCTAATTTTAAACCTTGAGTGCTCTGGGATTCCTAATGTTTTCAGTGTTAGCTATGACTTGTTATGACCCACAAAGTCAAATGCCTTTGCATAGTCAATAAAACACAATAGATATTATTCTGGTTTTCTTTACTTTCAGCCAGAATCCATCTGATGTCAGCAATTATATCCCTGTGACAGCCACCTCTTCTAAATCCTGCTCAAACGTCTGGCAGTTCCTTACCTATGGTAGTCCTAGTCGTTTTTGAATGATCTTCAGCGGCATTTTGTTTGCATGTGATAGTAATGATATTGTTTGATAGTTTCCACATTCAGTTGGAACACCTTTCTTTGGAATGGAGACAAATATAAACCTCTTCTAATCCACTGGACAGACAAGTGTCGTCCATATTTCCTGGCATAAAAAGGTGAGCACATCCAGGGCTTCATCTGTTGATTGAAATAAGTCAATTGGTATTCTGTCAATTCTTGGGACATTACTTTTTTTCCAATGCCCTCAATGCAGCTACATCTTCCTCCATCATTACTTCCTGAAATTTTTCAGTGTCAGTAATTTTTTATAGTGACTCTGTATATTCCCTCTATCTTCTTTTGATGCTTCCTGGGTCAAACAATATATTGCTTATAGCATATTTTAATACTGTGATTTGATACTTAAATTTGGCTTTCAGTTCTCTAAGCAAATTCAAAGTACTTTCCTTTTTAATCTCTAATTCCAGCTCTCTGCACATTCCATCATAATACTTTGCTTTCTCTTTTTGAGCTGCCCTTCTGTTCAACTCTACAATGACATGTTTTACTTTGGCTTCTCAATACTCTAGTACAATTTTTAGAGTCTCATCTGGTGTCTGTCTGTTTCAGTTTTGGTTTTTGGTTAATTTTTTTTTCTTTCTCCTCTGTCTTTGTAATGATCTTTTTCTCTCTTCATGGATAATATCATTGATTTCAAACCACAACTCATATGATCCTTTATCATTGGTGTTTAAAGCTTCAAACTAATTCTTAAAATGATTTTGAAATTCAGCTGGAATAGATTCATAAGAATCTGGCTCTGTTTATTGGTGCATATATTTGAAGTGATAGTAGTATTAACAGATCTTCCTTTTATAAATTTGGATATTTTCCTATCACTTGCAACATTGTATTTCAAGACAGAAATGATGACCTATGAACTATGAATGTGACTTCATTTTTTCTCATATTTTCATTTCTAGCATAGTATTAGATCATATAATTATTTGATTCAAAATGTCCCATACTAATCTATCTCAGCTTGTCAATGCTTAGCATGTCAATATTTATGTGTTCTATTGCTTCCTTAACCATGTCAACATAAAGAAAACACTGAGCCAATTGGCAGCGTCATAATAGATGGAGAAGAGATTGAGATTGTTAGCAATTTCAGCTTGGTCAGGTCCACATCAACACTCTTGAAACCAGAATCCATGAAATGAAAAGACAAATTGCATTAGAGAAATCTGCTGTTAGGGACCTCTCCAGTGTGCTGAAGAGCTATGATGTCAGTCTAGAGACTAAGGTGTCCCTGACCCAGGCCATGGTCTTCCCAATTATTTGCTATGCTTCAGAGAGCTGGACAGTGAATAACAGAAGAAGAATGTATGCCGCCTTTAAGTTGTGGTACATGGGAGGAGTTTTCAACACATCATGGACTCCCAAGAGAATAAACAAGTTTGTCCTGGAAAGGCTGAAACCAAGCTGCTCTCTGGAGGCAAGGATTTCGAAGCTCATTCTCACATATTTTGGGCATCTTACCAGGAGGGGCAAGTTCTTGGAGAAGTACATCATGGTTGGAAAGGTTGAGGGACAACACAGTAGAAAAAGACCCCAGATGAGATGGATTGACACAATGACTAGAGTAAAAAGGTCAGATGTCTCTGATACTAATATTGGCTCAGGTTAGGACAAGGTTGAAAGCTATTGTGCTAGGGTCACTACAAATCATAAGCAAGTTGATGGCAGGTAACAACAACAATAATGTCCTATTTTCCTACATGCATATTTTCACATTCCATATTCCGATTACTAGTATCTGCTTGCCTCTATTCCTCCTCCTTTGTGTTTCCCAATGCAAGGGCTCAGCCTAGAGTGCCAAAGCTCCTAGTCTAAGTGTGTTCTATTTTACATAAGGTTTTCAAAGGCCTGTTAGCAGGGAAGTGAATAGCCAGCCAATCCTTCTTCCTTGTGTCTCTTACTTTGTAATCTGACAGACAACCATTTTACTCGAAGGATGGCAGATGGAAGACCCTTCTCCATTACACAGCTAACATTCCCTGTTGCCCCTCACCTCAGCGTTTGTGTCCTGATCCTATCCCTTTGATGTGCTTCAAAAGCATCCTGCTCAGTTCCCTCTACTTGCCCCATCATCACCTCCCTCTTCACGCCTGAAAGACAACCCCTGCTATGATGCCTCAGGCCTTTGTCCTCTTCTGTCTGCTCATTTTAGCTACATCCCAGTGAGGTTGGAGAGCTGGGTAGGTTGTGTAGGTTGAGCAGGTCATCCGGATGGTGGACAGGACATCCTGGGGGCAGGGGAGGGGAGTGGTTCTTGGGGCTGGGGTTTTCTGGGTGCTAGAGCTCATTTATTTGGGTGGAGGTCGTTCATTCCCATTCTCACTGGCTTACCGCTACATATTAATCATCTTTTCTCCTCATGTCCTACCAAGCAGTCTATTGAACAATGTATTCACAGGGCTCAAAACATTTAAACAAACATTATGCCCTAAGAGTTTTTCTCATAAATCACAGCCCAAATAAAATAAATTGAGCATTGGAAGTGGAAAGTAAAAATCAGTCCCTGGCAAAGCATACAAATATTCTGATTTGTATTTAAACCATCAGTTAGGCTAAAAATGACAAGAAGAAAATGACAGAAAGTCAGAAAAATGCCTTTGGCCAATGAAATGGCAGAAACTTTGGCACATTGGGTCACTCCTCTGTGTCCCCAATCTTTGCTTTTGATTTATTATCTCATTTCAGACACTCTGCTTCTTTCAGTAGGTTGTCTTCACATCACCTGTTCCCATATAGATTCTTTCTATTATACTGTCTTTCTCAGACTCTACTCCATGAAAATAAAGACCTTGACCATCTGGATCATCGTCATTTGTCCAAAAGAACACTCAGTGGCAGGTACCTCAGTAAATATTTATCAACTAAATGAATTATAATGCAAACTCTACGAGAATTTGGTTGGCTTTTTAAATTTTAATATGCTAGTTATGACAATTACCGATGATGAGTAAAAGAATTTAAAAAATCATCTTAAAGCCATCTTTCTTACTTCTGAAGGTAAAAATTATACCATTAAGGCATTACTTCTATAAGACACAATAAGGGTAATGATCTCAATTTTTTCAGTTGTAAATTTTTTTTATGAAAAGGTTGAACACAGTGTAATCTATTCTTGTTATTACCCACTTGAATGGCCATAGGAGAATCAGTGCAGAGATGTGGGGAGAGGAGGAGTAAGGGAATGGCAAGTTCTCTTTACGCCTGGGGCATTGCATGCATGCTATCTGTTGAGAGGCTCCAAATGTTTCTTTTGTAAAGAAAATGCCTGTATCTAGATCAAAGGCAAAGAAAACAGTGAGTGATCAGGTAAAATGGACTTCATCGTAACCTTAGAAAATTTAGAACAGAAATACCATTTCATCTAGCAATTCCACTGTTACTGTTGTGTACCATTGGAATAGACCCACAGCTGATCCTTCCTCTGCAGAGCAGCTAGTGGTCTCAACCCCTGCCTTTGGGATTGCAGCACCTCTCCTTGCCACTAGGCCACTATAGTGCCTTAATGTCAGTATAAGACCATTAATATAAAAGCTTAAGGAAAGTAGCTGACTCTGAGAAGAATGGTAATCCCAGAACATCTGATTGTGCTTATGTGGAACCTATACTTGGACCAGGAGGCAGTCGTCAGAACAGAGCAAGGACATACTGCATGGTTCAAAACTGGGAAGGGTCTACACCAGGGATGTGTTCTGTCTCCATACCTTTTCAGTCTATATGTACAACAGATCATCCAGGAGGCTAGGCTGTATGAGGAGGAATGTGGCATCAGGATTGGAGGAAGATTTATCAACAACCTGTGTTATGCAGATGTTATAGATGATCCTGCTTGCTGAATATGAGGAGAACCTGAAGCACTTGTTGCAAAAGAACAAGCACTGCAGCCTTCAATATGGATTGAAGCTCAGAAAACAAAGATTCTCACCACTGGGCCAACTGGCAGCATCATTATCGATGGTGAAGAGATCGAGATTGTTAATAGCTTTAGTTTGCTTGCCTCCACAACCAACACTCTTGGTACCAACAGCCAGGAAATCAAAAGACGGATTACATTAGGAAAGTCTGCTGTCAGGGACATCTCCAGAGTACTGAAGAGAAACTATGTCAGTCTGGAGACTAAGGTGTGCCTGATCCAAGCCATAGTCTTTGCAATTGCTTACTATGCATCAAAGAGCTGGACAATGACTAGGAATGTTAGAAAGAAAATTGATGCTTCTGAGCTGTATAGTACTGGAGAAAAGTTTTGAATAAACCATGGACTGCCAGGAGAAAAAACAGGTTCATCCTAGAGAGGGTGAAGTCAGGTTGCTCCTTGGAGGCAAGGATTCTGAGGCTTGGAATGTTGCAAGAGGGGTATCGTACTTGGAAGGGTGAAGAAATGGAGAAAGAAAAGGAAATCATCAGTGAGATGGATTGATGCTATGACTAGGGTGATGTGATGAGGGGAGATGTGTTTGGCGACAGTAAAGTTGACGCAGAATAGAACAGGTTTCAGGGCTGTTGTACATAAAGTTTCTGAGTCACAAGTGGCTAGATGGCACACAACTACAACAATAAGGGAAGTTAGTGGCAAGAACCTATGCTGCAATCCTGAAGGCACATGATTCGAGGCCATCAGCAGTTCCATGGGAGAAGGATGAGCAATCTCCTCCCTTGAGATTAACTGCCTTTGATAACCTGCCCACGGGTCAGCTACGAGTCAGTTTAGACTCTATTGTACAGAAGACTAACAACAAGGGAAGTTTTGAATGCAAATAAAATAAATCTTGGAAGACAAACAGGGAAGGGAAGAGAGGGGAAGGGGAGCAAAAATTAATAAGTAGGTAAATGAAAGAAAAAGGCAATATACAATAAGAGTTTTTGATTAGACATTATAATTAATTCTATTAATCAGAAAAGCCTACTGTAAAGGACCTCTCCAAAGTGTGAAGGAATAATGATATCAGTCTAAAGGCTAATGTACACTTGACTCAAGACATTATCTTTTCAGTCACTTCCTATGCACCCAAGTCTGCCCAAACTGAGGAGGACCTGAAGTGTCTGCTGCAGAAAGTCAAGGACTATAGTCTTCATCAAGAAAATAAAAATTCTCAATGCTGAGCAATTTGGCAGCACCTTGATAGATGGATAAGATATTGAGGTGATTAACAATTTCAGCTTGGTGGACTCTACAACTAACACTTTTGGATTAAGCAGTCAGGAAATGAAAAGACAAATCATTCGCTAAAGAGCAATGATGTCAGTCCAGAAACTAAGGTGTGCTTAATCCAGGCTATGGACTTCCCAATTACTTGCCATACATCAGAGAGCTGGAAACTAACTCAGGATGACAGAGGAAGAATTTATGCCTTTGAGTTGTGGTACTGGAGAAGATTCTTGAACATATCATGAGTCACCAGGAAAATGAATAGGTCTGAGTTGGAGAGGGTAAACCAAACTGCTTCTTGGAGGCACAGATTCTGAAGCTCTATTTCACATACTTTGAGCACATGGCCAGAAGTGACCACTTCTTGGAGAAGGATATCATACTTAGTAGGTGGAGGAATAGCACAAGAAAGAAAATCTCTGGATGGGATGGATTGACACAGTGACTGGAGTAATGGAGGTAGGTGTATCTGAGATGTGAGACTGGCTCAGGATAGTTCAGGGTTCACAGCTATCATACACAGGGTCACTATGAGTTACTGTTAACTCAGTGGCATGTAAAAACAACCACATGCATCTGAGAGCTGGACAGTGAACAAAGATTACAATAGAATGAATGCTTTTGAATAGAGGTGTTGAGGAAGGTCACTAAATATCCCACGGGCTTCCATAAAAACAAATATGTCTTGGACAAAGTGCAGCCAGGATGCTCCTTAGAGACTAAAATGACAAAACTTTGCTTCACATACTTGTTGTTAAGTGCCATCAAGTCGACCATGACTCATTACTAACAATGGATTTGAACCCTGCACTTGTCCTGTGTCATCCTCACTGTCTCAGACACACCCTAGCCACAGTTAAAGTCCTATGTCCATCCATCGTGTTGAGGGCCTTTCCTTCTTTCACTGACTCTCAATCTTTCCAAGCATGATGTCTTTCCAAAGGACCCTAAAACATACCATGAGTATGTTAAATAAAGTTTTACTGTCCTTCCCTCTGAGAAGCACTCTGGCTGTTCTTTTTCCAAAACATACTTTTTTGTCCTTTTGACAGTCCATGGGCTAGTCAGCACTCTTCTCCAACACCACAACTCAGATACATCAATAATGCTATCATCCTTATTCATTGTCCAACTTTCAGATGCATAGGAAGTAACTTAAAAGATTATAAATATGTTGTTTGTAATGGACATGCCCTTGGAGAAGGACATCATTCTTGGAGTGATGGAGAATCTACAAACAAAAAGAAGAGCATCAACAAGATTGATTGACGCAGTGACTGTAGCAATGGGCTTAAAGACGGCAGAGATGATGATAATGGCACAGTTCGGACAAGGTTCAGATCTGTTGGTGATAGGGTCCCTGTTAGTCATACTCAGCTTGATGACCCCTAACTACAACAACAACATTATAATTAATGTTATGAGCATATGCATATAAATGAATGAATAAAAATCCATATGATTTGTAAGTTTGCAGTTAAATAAAAAATAGCTACTATTAAAAATATTTCATAGATGAGTAGGGGAGAAACCACAGGGTTGCACATTTTGGTGGGTGGAGGGAGGGGGAAGGAAATGGGAAGGACCTGGGTGAAAAGATAGGGTAGTGATGGGCAAGTTTCAATAGTGTTTAATTTTATAAAACACAGTTCATGAGAATGGGTGTATGAAACACAATGTGAATGAAGAGTAGTGTGAAACACAATTATGCATAAACTCTGTCAGCAAATGAATAAAAATAGTTTTAATTGGGAAAAAAAGGTTTCATAGGAGGAGCGTTAGGAAGATGGACTGGCAGTGTCAACAACAATGGACTCAAATGTGTTGGGGATAAAAAAGATGGTGCAGGATAGGGCGGGATTCAGATCTGTTCTTCACAGAGTTGCTGTGATACTAGAATTGGGCCAAGGAGCTTGTTTAACTGGGTTCTAAGCTTCAATTTTTCTCATCTATAAAGTTATAGTTTCACAAAGGGACCTGCTGATTCTCATCCCAGACTGTTGATTTCTTATTTCAAACGTTTAATGTTTTAAACATTAAAAAGGTATTGTTGTTGTTATGTGCTGTCAAATCATTTGCGACTCATAGTGACTCTACCCACAACAGCCCTAAACACTGCTCTATCCTGCACCAAATGCACTGCCTCTGACACACCCATCCCGATTACCCAGTCACCAAATCAATCTATCTCATAGAGGGTCTTCTCCTCTTGTGCTGTCCCTCCAC
>NW_006399829.1:4758709-4774988 GCF_000299155.1 Elephantulus edwardii | reverse complement strand
TGAGCGAGTTCGGCCCTTTTGATTTTCTGACTCTAGGTCCTCGCACATTTCATTGTAGTATTTTGCTTTGTCATTCCGAGCAGCCTTTTGGAATCTTCTACTCAGCTCTTTAGTATCTCGAATTCTTCCTTGTGCTTTGGCTTCTCTACGCTCCAGTGCAATCTTCAGAGTCTCTTATGTTATTTAAAAAATGAGCCTTGTCACTAGTTTTCCTCTCTGCTCTCTGAATCACACCATCTTAACATTGAAGGACAAACTTTTTTTTTACTTCCTTTTAATTTTACCAGATGCTATCTACAAATGCTTCTTTCCATACTAGACTGACAAAAAAATATTGAGACACATAAGCTTTTGTAATTTCAAATAAATTGCATTTGTATGGAAAGTACACTAATAGATAAAATTTGTCTATTTATTTTGTTTGTTTTTATAGAGTATTATGAGCCGTAGTAAATGTAGTATTTTTTTAATTGAGAAAAACAAACTGTACCCTTTTAAATCATTAAGGACATAAGAGATATTAAAGAAGGTACAATATTCAGTCTCAGTTTGGTACTAGGTAGATATAGATATCTTGGAACCTTTTAAAATAAAAATTTTAAATTAATCATAGTCTATTAAATAGGATACATATTTCTTACTTAGACACTTAATATTTGTAAAATAAGTTTGACAACAGCCAGAGAAGCACATTGTACTTTGTTCGTTTTGTAGTTTTTAGTACTAACCATAAAAAATCTTTCTAATTGACAAGTCTACTGAGGTCATAATGCATTATACAGTTTTTCTATGCATGAAATAGGATAAGAGTATTATCATTAAAATCAATAAAGTACCATAGACGTCAAAGACTGTTAAATATCAAGTCTAAGTTCTAAAAGCAATGAACTTATGTAAGATAGGAAAAGTCAGTCCTAATAGGACGGGTTATTAGGGATTGTTTAAAAAAATTCTTTTTTTCTCAAAACTTGCACTTAAAGTTTAACAAATATGATTTCTGACCCTTGAGTGCCTTTTGAATAGAGATCTGAGGTGTCAAGGAAGTTTTCTCAATTGTATATTGACACAAGCAATGGGTTCTCCCAAAATTCAACTCACTGTCCTCAATTTGCAACTCACAGATGACCCTACAGTGGATTTTCAAAAGAACACAAAAGTCTTTAAATTGCACAGCAAAAGATTGCATCTTCCTTTTGTGGAATGACTGGTAAATTTGCCCCTTACCTCTGGCATGGCAGTGCACTCCATACCACTAGACATCACAGTTTCCAGCAGCAATGGAGCTATGCAACTCCTCTATTTGTACAACTCTTTATCATGTCATTGTTGTTATGTGCCGTCAAGTTGCCCTCTGAACCCTACCTGTCCTGTCCCTCTAACTCCGACACACCGACCCCCATTGCCCCAGCCACTGTATCAATCCACTTCATCCTGGGTCTCCCTCTCCTGCATTGTCCACGCATGATGTCCTTCTCCAAAGATGAGTCTACGCAACATAAGCACCGTCACTCTAGCAGAGGCTAAGCATTCAGTGATTTGATAGGAAGAGTCTTTAACCTGGTGTATTTTGAGAGTATTAAACAGAAGTAAGGGGAAATAGCAGAAAGAACATGGAATTGGGCAAAGAAGATTGCTGAGTTGCATTTCAGCCTCAATATTTTTCATCTATAAAATTTGAGTTCCGCCAAGTGACCTGCTGGTTCTCTTCCAAATTTATTGACTTCATATTCCAAATCAATACATAACTATAATCAATTATATTTAGAGTAGCAGAAAGTAGAGAGAAAAGATGTGATTTTTTTTAAAAAAAAAAACACAACTGTTTTAATCAGGTTAAGATATCAATTTCAACTCTTCTCAGCATTTTCTCTATGATCAGAAGAAATTCCTAACCCATTTCATAGTTTCAAATAAGAAGTATAGCTAGGGCATTGAATGATCATTTTTGTTCTACTCTCTGCTGGGAATTTGCCGATAAATCTCAAATAAACTGATTAAAATCTACATTATTATAAACTATATATGCATCACATGGACTGTTTTAAGAGTTACCTAGGGATGTAGTTAAATTGTAGATTGCAGTTTAGGATATCTAGAGTAGAAAGACAAATTCTCAGCCAGAGGTAAAACCTTGATTGTCGTTGGTGTGAGGTGCCTTTGGGTCAAGTATGACCCATAGCAAACCTATGAAAACCAACAGATCTGAACCTTGTCCTAGCCTGTGCCATCCTCATCATCTTTGGCATACTTAAGTCCAGTGCCATATTCTCTATATCAATCCCTCTCACTGAGAGTCTTTCTCTTTTTTGCTGACCTCTACTTTCCCAAGCATGATGTCTCCCTTCAAGGTAACCTCTCGTAACAACATGCTCAAAGTATGTGAGCCAAAGCCCTGTTGTCTTTGCCTCAAACTCTGATTATAAGCACACAATTTATGCTATAACTCTGTTGGCATACCGAAGACATTATGAGTTTTAAGTTCACATGCTTATAAATGATATTTAAGTCATTTTGTATCTGTGTATATTTCTATAGGATCACTTCTAGAATTGATCATTTTACAACAGAATTTTAAAAAGGAAATTCTAATGTACATATTATATTTGTTTTATTCATTTACTAAGAACTAATTTCTAAAAATCACCAAAGTTAAATGGGTAGAGCACAAAATAAATTTTTAAAATTAAATTCTATATGAAAATTTAGAAGGATACTTGGAAAGCTCATCTAATTCTTGTCCATTCATACACCAATGCTTTGCAATGCTACCTACGGAAATCAACAGATCCTTGGCATTTCTATGGACACTTCTCCCACATCCAAATAGCTGATAAATAAACTGAAAGATGAACTTGAACCATTTATGAGGTGCATCTAAGTTTGTCCCTGGAGAAATTACAGTTCATAATCCAGAAAGAATATACAACTGGAAGAAAAGTTTAAACCAATTAATGATGTGCAATTGGGGTCAAGGTGTAAATACCGAAGTTTTCATGGAACTCAACTGAAATCTTAGAACTCAACTGAAAAAAGTTAAAGAAAAAATATTCTGGGTATTTTGTGTTTTCTCTTTTTTTTTTTATTACTTCTATTTTTCACTCTCAATGGGTTCAAAAGAAAGTAGGGAAGACTCCTCCTGTCATGGTCGACAGCCTCAGAAATGAAATGGTAGGTTGCTACAAGTTGAAATTGACCCACATCATTCACTTTAATTTGTTTTCATTTTTGAATAATTGAATGTCATAGTTTTCATTCATGGACATACTGTTCATAAAGGACAGAAGCAATAAAAGACCAAAATCCGGGAGCTCTGGTGGCCTACTGGCAAGTAGCTGCACTGTAATCCTGAAGGTGTGTGGTTCGAATACACCAGATGCTCCACCGGAGAAGGAGAGGCAAACTCCTCCTGTGCCAGTCGGATCCAATTTGATGGTACACCAAATTAAAGATAAACAAATTAATGGGGGGAAAAAAAAGAACTTTAAAAAATAAAAGACCAAAATTGAATCTATCTTAATCTATTTCTTTAGCCATTGCATACCCCTTGGCTGCAGAATTTTTCATAATTATGGAGAATTTATTAGCACACTGATATCAATAAAAAGTGATGTCAGACATTCAAATAAGGCAAGCTTTTGTTTTATAATTCAACAATAAAAATAGGCATTTCTTTATTTTTTTTAAATGCAGAATTAGGAAGTGTAGTGTTTCACTGAAGAGGGACTAGACCCTTTCATTTTGTGCTTTCATTTTGTTAAGTACTTTGCTCCTATTCAAAAGTTCAGTGGTTCAAACCCACCAGCCACTCTATGAGGAAGATGTGGCAAACTGGTTTCATTTTTATTTACAGTCTTAGACACTCTATGGCGCAGACCTACTTAACCCTGCAGGGTCACCGTGAGTCAGAATCCACTGGATGAGAGTTGGTTTTGTTTTATTGGTCTTTCTGGCGATGGATCTGAGGAAAGAATAAGCAAATTCATTAACTAATCAGAAAAGATCAGAACTTTTATTCTCCAACTGAAAGTCCTAACACCTGGACTTAAGTTGGTTCAGCTGCTTAAAAATAGTGCCATCATCAGCAAATGATTTAACTTATTAAGCCTCCATTTCCTCACCTGTAAAACTGACATTATAACAATCTATCCAGCAGAGTTATAAAAACAAAGTTGTTGTTAAGTGCTATTGAATCAGATCCAACATATAGAGACCTCTTGTACAACAGAAAGAAACTTTCCATCCTTGCCATCCCCAGGAACCAGGGAATGTTAAACACTGGTCTTAAATATTCTCTTTTGAGTTTCAGAGACGTGTATTTTCCCTGAGCCTATGAACACCACAGGCCAAATCCTTTGCCAAAACCAAAACCAAAACAGCTGCTCCACTCCCCACTCCATAGAGCATGTGAATCAGTTGAAGAGTGAAGCACGTTGATCATAATTTCTGTTTAGTCATTTTCCTTTTTTTTCCAGTTGAATGAACAAGGATTAACCTTTGCAGTATCCCAAGGAGACATGAAGGAGAGATAGGAAGTAAAAAAAGGTATGAAGAATATTCAGAGAATCTAGGACTCTAGTTGAAACAAAAGCAGTAACTTTTAATTCATGTATGTAACAAGCTACTTAAAGAATGACTTTATAGTATAAACTTCTAATCAGAAACTCTTTTTGTGAATTTTAGTCAAATTTCTTGCAAGTAACTGGCAAATCATTTAGTAACTAGTTTGCAAAGAAAAATTTTACCCTCCAGGCCTGTAAGCCAATAAGCTAAAGTTAATTTGAGGGTTTTTTCTTCTTTCTCATACACACACAACATAAGCATTACACATACCTTTTCCTTACCATAGCTTATGGCAATAGTAAAAACAACTTCTGACTATTTTTCACAATAACAGCATTGTCTGGTGATAATGAATGCCAAGGTGCGAGACAGAAGTTATCTTTGCTGTGACAGTTAAGGTTATGTGTCAACTTGGTTAGAATGTGATGCTGTAACATATGGCAGTTATGCTACACTGTGCTGTGCTGTGCTGTGCTGTGCTGTGCTGTGCTGTGCTGTGCTGTGTCAAGCTGTGGCTGTTATCCTCCACTTTCTCTTAACTGATTTTTGCATAACAACTTTATGTTTGGAATCCAACAATGTTGACAAGTAAAAATAAGGTATGTATCTAGTCAAACCTACTTCTATGTGTGTAGATATGTTTGTATAATATATGTTGTTGTTGTTAAGTGCCATCGAGTCACAGGCAACCCATAGCGACCCTATGAAGGAGAGTCCTCGACGCTTGGGTGCCAGGTTCATAGGGTTTCCGGAGGCAAGCTATTATGGAAGTGGATGCCACTCCTCCTTTCTGTATAATATATACCGATGAAATATATAAAGGGAGCTCTGGTGACCTAGAGGCAAGAAGCTGAGCTACAATCTGGAAGTAGTTTGAGGCCATCAGCTGCTTTGTGGAGAGAAGGATGGGCCGTCTCCTTCCATGCAATTAACTGTCTCTGAAAACCTATCAGAGGGTCAGCTATGGGTAGGTTCTTACTCTACTGTACACAACAACAAGAAGGTATATATAATATATGTTTATGACTATATGGCATTCTTATTACACATATTTGTGTATACACATGTTTCTGGGGGTAAGGATTAACTCTTCAAGCTTCTCTATTTATTCTAGAATAAAATTGCCTGGGTTCAAGCTGGTTAGCTATCACTTTCCAGACAGCACTATTAGTTTGAGGCAATATGAAATAAAGTAAAAAACCCCGAGTTTCTCCACTCAATCTTGGACTAAACACCAGCAACAATCACTACAGGAGTGTTGGTTCTTTTTCTTCCAAAACTGTAGGTTAATTACCAAAAACCTACCTTTATGTTCCTTTCCTACCTAGTTCCTCCTCTCATTTTAAAATTATGATCATTCAACATTTCCCCATGTGAGGTTTGGGGGGAGAATAGAAGAATGGATAGATATTGAACACGGCACTGGAAAAGATGAGAGGCAGGACTGTCTGAAAGGAAGGTATGATCAGGCATGGTATGTATGACAACAATCTAAAACAAAAGGTGCATCACCAAGTGGACTCAGGGAGAGGCAAGGGACGGGGGTGGAGGAAAATACGCAACAATGAATGAATGAAAACCCAACTTTTCTGTAAGCTTTTGGGATAATCAGAGTAAAAATATTAAAAAGACAAAAAACTTCCACATGTATCTAATTTCCAAAATTCTTTCCAATAATACCCTTCAGGATAATTTAACAGAATATTTTCTTTAAAGTCATCCAACTCCTAACCTCTATCAAGTAGACTTCTACCAAGAAAAGTCATTAAGTGTTCAAAGCAGTGTTATTCACCATCGCAAGAACATGGAAACAGCCCAAATGCCCAACCACAATGGAATGGATTGAGAAATTATGGTGCATTCAGACAACGGAAGACAATGTGGCACACAGGAACAATGATTTTGCCTATTACTACCTAACATGAGAGGGAGCTCTGTAAGATCTTTGTTATAAAAATAAATAAATGAATGAATGAATGAATAAATAAATAAAATCATTATTGTAGAACAAATATGAGAATCCAAGGAGGGGATGGGGAGCCGTGGCTGAGGATGGGGTGGGGAGTGGGGGAGGCGGGGGCCTTAATCATAGGGTTACACAATTTGATGGGAGTGGAAAGAGGGTCAGGGAAAGGAAAGAAGAAAGATCCGATGTGTAAAACAATGCATACTAACTTTGTAAGTAAACCAGTATAACATTTAAAAAATTTAAAAAATAAAAAAAAATTTAAAAAAGAAAACAACAAACCAATAAAGCAATTTGTTCCCTGAGGAGAGCAGATAAGGTAGTTTAACCAGGAGAAGAGTGCCACACTCTGGGGAAATAAAGGATTGTTTCTTCTGATGCTTCTGAACTGGAACTGAGAGACTCTTGATTATCTGATCCAATTCCCTACCTCTATCTTTCTCTATTTTGCTTTACTTTTGGATATAAATTTCAAAGAACTAGATTTTTTATTAATCTAGCTATCACCACTTCATCTGAAGTGAGATCTGCTTTTAATGAATTAATTATCATGTTAAGTATTTTGGGGAGTTTTGCATCAAAAAGCTGGACAATGACTAGGGATGATAGAAGGAGAATTAATACCTTTCAACTGTGGTGCTAAAGAAGCATATTGAATACACCACGGTCTGCTAGGAGAACAAACATGTTCATTCGAGAGGGTGAAACTAGGTTGTTCCTTGGAGGCAAAGATACTGAGGCTTTGTCTGACATACTTTGGGCATGTTGCAAGGAGGGACCAGTCCTTGGAGAGGGACATCATGCTTGGTAGGGTGGAGGGACAGTGCAAGAGAAGAAAACCCTTGAAAAGATGGACTGATTCAGTGACTGGGTTTATGGGAGTAGATGTGTCAGAGACAGTTAAGATTGGCACAGGATAAGGTTTAAGGCTGTTACACATAGGGTCACTGTGAGTTGCAGGCTATAAGCTCTTCAAAGCCATCATGTCTTTGTTTTTAACAAATCTGTCAAAGCCATCCTGCAAATTGTAATTAAAAGTCTTGATCATAACCACCTTTTGGCACATGGCACATCTCATCCTGTTTGTCTTCCTTTATCTCAGCAGAATGAACAATTTCATGCCAGTGTGAATTACATTTTAGGCACAATTGTCATAAAACTCAAGCCCAAACTCACTGCCCTCTGGTCGATTTCAACTCACAATGACTTTTCATTAAGTTCCCAAGACTGTAAATCTTAAGGGAAGAAGATTGTCATTTTACTTTGGAAGACTTGCTGGTTGACTTGAACCACAGGTGATACACACTCCTTTGGTTGGCAGTGAAGCACACTGTGAACCACATTTGTAATGTCCCAGTACAGTTAATAAGATTTCTGGAAATTTTTGTTATATTTAACTAACCATCCATTTTCTAAGTGTTAATACTTGGAATTTGACCACTCTCAATTGTGCTTAAGTGAAACCTGTAACTAGAATAAGAGGCTGCTGTGTGAACAGAGCAAGGAAACACTACGTGGTTTAAAATTAAGAAAGGTGTGCGTCAGGGTGGTATCCATTCTCCACACCTATTCAATTTGTATGCTGAGCAAATTGTTGGAGAAGCTAAACTCTATGAAGAAGAATGGATTGGAGGAAGCCTCATTAATGGGCTTCATTATGTAGATAACACAACCTTTCTTACTGAAGGTGGGGAGGACTTGAGAACTTGTTGCTGAAGATCTAAGACTATAGCTTTCAGTATGGATTACATCTCATCAAGAAAACAAAAATTCTCACCACTGGACCTACAGGCAGCATGATACTGGATGGAAAAAAAGATTGAAACTGTCTTGGTTCCATCTTGCTTGGATCCACAACTAAGCAATAATAATAAGCAGTCAGGAGATCGGGAGACATTATCTCCCTGGAAAAGTCTGCAGTCAGGGACTTGTCTAAATTATTGGGAAACAATGATTTTTAGTTTGAGTACTAAGGTAAGCTTGATTCAGGTCATGGTCTCTTCAATCACTTGCTGTACTGCTGAGAGACCATGCATAGGATGACAGAAGAAAACGTGATGCTGGAGAAAAGTACTGAATATTCCATGGACAGCCAATGGAACTAACAGATTTATCTTGGAGAAAGTGCAAACAGAGTGCTCCTTGGAAGCAAAGATAGTGAAGCTTCATCTCATATATCTGAGGTACATTTCTAAGAGAGGTATTTCCTTAGAGAAGAGTATGATAATTGGAAAAGTAGAGGTATGGCAAAGGAGAAAAAGACCCTCAACGGGGTAAGTTTTTGACACAGTGACTACAGAAATGGGCTCAAGTGTGTCAGATTGTGAGGAAAGCCCAGGATAGGAAAGGGTTCAGATCTCCTGTTCATCAAGTTTCTATTGGTCATACTTACTTCAATGGCATCTAACAACACAACCACCACTATTTCTAGGACAGAGTACAACTGCTTCCATAGGATTTCCACATTTGTAATTTTTGTGGAGAGATTGTGAAAATGGTACAGAATAGGGCAAGGTTTCAATTTGTTGTTGATAAGCTCATATGAGCTCTAGTCAATTCAACAACCCCTAAACACGATAGCAATCCGTATGGAAGCCAATTGCCACTTCCTTATCCCACAAAGCAGCTGGTGGTGTGAATACCAGAGCTTCTGGTTAGCAGCTGTGTACTAACCCACTAGAGCTCCCATTGATAGAACTAGTTTATTTGAGAAGCATTGGGGCATTTGCGTAAGTGCTTAGATTTAGAAGTTAGATTGATCTTGGTTACAACTCAAAAGCCACCACTTGGTTTTGTCCTGGACATGTCGCATGAATTCTAAAGCTTTAATTTCTTCATAATAAAAGGCAACAATAACTGATAACTTTTTAAAAGCAATGATATAGTCATAAAAATTGTTTAACAATTTGTCTGGTACAAAGAAAATGCTGGGTACAACTAATCATTCTTTTCAGCCTACTCTTCTTGAGCTAGCATTGTTTAATGTTGTATGTAAAACATATGGTTAATCATGGTAGAAAACAAATACCATGTCCCTGTAGATGTTGACTTCCAAAGAGATCATTAACCACATAGTAGTCATGATATACTCAATACTGTCAAGCCGGTTCCAAATCATCGCTAACCCTTTATTAGATTTCTGAGCCTGTAAATCGTTCAGGAAGAGAGAACACAGCCTTTTTGGGGGGAAGTTACCAGTCTAACTTGCTATAGGCTCCATCATCAGAGCTCAATGATAAATTTTTTAAAGTTTGTAGTCTTGGAGGTTTTTTTTACCTTATCTGATTCATAAAAAAAGACTATGTCATATACTTGAACAGGCAATATTATCTTAAATTGATTTTGACTAATGTTTAATGCAATTGAGTATCTCATGAAAAATTGTATACCTGTATTTACTAAAAATGTGACAATAAATTAAATGTCTTTATTTATTCTCCCTACTGGGCTCCGTGTATGTAAGCAGTATTTTAGGGAGTCTCCTCTTTATGGAACTAGTCATATTTTGTGGCTAGGGGTAATACAGATTAAAAAGATACCCCAAAGACATTTGTCACTTGGTCTTCTATTTTGAATCACTCCTCTAGAAAAGAAAATAGAACCCAAAATCATTTTTTTAAGCCTTTTACTGATGTGGTGTGAAAAAAAAAAACAATGTTTACAAACGTAAGGAAACAAGTATAAGATAAAATTTTTATTTAAAAAAACAATCTTTTCTTAACAGTTTCCATTTATTGCGTCTTGTTACACAAAATGCCTTCTCTTTCTTGGAACCTGACACATATCCTTTCCCTTCTTGCATGGATCAACAAGTATTTCAAAGCATTTCAATGGCCTTTAAATTCAGACACGGCTTGGTTGTACACACATCTGATACAGAAGTGGTTAATATAATCCAGAGCTGAATTTTCTAGAACATTTTAATTTCCAAGTGGATAAAGTATTTTTTTATTTAGTGTCAAGAGTACTATTATTTATTAGGATTACTTCTATGTTTCAACCCAATAACCTAAGAAGCGACTGTTGTAT
This sequence comes from Elephantulus edwardii, assembly GCF_000299155.1. Taxonomy (NCBI): domain Eukaryota; kingdom Metazoa; phylum Chordata; class Mammalia; order Macroscelidea; family Macroscelididae; genus Elephantulus; species Elephantulus edwardii. The sequence goes on along the minus strand of NW_006399829.1, from coordinate 4,764,433 downwards.
GGACAAGTCAATACTCCTTTTATTTGCCTAGTCTGAACAGAAACTTATTCTACAATGATACTTTAAAAATCTCTAATTCTGTACTTGAGCATCTAAGTCATTCATATTTTAATTTTACATGGCCAGCAGAATTATCTTTTTATAGTATAAAATGCAAGAAATCTATTAAAATTGTTCATTAACTTTCATTTTTCTTGAGATAAAATTAAAGTTCCTTTTCAAGGACCTCAAGGTTTAACATATTCTGATTCTTTTTTCCAACTTCTTTTCTCTCTATTCCCTCACTCTTCTATAGCCATTTTGTGTATGTTTGGGGTGGGGTTTTTTTCTTGGTTTTTTTTTTTTTTCTATTTCTCTTATTTAGGTTTTTCCTTTTTTTCTCCTGCAAGTTTATTTACAAAATTTGAATACATTGTTTTCAAGAACAAATTCTTTCCATTTTCTTCACTCTTCCATCAAACTGTACAACCCCATGAGTAATCACTCCTCCCCTGCCCCCGCACATCCTTATCCCTCTACTTCCAACTTCTCCCACTTCTTTTGGATCCTTATACTCATTCTACAATACTGGTTTTTTATAATATTTGTCCTTGTGGGACTGAGTCAGTCCACTCAGTATAATACTGTCCTGTCCCTCCCAAGCTAGGCACTAATTTACAAAATCACTGCTCCTGCGTGCACATTCCAATGTGTAAAAGTAGCATGTATCTCAACTGTAGTTGGACATCTGGTCTGTTTCCATGTTCTTGCGATGGTGAATAACATTGCTATGAACACTGGTGTACAGGTCTCTCTTTGTGCCTCAGTTCTCATTTTCTCAGGGTATATTCCAAGCAGTGGAATAGCTGGGTCATATGGAATTTCTATGTTAAGCTATTTGAAGCAGCCAAAGTGACTTCCAGAGTGGTTGTACCATTTTACAATCCCACCAACAATGTATAGGAGTTCTTGTCCCAACACATCCTCTCCAACATTTATTACTTGTTGTCCTGTTAAAATGTGCCACTGCTGCTGGAGTAAGATGGTATCTCATTGTGGTTTTAATTTTCGTCTCTCTAATTGCCAGTGATTTGGAGCATTTCTTCATTTATCTGTTTTCCATTTGACTGTCTTCTTCCTCTGTGAAAAATCTTCCATGTGTTTTGCCCATTTTGTAATTGGGTTATTAGGGGCTTTTTTCCTTGTGGAGGCCAAGACTAGTTATTAATTTGTATAAGTTATTCGGCATCTCTAATAATCTTAGGAAGTGCTCAACAAGAAAATCTCTGGAAGACAAAGATTGGAATAATTGATAAAATACAGGAATTATATATTTAAAGCAGTATATACCTGAGTTTAAACATGTTCTCTTTCCACTTGACCTGAATATCCAGTAGATATTTCATAATGGTGCACTGAGTTGTAATATGTTTTGAGATCGATTGAATTGCCCTTCTTGCATTACAGGAAGATAAATCTTCTCCTGTGTGAATTAGACAATAAAATCTCTCATGTTGCTACCATGCTGTCAACCAAGTTGTCAATGATTTCATTTCACTTGGAATGACAATCAACACTTCTGATAGCTGCAATCAAGAAGCGAATGTGTGTTTCTTTGGGAAAATCTGCTGTAAAAACCTCTCTAGAGTGCTAAGGAGCAAGGATATCAGGTAAAAGATGAAGAAGTGCCTGACTCAAGTCATTGTACTTTTCGGTTGCTTCCTATACTTCTAAAAATTGGGTAAGAATTTTGATAAGAAAGGTAGATAAGAATGTATAAGAATAACAGAAGATGAATTGATGCCTTTGAATTGTGGTATTAGTAATGAAGAGTATTGAATTGTAATACCACAGACTGCCAAACAAATTTGTTTTACAGGAAATGTAGCCAGGATGCCTCTTTGTGGCAAAGATGGTGTAAACGCATCTCCACACCTTGGGTGTGTTGTCATAGGTAAACCAGTTCTTGGAAAAAGACATCATGCTGGGGAAGGTAGGTAAGTGAATGAGAAGACTCTTAATGAGATAGATTGACACAGTGACTGGAAGAGTAGACTCAGGGATGTTGGAGACTGAGGATGGTGCAGGATAGGACAAGAGGCATAGCTGACTCTACCACATCTAACAACAACAATCTTTCATCCTTGATGAGTCTATATAAGCTGATAAATATTTCTCTCCCATCTTCCCAAAATACAGAGGCCAAAACAAAAACTAAGGACGTGTCCTGACTCCCTTGAAATCATTTTCTAACCTTCTTCTCAGTCCCACGCAAATTAGGATATCTCAAACCCTATGAGACAAATATGTTGGATAGAAGCACTATTGTGAGCCGATCCGTAGACTGTTGTTTTAACCAGTAAATTGAACATATGCATGGATCATTTTGCCAACTCATGAGAGTATACACTACAGATAATTAAATCAACAAGAATTCTTTTGCTTAAATAATTACATGTTGTGATTAAAAGGGACTTATCACAAGTAGTGCGCCTCAAAGCACCCAAATTTAATGAAATACCACCTGACTTAAATTAGGAGGGAAAATTGAGCCTTGTTGCAGTTCAGTATTTATTAGCGTTTTCTTCATCACAAATCTAAACAGTAGCATCATGATAGACTGTAAAGATTGACACAGATTATCAATAGCTTCAGTTTGCTTTGCTCCACAATCAACATTCTTGGCACCAGCAACCAGGAAGTCAAAAGATGAATTGCATTGGGATAATGAGTTGTCAGTGACCTCTCAAGAGTACTGAAAAGCAATGATGTTAGTCTGGAGACTAAGGTGTACCTGATCCAGATCATGGTCTTCACAATAACTTGCAATGCACCAGAAAGCTTGGCAATAACTAAGGATGATAGGAGAAAAGACCTTTGAGCTGTGGTGCTGAAGAAGAATACTGAATATACCATGGACTTCTAGGAGAACAAATAGGTTTGTCCTGGAGTGCGTGAAACCAAGCTGCTTCTTGAAAGCAAGGATTCCGAAGTTCTGTCTGACGTATTTGGGGGATGTTGAAAGGAGGAACCAGTACTTTGAGAGAGGACCCATGCTTGGGAGGATGGAGGGAAAGCACAAGAGAGGAAAACCCTTGATTAGATGGATTGACTCATTGACTGGGGTAGTGGAGTAAGTGTGTTAGAGACAATAAGATTAGCTCTGGATAGAGTAGGGTTCAGAGCTGTTGTCCATAGGACCACTATGAGTTGCAAGCAACGTGACAGCACTTAACAACAACAAAAAAAAAACATGACTTTCATGCAAGATAATCAACAGAGGGGAGCTCTGGTGTCATGGTGCATATCAAGAAGTGCTGGTAGTCCAAAGGCCAAGCGTGTCTGGCAGTTGAAATCCAACAGAGAGTCCATGGAAGAAAGATGGGCAATGTCTTTATGTTAGGATTTATAGCTTCAGAAACATTAATGTTAGTTCGTTCACTCTGTGTTGGAACCAACATAATGGCAGTGGAAGAGTTTAATTGACACAAAATATTACCTTAAATAGCGAAAGATTTCAACACAAGAGGTAAGCCGAAAGTTAAGAAATTTGGCCAAATATATATGTAAAAGAAAATAAGGCAGAGTTTTACTCTTAGAAATCCTGCATTCATATAGGGGGGAAAAACAAATAAACAGGTATTTATTTACAAGACTGTAAGATATGTTCCCTTCTGAACCTAAAGCATAAAAAGTGAAATTAAGAAAAAAATGAAATATATTCTTTCTGTGTGGATTGGATGGGTGGGGAACAAATTTCTGAAGTACAGTAATCACATGGAATGAAAACCAGAAATCACAAAACAAAGTAACTACAGTGATATTAGAAAACAAGAAAGACTTCTAGCATATGAACCAAACATTTAGATCAATAAATGAGAGAAAAAGAGAAGTCTATCTCTTGTTGTTGTTGTGTACCATTGAGTCGGAAATGACCCACAGCTAACACACAGGTGGGTTTTCAAAGATTTCTTGTTGCCTCAAACGAGGTGTCTTTGGGACTGCAATGCAGCTTTTACTCACTTCTTGTTGTTGTTATGTGCCATCAAATCACCTGAAACTCATAATGATCCTATATACAACAGCTCTTCAGCCTGCCCTACCCTGAACCAGTCTCACTGATTTCGACACACCTACCTCCATTGCCCCAGTTACTGTATCCATCTCATCTGGATCTTCCTCTTCTGTGCTGTCCCTCCACCCTTCCAAGCATGAAGTCCTGCTCCAAGGATCGGTCCCTCCTGGCCAAATGCACAAAGAATGTGAGCTGGAGCTTCAAAGTCCTAGCCTCCAAGGAGAAACTTGATTTCACCCTCTCTAAGACAGACCTGACTTTTATTGACTATAAGAAAGAAAAAGAAAGTATTTACTCCAAGCCACTGAGACTACAATTACATCAAAGGAATTTTTGTGAGAATAAAGGAAAATATGGGCATTTAGTTACAACTAAGAGCATCTGCCATAGAGAACGCTGTCATGTTCTGGAATTCTTTTGTCCAAAGTACTAAGTCATTTGTTGTTGTTAGCTGCCATCGAGTTGAGTATGACCCATAGTGAACCATATGAACAAGAGATCTGAACCCTGTCATATCATGTGCCATCCTCACACTTCCTGACACAATTAGAAATCACACAAAAAAACCCAGCTAAGTGTGGAGCCTGGAGATTGGCTCTGAGGAGTAAGACAGTTGCAACTCACCCTTCATCTATCTCTCCTCCACAAAAGTGATTATTGTAAAACAAGTCTTTACTTTAAAAAAGCACAGTGAATATCATGTGAACCTCGTCATTTTTCTAAAGTATAACGGAAATTAAATAATTTTAGTAGTATACCTGATTTATCTTGTTTGTTGAAAGTGAGGAGGACTTGAAGTACTTGCTACAGAAGACTTCAGTCTTCAATATGTATTCTATTTCAACATTAAGGAAACAAAAATCCTCACCACTGGGCCAACAGGCAACATCATGATAAATCATGAGAAGACTGAAGTTGTCGATGATTTGGATTCATAATAAACAGCATTAATACCAGCAGTCAAGAAATCAAAAGGTGTGTTGCATTGGAGAAATCCGTTATCAAGAACCTCTTCAAGGTGTTGAGAACAGTAATGTCAGTTTAAAGACTAAAGAACATATGATATAAGTCATGGTCTTTTTGATTACTCCCCATGCATCTGAAAGTTGGACTAAAGATGAAAGAAAAATAATTGAGCCTTTTGAATTATGGTATTGAAGAATAGTAGTGAATATTTATCCCATTGACTTCTGAAATAACAAACAAATAGTTCTTGGAGAAAGTGTAGTCAGTGTTCTCCTGAGAGACAAGGGTGATGAAACTCAGTCTCACATACTTTGAACATGTTAATACAAGGAACCAGTATTTGAAAAAGACATTATTCTTGAAAAGGTGAGGGTCAGGGAAAGAGAGAAAGATCCTCGACAAGATAGGTCATCACAGTAACTGCAGCAATGGGCTGGAGTATATCAGGAATGGTGAGGATGGTTCAGAACCGGGTAGGGTTCAGATCCATTGCTGATAGGGTCACTCTGAGTTGTAGTTGACTCAAAGCCAACTAACAGCAGCAAACTTCCAGAAAAGAAAACTGAGGCACAAAAAATTAGTAGAGATGAAACAGATTTCCTCCAATTTACCAATTCTTCTTTCTCTTTACTCCTTTCTTGGTAAATAATACCACAGTTTGAAGAGTCAACGAATAAATAAAAAATCTCTGTAAATTTTCATTA
>NW_006399829.1:4751327-4756534 GCF_000299155.1 Elephantulus edwardii | reverse complement strand
TTTTTGCTATTTCCTTCAAAGCAGCTTGAACTTCTGCCTTCATCACCATAGGCTCTTGCTCATATGTTATTTCATTAAATTCTTACGTATCTGCCAATTCCTTTTGATACAATGACTCAGTATATTCCTTCCATCTTCTTTTAATACTTCCTGGATCATTTAGAAACTTAAATAATACTATATGATCATCCCAGAAGGATTGTATCTTACATGGGGCAACCTGTAGAACAATAATGAACTGTTTTTATTGCCATAAAAAATGTTTTATTGAAACCATAGAACCGAGGAACCAAGACAGATATAATTTACATCACAAATCTTTTGGAAAAATGTAAAATAGTTCTCCTATTCCTGTTAACATCCATAGAGGTTTGGAAATCACTATGAATCAGTAACTTGTTTGAATCAGTTTTGAATCAGTAGCTTTTCTCTTTTATAGATGAGAAAAGAAAATAGCCCAGAGATTTTTTCCCATCCAGTGTAAGCAAGGAAGATTTAATTATGTTTAAGATTCAAGAATTCTTAGTCATCATTCTATTTCTTGCTGTGCAAATGTGGGAAGTGGGAAAGAGAGTGTGAAACAAGATAAGTATTTGAGAGCTGCCATATTTGAACTCCACTGAATGTACAACAGGGAATTCCTGTCTCCGTAACTTTCACAAAAGCTGTTACTATGAGGTCAAACATGTCCCCCTCTGGCGTTAGCCTAATAGATGGATTTTTTGAGATATTAGTAAGTTCTTCTGGTCTCCAGCTACCTTAACTACAGACGTATGGTCTTTCAAATCAGCATGATTTTGCTAATCATCAACAGCTAAAGCAGCACTATAACGAGTGCTTCACGCACTAGGTAGGAAGATTTCAAACATCAGGACATGATGTGAGCGCGGCTTGTAATGGCAAGACACTGGTGAGAGCGAGACCCTCATGATGGAGAGACTGGCATTGCTGTGGACAGATGGTGACGAGGAGTGATCTGAGGATTCTTGCATTTGTGCTGGCCACAGTAAACAGATGTTGTTGTTCTTGACTTTGATAATGGAAGGAAAAGCTGCTTGCTGAATTGATACTGGAGCCTAGACTAAGTGAAGAGTTGTGCTTTGGAACTGTTGGACTAAAACCAGGACTTATTTCAGGTGAAATTCTTTGCCTCTTCTATTCTCCAACTTTCTTCCTTGATAAGTCCCATTGTTGGTACCGTAACTACAAGTCTGTGAGTCAGCAAAAATAAAAGAACCTCTTGCTGCTGGTGGGGCTCTACAGGCACCACGAGGCAGGGCTATGGGCTCTTGATCTGCTTTCTGCTCTGAGGCAGTGTGATTCTTCCTTACTCTTTCTGGCCCTTTCAGAGGGATGCTTATGGTTCTGGGCCCTCAGGAACCGTTTTCTGCTCCTATTTAGACACTTGCATACTTTCCACACTAATTAGTATTAATTGTACTACTAACTGTCCCTTTCAAAGTTCTTGCTGCTCTGCTACTGAGCCTGCTAATTTCTTGCAATGACCACACAGAACTTATAAATAATACAGTTGTGGAGTTGACTAGGTAAGTAATAGACTACAAATCAAGCAGGACACAGGACAGCTACTGAGAGTTTGCAAGCCCTCTGACCTTCAGCCTTATGGCTTTGGACCAGAGTCACACAGATCTTTTAGTCGTGCCAATTGGAGTGTTTCTCCCCCAGCACCCAGCAATCCTGGGTAACAGTCTTCAGCTCTGATTATGTGAAGTTGGAGTTCCAATTCAACTCTGTTTCATCTTGACCTCTGGTTCTCTGTAACATTTGTTACTGCAGCTACTGTTATCAATCCATTTTTCTCAGGATTTTCTGTTCCCGAATACAAGCTGCACTCTTTTTTTTTCTTTTCACTCCACAGTATTAAGAGTCATGTTTTCTACCTCTGCACTTGCTTATTTTAAGCCTTACAGGTAGAAAAACCAGCCAATTTCCTCATTAGTAGTCTACACACCTTATATGCATGTTTCCAGACAAAAGGTGCTATTTAACATCATTCACATAACCAGCCATGTAATAAAAGTCAAAGCCGAGGGCTAGGAAAGTCATTTTGAACAATAAATCTACTTTACCACAATGAGAAAGTAGGAAATAATAGGTAGTTTTCCTCACTTCTCACTAAACTGAACTCCAGTAAATATCGCAGATTCCTCAGATAGCTAGTGCACACTTGGGAACATAAAGGCAGGCCTGAATTTTGGAAAGAGGCAAATAATTTGGAAGAGGATTTTCTAAGACAGAAAAACACAGTGTAAGTGTTAATGGATATAGAATTAGTTTTCAACACTTACATTTGTAAGGCACAAAAATTCACAGCGTTTTAATCACTTCCAGAGAGTGAACTAGCTTTGAAGGCTTCTTCATTCTCCAGAAGAATCCAGGCAATTTTTTGAGATCACTTCTCCAGTCAACATGTGTTTTTCAACTCTACCCATTTGGCAAGGTCATTTCTATCTCTCTAGGCTCTTTTAGCCCAAAGCATGCAAGTTTAAGGAATAGTTATTTTTTTCATTTTACGAGGAAGCTTGCCAACACTCAAGGATAAAAAAATCACTAGCCATTCTGGAAATGTTTTGCCTCAAAACAGAATTAAGTACTGTTCAAGTTGGGAAAAGCCACCCAAATTCCTTGGCAAAAAATCTTAGAATTAAACTGTTGCATCTCTTGCTTTAAATGTATAATAAAATGCTATTTTTTTCTCTATTTGCTTTATTCAGAAAGAAAATATATGATCATAAAATACAGAATTATCTTTTACCCATCCATCCATATGTTGACTTGAGCCTTGCTTTAATTCAGGAACTATGATGATGAATAGGAACAAAAGCCTTTGATGAGATTCTTTTTCCATTAAATTATCTGAAAATTGGTTAAGAAACTGTAAAAGTCTAATTCAATTTTCTTCTACCCAAAAAGAAAGACATCTAAGTAGAATATTCAATGACTTGGTTATCAAATAGTGCAAAGAAGAGCTATGAGCAGTAAATCCATGTACTCAGGTATTACCAGATCTGTTGTCATTGTGTGTCATGATGTTTATTCAGACTGTTGGTGTGTACAGTTGAGTCAGCACTGACCCATAGCTAACCTGCTGGTTGGCTTTCACTCAGTTACTTGCATGGGAGAAAGTTACCCATACTTCTCTCACAGAACAGTTTGTTAGTGGCCTCAAACCACCATTGCAGCGCAGCTTCTTGCCAAGCTCCCTAGCAATTACAGTGGAGATCAAAGACTTCCGTAAGGATTATACCTCAGCACCTTGTTGTAGTGTGCTAAAGTGACCCATAGTTGATCTTCCAAGAGGTGTTCAGAGACAGTTCACTGTGTGAAAGAAGATTGTCCATCCTTCGTCCATGCAGCTGCTGGTGGATTTGAACTGCATGCTTTTGGGATTGCAGTACAGCTTCTTACCGTGATACCACAAGAGCTCCCATTCAGATTGATTGCAATACTATGAGACAGGTTACAATTACCTCATAGGTTTTTGACATTTTCATAGAGCAAATTAATAGATCTTTTCTCTTGTGACCATAAGCTAACCCCAAAGGATGGTCAATATCTATATGATAATAAAAGATAAATTAAAAACCTCTGCAAATATTTGAAAAATAACCTCAATAACTCATTAACTTTGTGGGTATTATTATTATTATTATTATTATGTGTCATCAAGTCAGAAATGACTCATGTAGCTCACCTGCCAGTTAGATTTCAGAGGCTGTAAATCACGTGAGGGGAAAATACCCATCTTTCTCCCATGAAGCAACTGATGTACTCAAGCAGCCTGTCTTTGGGTTAGCAGCACAAGCCCTTACCACCAACCACCAGAGCTTCCTAATGGGGATGTACCATTCCAGAGCCCTATCTCCGAATATTTTTGGTGGATCACAGCAACATCTTTGATTCTGAGTCTAGTTATGCTGTTATTAGGTAGTGTTGAATCAGCTCCAACTCCTAGCAACACAATGTAAAGCAGAATAAAGCATTGCCTGATCTGTACCATTCTCAGTTTCTGCTGCACTTGATCCCATCGTTGCAGCCACTGTCATCGTGTTGAAAGTCTTCCTGATTTTTGACTGACCCTCTACTTTATAAGCATGATGTTTTTCTCCTTCCTGATAACATATCAAAAGTACATGAATAATGTGTGAGATGAAGTCTCACTATCCTTGTGTCTAAGGAGCATTTTAAGGAAATGTCTTCCAACACAGATTTGTTTGTTCTTTTAGCATTCTTTTTTATTTATCCAATATTCTTCCCTAACACCACAAGTCCTATGGTGTTTCTGTTAAATTACATTATTGTCTTCTCAGATTTGAACAGTGGGATAGGATTGCTATTAGTTGCAGTCGACTCAATAGCATATAACAACAACAATGACTACTGATATTATTATTTTCTCATATACATTTGGACCATTTTGTACATCTTCTTTGGAAGACTATTTATTCAAATGTTAAGTTGTGTTGTTTGTCTTTATATTACATAATTGTTAATGTTCTTTATGTTTTCTAGATACAAGTCCATAGCAAAATGTATATTTCCTTTTCATTTGCTTTGGTAGTTTGTTTGTTTTTTTGTTTGGGGTTTTTGTTTGTTTATTTTTAGCTTTATGGATAATATGATTTTCAGCATAATTTTTTCAACACAATTGATAAAGTCTGACTTCTTGTGGTTATGTGCCATCGTGTTGACTATAATGGCGTTCTATAAAATAACTCTGCACTCCACCCTATCCTGACCCAGTCTTGTTGTCTCTGACAGGGCTACCCCTTTTATTCCAGTTACTGTGCCAATCCTTCTCATTCATGGTCTTCCTTTCTTTCATTGTCCATCCACCTTTCCAAGAATGATGTTGTCTAACTTCCACGGTTTTTTGTTCTGCTATTTAAAAAAAAAAAAAAAATCTATGCTCTTGATTTTGTTGTTATGTGCCGTCGAGTCATTTGCGACTCATAGCAACCCTATGTACAACAGCCCTAAACCCTGCTCTATCCTCTGCCAATCACACTGCCTCTGACACACCCATCCCAATTACCCCAGTCACTGAATCAATCCATCTCATAGAGGGTCTTCCCCTCTTGCGCTGTCCCTCCACCCTCTCAAGCACGATGTCCCTCTCCAAGGACCTGTCCCTCCTTACAACATGTCCAAAGTATGTCAGACGAAGCCCCAGAATCCTTGCCTCC
>NW_006399829.1:4749608-4750826 GCF_000299155.1 Elephantulus edwardii | reverse complement strand
TTCAAGTGTATCTCCTGTAAGTTTTATAGATTTGGTTCTTACATTTGATTTGATACATTTTGCATTAATTTTTATGTGGAGTATGAGTAGGGGGGCACAATTTTTTTTTCATATGTCTATTTAGTTACCTCAACATAATATGCTAAAAAGCAAACAACTCTTATTTCCACTGAGTTATCTTAATCCTTGTTTTGAAAATCAGTTGGCTATAAATAAAAAGGTGTATTTCTTTACTCTCAATTCTTTTCCTCTGGTTTTTATCTCTATATTTATGTCAGTCTCCAACAAACTTGATCATGGTCACTTTTTAGTAAGTTTTGGAATTTGTAAAGTATGAGTCTTTTTTGTTTTTTTTCAAAACTTGCTTTGACTATTCTAGATTTCAAGACTTTTAGAACATACATCACAAATTTGCATGGTTCCAAATGGAAAAGTCTTTTCTTTTTATTGCTTCCTCAAATTCCAGACCATTCATCCTCTTTGTTTAGAAGCATGTTGTGTGCAGCCCCAAATTATCACTGGTGGTAAAGAACAGTAATTGCAAAGAGCAGTTGAAAATTAAAGACAGACAGGAAAATAGAGACTGTTAACAGAAAATGACAGATTTGGGTCACCAGAACATTTGAATAAGATGGTGTGGGTACAAAGTAACAATTAAAATGAGAAATTAGATCATAAATCTTAGTACACATTTTTAAAACAGTTTCTTTGTGGTTTTCTTTTCCTCTTGCAGTCGAAGTAATTTATGTTGACTAAGTTTATTTCCTTAAACTCCTGAAAAATCAAATACATCTGTGTTTCATGGTCCCATTGTAGACCATTCTTACTGTAGACTATTTGCAATGTTCATGAGAATTTTTATACAAGGTAGAGATTTACCACTTCAGTTTTTAAGTATGTTTTATTAATAAAATAAGATCAGTATATGGAAATGTGCTAGTATTAAGAGTTATAGTAAAGGCATAAATATACTACTGTTTTTCAGAGCACGTGTATCATATCAGAACACTAAGGATGATTAAAGAAAGTGATTATTGTTGATTGCCTTGAGTCGAGCACAACCCATAGTGACCCTATAAATAAAAGGCTGGAAGCCCCTCTACAACTATCAAGACTTATCAAAGTTCGTAGAGTTTCTTGAGGCATGTTATTTAGAAAATGCATGCCCTTCCTGGTTCCAAACCTGTCATAGTATGTTATGTGACATTTAGTCACCTG
>NW_006399829.1:4745370-4748553 GCF_000299155.1 Elephantulus edwardii | reverse complement strand
GTGGATCCAAGCAAGCTGTAACTGCTAACAACCTAAATCTCTTCTCCATCTATTATGATGCTGCCAATTGGGCCAGTGGTGAGAATCTTTGTCTTCTTGATGTTGAGCTTCAGTCTATACTGAAGACTACAGTCCTTGATCTTCTACAGCAAGTGCTTTAGGTCTTCTTCAGCAAGCAAGGTTGTGTCATCTGCATATCATAGGTTGTTAATGAGTCTTCCTCCAATCTTGATGCCACACTCCTCCTCCTAAAGTCATTTCTAAGTCCATCTTGAAATACAATTTTGTGAGTGACAGGATAATATCCATACGCATGCAAGGAAGACAATACCACTATCATTCAAATTTATATGCCTACAACCAGAGCCAAAAAGGAATAAACAATTTCTATCAACTGTTGTAGTCAGAAAGCGGTCGAATATGTAACTGAGATGTTTTAATGATAATGAGTAACTGGAATGCAAAAGTTGGGGATCAAGAAGAAGGATCAGTAGTCAGAAAATATGGACTTGGTGACAGAAATGAGTCTGGGGATAGAATGATAGAATTCTGTACAATCAATGATTTATTCATAGCAAATACCTTTTATAAGAAACATAAAGGTAAGCTATACACATGGATTTCACCTTATGGTATGCACAGGAATAAAATTGATTACATCTGCGAAGGAACTGTTGAAGTTCAATATCTGCAGTGAAAAAGAAGGTTAAATCATATCCACAGGAATCAAAATTTGACCTTGAATCTATCTCCCATAAATTTAAAAACCAACTCAGGAATAGCTTTGAGGCCTTGAACACTAATGAACAAAGACCAGATAAGCTTAAGCAATCATGGAAACAAGCATGGAGAGGATAGGGCCAGTATAAAATCACAGGATATTAATCCCTTTATGATGTTATACATGCCTTTAACCTGATACTTTATAAGAAGGAGTAAAACATAACTTAATTAATCAATTGTACCAACAATGTAAGAAAAATTCCCTGCTAACCATGCACAATTTCACTTCAGTATGACAAATTCAACCCTGAATTTGCCTTGGTACAAGGTATTCATCTCCCGCGTAAGTATTGTCAATGATGAAAAGCGTACCAAGTCATAACTCAGACATTCGGTCAACCAAATATTCTTCCATTTAAGCTGCTTTGTTTTTCTATGATAGCCATCTGTTAATATTAGTTCTTTTATAAACCCTTAAAATTGATCTAATAATTCTTGAAATATGTAGGAATTACATATTTAAAAGCAGATAGATTACACCTACATCCCTTTTCACCTTATAAATTTCAAGTATTCTCTATAGATTCTGCTTAAGCCATCTCTACCTTAAGGAAACAATGTCCTTCAAGGTGTACCATCCAGGACTGCAGTCAAAACCATTCACCTCAGCTCCTTAGAGAAGATAAGAACAGAGCCAGTATATCCATTGTTAAGGTCACATTTTCTGAAGCAGAAAATAATAATAATTATAATTATTATTATATAACTAGGAAGCTCTGATAGCTTATTGAGTAAGGAGTTGTGCTGCCAACCCCAAAGCAGGCGGTTCAATCCATCACCTGCTCTGGAGAAGAAATATGGGCAATCTCCTCCTGTATGAATTATGCACTCCACAAATCCACAATTATCCACAATTTGGTTTCATTCCAATACACGTAACAACAATCACGTACCCTACCTGCTTACCAGTGAGGGTAAATTTTGACAAATGAAATAATGAATGCTTTGTTTTTATTAGAATCTTGATAGATTTTGTAGTTGTTCTTGTTATTGTTGTTAGATGTTATTCAGTGATCGCCAACCCATAGCAACCCTATGTACAACAGAATAATACTTCCTAACAGAACCTCATTGTACCGCTTTCTTTTTCTCTCTCTGTCCCTTTTTCTCTTATTTTTGCTGATACTTGTACTTGACTTTACCAAACATGAGGTCTTTTTCCAGGGACTGATCCTCCTAAAAACAAATCCAAAGTCTCACTATCTTTATATTTTTAAGGAAACTTTTGGCCTCATGCCTTCCAAGACAGATTTGTTTGTTCGTCTGTGAAACAAATGAACAACAACGAAACATACCATCTCTCCTTAGGTGTTAGCATGGAAAAGAGTCATACGTGAATTTCCAGCAAGTTTTTAGAGGCTGTAAATAGCACAGGAGAAGACTGATGTTCTTTCTCTTCTGGAGACTCTGATGGATTCAAACTGTGAGAGAGGTGTGACATTTGTGTAGCAGTACAACTCCTATTGTGCTAGGTCACCAGCAATTTATGTTGTCTACAATAATCTTCATCACCATCACAATTAAACCACATCAATTCTTCTTTAGGTTTCCTCAGTTATTTTCCAGTTTTCAAAAGCAAACGAAGCTACAGAAAATAACATATGTAGAGATGGAAATTACTTAGACTTGCTCTTGAGCTGTTTATTTCGAATTCCTTTTATATCCGTTTGCATACAAAACTTGTATGCATTGTGTTTAATTTGTAAACATTGTGTTTCACACATTCCTCCATTCATAATGTGCTTCATGCAATCATTCTCATACATTGTGTTTCATAAAATAAGTCACCAATGATCCATGCCCACCTAATTAATTTCTTTCGTAATTCATTTTCCCCCTCCCTCTGTTTACCAAAGTTTGTGACCTGTTAATGATCTCCCCTTATCTTTAGCCCCCTCTCTCTTCCTTTACCCCTCTGGACTTCTGCATACATCTTACTAGTTATCCTTCTGGTTTTGTAATAACAGTCTTACGCAGTATGTGTCCTTATGACACTGAGAAAATTCATCCAAAATAATGTTGTCTAGACTCTCCTGTGATACACAGTAATTTTCTAAATCATTGCTCCTGAGTGCTGCATAGTATTCCATTGTTTGAATGTACCACAAATTCTCAATCCATTTGTTTGCTGATGGACCTTTTTTGGCTGTTTCCATTTTCTTGCAATTGTGAATAATTCTGCTGTGAACATTGAGGTATGAATCTCTGTTTATGCCTCAGACCTTATTTCCTTGGGGTATATTACTACTAGTGGAATAGCTGGGTCCTGCTGAGTTACTATGTTCAACTTTTTGAAGAAATGCCAAACTGTCTTGAAACGTGATTGTATCATTTTACAATCCCATCAACATTGTATGCGTATTCCCTTCTCTCCAACATTTATTGCTTGCTGTCCTAATA
>NW_006399829.1:4735606-4744457 GCF_000299155.1 Elephantulus edwardii | reverse complement strand
AGGTTCAGAGCTGCTGTACATAGGGGTCACTATACATTGCAAGTGACACAACCAATAGCATTCTATGACAGGTTTGGAAGCAGGAGTGGCATCCAATTCCTAAAAAAACTTGCCTCTGGCAACTCTATGAACTTTGATAAATCTCTGTAGTTGTAGAAGTGATTTAGGTCTTTTGTTCATAGGGTTGCTATGAGTCATGCTCGACTAGAAGGCAATCAACAACATTGGAATTGTGTTAAACATGTAGATGTTTTTTTTCTAGGATTGTAATTTTCACCATATTGAATCTTCCTATCCATGAACAAGGAAATTTTTTTTTCATTTATTTATGTCTCTTACTCTTTCTTACAGTGGTGTTCTGTTGTTTTCTTTATAAAGATCTTTTGTGTCTCTAGTTACATTTATTCCCAAGTATCTTAATTTTTCATTTGTCAGCCACAGTTTGTTCTGATCCACAGAGTCAAATTTCTTTGTGTAGTCAATGAAGCACAGCAGACATTCCTCTGGTATTCTCTGCTTTCAGCAGATCCATCTAACATTATTTATAATATCCTTAATACCATGACCTTTTCTAAACTCTACCTGCACTTCTGGCAGTTCTCTCTTGATGTACTTTACCAGTCATTTTTGAAACATTTTCAGCATTATCTTGCTGATTATTAATATTAATTAATTTAATATTAAATTAAACAAAATTAAATATTAACATAAACCCAGGATCTTGCTGTGATATTAATGATGCTGTTCGATAATTTCCTCACTCTATTGGGTCACTTTTCTTTGGAATTGGAACAAATACGTATCTCTTCCAGTTAGTTGTCCATGTGGTTGTCCTCCAAATTTCTTAGCACAAGTTGGTGTGAGTGTCCAGGGCAGCGTTTTTCTGAAATATGTCAATTGGTATGCCGTCAGTTCCTGGGGCCTTGTTTATCGCCAATTCCTTCAGAGCTAGGCTGCTCCTTGAAGGTAAGGACTCTGAAGCTCCATCTGACATACTTCGGGCATGTTACAAGGACCAGTCCACTGAGGAGGACATCGTGCTCAGGAGGGTGTAGGGACAGCGCAAGAGTGGAAGACCCTGAATAAGATGGATTAATTCAGTGACTAGGGTTATGGGGGTGAGTGTGTTGGAGATGATGAGGTGGCTCAGGTTAGAACAAGGTTCAGAGCTATTGTACATAGGGTCACTATGAGTCACAAGTAACTCAATGCCACTTAACAACAATAGCATCTTAAATTTTGGTTAGCTGTTGTAACTGATACTGTGTTTTTTAAAAGAGATCTTTTGCAGATTTGCTCAGTGTGAATATCTTGAATGATACTTCTCTGGCTAGTGCTTTTTGAACTAAAGTATAGTGAACTCCATGACAACTTAAAATTTTCTCCATTTATCCTGATGGTTTTGATTGCTCTTTTTACTTTATGTTGAAATATCATTCACACTGAAGGCTATGCTGTGTTTGTAATTCATCTATAAGTGCCTCAAGTCTTCTTCTATTTCAGCAAGCAAGATTATGTTATTCACATATTTGAAGTTGTTGATGAGATTGCTACCTATCCTGAGGCTTTGTTCTTTCTCATAAAGTTTAACTTTTCAGATTATTTATTCTACATACAGATGGAATGAGTATGGTGAAAAGTACAAACCTGATGTACTTTCTTAATTTTAAATGATACAGTATTCCCTTGCTTTGTTCAAAGACAGCTTCTTGCTATATGCACAAGTTGCGCTCACTCACTCATTGTCATCAAGTAGGCTCCAACACATAGATGACGCTACACTGGGTGTTTGAGTCTGTAATTCACACAGGACAAGATTTCTTTATCTTTTTCACTTGGAGCTCCTGGTAGATTTGAACTTCTAGACAAGCTGAACTTTTTGATTAGCAGAGTAACTAGCTACATACAGACTATGCCACCAAAAAGAAAGTTCCACAAGAAGACATTTAAGGTTCTGGAATTCCAATTTATCCTTCATTTGTTATGGTCCACATAGTGATCATAGCTTTTACAGAGTTCTAAAGCAAACAATATTTTTCTGGTATTCTCTGCCTTCCAAACAAATCCATCTAATATCAACAATGATACTAAATTTCTTTTCTAAATCCAGGTTGTATATCTTGTAATTTCCTGTTAATGTATTATTCCAGAAATTTTTAAATTCTTGTAAAAAACTTTTATTTATGGATTTTATAAATGATATTATTTTATACAGTGATAATATTTTAATGATAACTGTTGTTATCAGAAACAATCAAATCAGTTGGATTTTTAATGGCCTAGTATGTGAAACAATGCGTTATTCAGAATCATTCATGTGTTTGTGACTATCAGTCTGGCTACTTTAACAATTCATCTCACTGGGGGTTTCTCTAGTTTTTACTGGATTTTCATTTAAAAAAAAACCACTATGTCCTTTCCTAGTGTTTGATCTTTCCTGATAGTATGTGCAGTATAAGAAAGACAAAGTCCCACCATCAATGTAAAGGAGTTCCTATCTTACCACATCCTCTCCACCATTTATTACTTGCTGTCCTGTTAAACTTTGTCACTGCTACTAGAGTGAGATGACATCTCATTGTGGTTTTGATTTGCATCTCTCTTATTGCCAGTGATTTGGAGCATTTCTTCACATATTTGTTGGTCATTTGAGTATCTTCCTTTTTGAATATTCCTTCCATGTTTTTTGCCCATTTTGAAATTGGGTTATCAGACTTTTTCTTGTGGAGGCCTAGGAATATTCTATAAACTTTTGTTTTGAGACTCTTGTCTGAGATAGTATTGCCAAATGTTTGTTCCCAGTCAGGATTCTTTCTTTTCATCTTGTTGGAAAAAATTTTTTATACACACGTGGATTTAATCTTTAGAAGGTCCCATTCATTAATTTTGTCCTCTTCAGATTGTAGATTTCTGGCTGTAATTGGCAGTCTCTTTATAATGTAGACTAGAGCTTCTAAGCTTGATCCTAGTTTGACTCTTATAAACTTTATGGTTTGGGGCTTTATTTCCAGGGGTTTTTTAATCTACTTTGAGGTGATTTTTATGTATCATTTGAGATGTGGATCTTGTATAATGATACAACCACTCTGGAAGGTAGTTTGGCATTTCCTCAAAAAGCTGAACATAGAAATTCCACATGACCCAGCTATTCCATTGCTTGGAATATACCTCAAGAAAATGAGAACTAAGGCACAAATGGAAACTTGTACACCAATGTTCATAGCAGCATTATTCACCATCTCAAGAACATGCAAACAGCCAGATGTCCAACCACAAATGCATGGATTGAGAAGTTGTGGTACATTCGTACAACGGAATACTATTCAGCACGCAAGAGTAGTTATTTTGTAAATTACTACCTAACTTGGGAGGGACTGGAGAGCATTACGCTGAGTGAACTAACTCAGTCTCACAAGGACAAATACTGTATAAAACCATTATTGTAGAACGTGTATGAGGATCCAAGGTATGAAGTGGGGGAAACAGAGGGGTGAGGATGGGGGCAGAGTATGTTAATCACAGAGGGTTGCACAATTTGATGAGTGGGTGGGGTAAAGGAAATAGGAAGAATCTTTTTTGAAAAACAATGTATTCAAACTTTTTAAATAAGCCAGAGTAATATACATAGGAGAAGAAAAGAAAGACAAAGTCTTGTCAGTCTCATTTCTATAAAATATTCAAGCTGTAGTTTTTCTAGAATTGATTTGCATTTTAGGAAGTCCATAGTATATGTAATTTACCATATAGCATAGATAAATATTTTTCAGTTAAATAGTAAAAATCTAACCAATGTCAGACAAAGACTTACTTGACATTGCCCAGAAAGTCTTAAATTTATCTCATGTGCTGCCATCTAATTTTCTTAAAATTGCCCTAACGATCATTTAAAACTCCAATATTGTTTTTATTTTCAATGTTCTTTCATTTCTATATTAATTACCATTTATTTTTTTGTAAATTGATAAAAGTTAAACTATAGAAAGCGTTAAGTAATTGCAAATAGTTTTGCTGATTTTACCAGAATGAAGGCTGCACAGTGGAGTGGACTTGGGGGAGAGACTGCATAACCAGAAAGAGTTTTTCTTTTACTTTTCAAGGATAAGAGTGAACTGGGGGAAGGAGGTGGTCAGGAGGAAAAGTGCAACAGTAAATTAATAGAAACCCTAAGTCTCTGTAAACTTTCATTAAAATTAATTTTTTAAAAAAACCCAACAAACAAAGACCAGATGAGCTGTGGAAATATATCAAGAACATCTTTCATGAAAAATGCATAAAGTCATTACAAAGAAGGAAGAAGGAAAGACCAAAATTGATGTCAGAAGAGACTCTGAATATTGCACTGGAACACTAAGAATCCAAAGTAAAAGGAATAAAGAATTTAAGGAGCTGAGCCTAAGATTTCAAAGGGCAACTCAGGAAGACAAGACAAAGTATTATATTGAAATGTGCAAGGAACTGGACTTGGAAAATCAAAACAGTCAAACTTGATCAGCATTTCTTAAGCTGAAGGAACTAAAGAACAAATTCAAGCCATGAATTGCAATTCTTAAAGGTGCTATGGGCAGAATACTGAATAATTCAGGAAGCATAAAAAGAAGATGGAAGGAATATACAGAGTCACTGTACCAAAAAGAAGTGGCTGACACAGAAAAATTTCAAGAAATAATATATGATCAAGTGACAATGGTGACAAAGGAGGAAGTTCAGGATGCTCTGAAGGACTTGGCAAAAAGTAAAGCCCCAGGAATTGATGGAATACCAATCGATGTATTTCAACAAAGAGATGCTGCCCTTAATGTACTCACCAAGTTGTGCCAAGAACAAGGTCAACTGACTGGAAGTTATCCATATTTATTCCCATTCTAAAAAAAAGTGACCAAACAGAGTAGTGTGGAAATCATGGAACAATATCACTAATATCATACACTAGCAAAATCCTGGGGAAGATTACCCAGAAGCAACTGGAATAGTACGTTGACAGAGAACTACCAGAAACATAAGCCAGATTTAGAAGATGTAATGAGACTAGAGACATTATTGCCAATGTCAGATGGATCTTGGCAGAAAGTGAAGAGTACTGGAAGGATCTCTGTGTTTCCTTGACTATGTGAAGGCATTTGACTGTGTGGACAAACAATTGGGCTAGGCTTGAAGAAAATGGGAATCCAAGAACACTTGATTATGCTTATGAGAAACCTATACTTGAACCAGGAAGCAGTCCACAGAACAAAGCAAAAAAAGGAGTGTCAGAGATGTGTGCTGTTTCCAGGCCTTTTCAATCTTTATGCAGAACAGATCGTTTAGGGAACAGTCTTTATGAGGAAGAATGCGGTATCAAGATTGGAGCAAGACTCATCAACAACCTGAGTTACACAGATGATACAACCCTGCTTGCTGAAACTGAGGAGTACCTGAAATATTTGCTGCAGAAGGTCAAGGACTGTAGTCTTCAATATGGATTGAAGCTCCACATCAAGAAGACAAAGATTCTCACCACGGCACCAATTGGCAGCACTATGATAGATGAAGAAGAGATTGAGATTGTTAACAGTTTCTTGCTTGGCTCCACAATCAACACTCTTAACACTAGCAGTCAGGAAATCAAAATACAAATTGTATTGGGAAAATCTGCTGTCAGGGTCCTCACTAGAGTGCTGAAAAGCAATGATGTCAGTCTAGAGACTAAGGTTCACCTGATCAGGCCAGATCTCTGAAGTATAACAATTACTTGTTATACTTCAGAGATCTGGACAATGACTAAAGGTGACAGAAGACTAGATGCCTTAATTATGATATCTGTGAAAAAGGCAAAAAGTGATGAACAGAAAGCAGCTGTACTGTGAGTGAAATAAGCAGGATTTTTAAAGAGAGAAATCCACACAATAAGTAAACATTTATTTAATTTTCTAATTAATAGAAGTGGCATACCATTTAGCAATGGAACAATTTGAAGAGTAAGAAAAGGTTCTTTGAAATGTTTACTAATATAAATCTTACTTCCTTAACCATATACTGTAGCAAGTTCAAAGCAAACAATTTCCTTTATTTTTATGAATATGCCTGGTCAAAAGAAACAAACAGAGATTTCTAAATGGACACAAGTATAAAACTAAAATCTAAATGGTGCAAACCTTTCTGGAATCAGACTACTTTCCTCTGGTTCTTTTTGTCAAACTAAGGCCAAATTTATCCTGTGGAAAGAAAATAGCACAATGAAAATTATTTCAGAAATAAGCTTTCTATAAATCCTAAAACTAAAATCAGTACTTGTTTAAATTATTAGATTTTTGAATGAAAAGTAATTAGGAAACTTAGTGGCTTTAAGGAACATGGTGACTTTATTTAGCTCAAGTATCACCAAATTTGGTACAAATCAATGTGGAAGGCTCATTTCTGTTCCACATGGCATCATCTGAACATCTCAACTGGGCATGCAGGATTACTTCCAATGTGACTCCTTGAAATGGTTTACAAATTGGTGCTGGCTATTAGGTGGTAGTTCAATCACGCCTAATGATGGGAATCTTTGGTTCTCTCTTTGTGAATCATCACAGTATGGTGTCCACATTAAGTGAATATTATAAGAAAAGAGGGGGGGGGGAATGCCCTTTAAAATCTAGCCTCAACTGACCCAAACCATCACTACCACTGGCATCTAGATTCAAGAGGCTAGAACACAATTTCAAATTATATGCACGGTAAAAGTTCCATTGTAAGAGAAACATGTGAGCAAGAGTGGGTATAGTAGTCATCATTTCTACAGAGTAGAAAATAGAATGAGAGAGACAAACAGAGACAGAGAGAGAGAGAGAGAGAGAGAGAGAGAGAGAGAGAGAGAGAGAGAGAAACTGTGTAAAATTTTGTTGCAGAACCAGAGAAGGAACAAAGAAAGCCATGATCTCTACCAGTTCCCTTTCTTTTTTGGGGGGTGGGGATGGGCTTTCCAGGCCAGGTGATTGTCCCGGAAGCCCCAGGACAAAGCAGAGCCAGCTCACTTCTTGGTAGACTCCACAGCCACAGAGACCTTTGTCGTAAGATCAGAGAAGATAGAACAGAAGATGGGCAAAATCTCTTCCACGTGAGTTCTTAGCCAGGGTGACCTTCCCAATCAACCATGTATTTCAGACTTCAGGGTAGAAACCATTACAAAGTACAAGGAAGGACAGTATATATAAAGGGTCAATAGAACAAGAGAATATAACTATAATAATTATCTATGCATCAAATGATAGAGTTGCAAAATACACAAAACAAATGTTAACGAAACTGAAAAAAAAATAGGCAACACCATGATAGTAGTTTTTAGATGCCGTTGATCAAGCACAACTCATACTGACTGACCCTATGAACAACAGATCTGAACCCTGTACTGTGCTGTGCCATCCTTACAATCTCTGACACACTTCAGCCCATTGCTGCAGTCATTGTGTCAGTCCAACTAGTTGAGAGTTTTGCTCTTACACCATCCCTCACCCTTCCTAATAATAATGCCCCTTCTCCAACAAACAGCCTTTTCTAGCAATGATAGTAGTAGAAGACTTCAATACATGACTTTCAAGGAAATCTAGAATGACAAGAAAGAAAATCAATAAGTATGCTAAAGACTTAAACTATACACTCAATTAACTTGATCTCATAGATTTATACAGGCTCATACATCTTAAAAAATGTTCAGAATACAATCTTTTCCAGTGAACAACGATGGGTTGGAATCAGTGATATACTGATTGACAGGTTTAAACTAACAGATTCAGCCCTGGATTTGCTCTCACAAGTCTGTTCCAGAAAATTTGGAGGATGGTTACCTGGCCAGCTGGCTGGAAGAGATCCATATTTTTTCCCGTTCCTAAGAATGAGAAACCAACAATATGTCAAAATTATTGAACAATACCATTAACATCACATACAAGAAAAATACTGCTGAAGATCATTAAAAAATGGCCCAAATAACGCAAAGATAAGGAACTTCCAGAAGTTCATGCAGGATTTAGAAAAGGCTGTGGCACCAACAATATCATTGCTGATGTCAGAGAGATCATGGCTCAAGGTAAAGAATACCAGAAGAATGTCTATTTAGGCTTTACTGACAGTACAAAAGCATTTGACTGTGTGGACCATAAAATTATGGCTAACATTAAGAAGAATGAGAATCCCAGAGAACTTAATTGTGCTCATGTGAAACTTGCACATAGTCCAAGAGGCTAACAGAGCAAGGAAACACTATACGGTTTGAAATTAAAAAAGGTGTGAATCAGGGCTGCAGCTTTTCTCCATACTTATTCAATCTATGTATTAGGAAAATTATTTGAGAAGCTGGACTCTATGAAGAAAAATGTGACATCGTTACTTCAGGAATGGAGGAAAACTTATCAATAATATTTGTTATGCACATGACAGCCTTGCTTGTTGAAAATGAGGAAGACTTAAAGCATTTACTTCGGAAGACCAAAAGACGCAAACTTCGATATGAATTGCATCTCAACGTCAAGAAAACTAAAATTCTCACCACCTAATTTATAGGCAATGTTGCGATAGGCAGAAAAAATATTGAAATTATAAACAACTTCGTCTTACTTGGATCCACAATCAACATCCTTAGTTAGTATCAGCAGTCAGGAAATCAGGCAATGTATTGCACTGAGAAGTCTTATAGTGAGAGACCTCTCCAAATTACTGACAAGCACTGATGTCAGTTTGAGGACTAATGTGTTCCTAATTCAGGCCAAGGATTCTTCAATTATTTATTGTACATCTGAGAACTTGGCATTGAATAAGGATGACAGAAGAAGAATTGAACTGTGGTGTTAGAGTACTGAATATTGTATGGACTGTTGTTTTTATGTGCCATCTA
>NW_006399829.1:4730072-4732625 GCF_000299155.1 Elephantulus edwardii | reverse complement strand
TGAGAGTTCCCTCCCAGCTGACTTTTCCAATGCAATTCGTCTCTTGATTTCCTGGCTGCTGTTACCAAGAGTGTTGACTGTGGAGCCAAGTAAACTAAAACTGTTGACTATCTCAATCTCTTCACCATCCATACTGATGCTACCAATTGGCCCAGTGGTGAGAATCTTTGCTTTGTAATATCCATACGCATACAAGGAAGTCCAGTGAATACCACTATCACTCAAATATATGCACTAACAGCTAGAGCCAATGAGGAGGAAATAGAAGATTTCAACCAACTTTTGCAGTCAGAAATTGATCAAACACGCAATCAGGATGCATTGATAATAATGGGCAACTGGAACGCAAAATCAATGAGAAGATAAAAAAGGAAAAAAATGTACCTGAGAACTGAACAATACCCAGCTTAAACACGAGTGGGTAACAGAAAAAAAATGAAATAAAAATTTTCTTGAAACAAGTGACAATGAAAGTACAAATTACCAAGACCTCTGAGACTCAGCTGATGCAGTACTTAGAGGTCAATTCACAGCAATAAGTGAACACGTCAAAAGTGAAGAATGAATTAAAATTGACTATTTAACCCATCTCCAAAAAATAGAAAAATAAGAAAAAACAAGAAAATCCAACAACCTCTAAAATATAAGAAATTATAAAAAAGCAGGGCAGGAATAAATAGAATTAAAAACATAGTAACAATTGAAACTATCAATAAGATCAACAGTTAGTTCTTTAAAAAGGTTTATATAATTGGAAAAAACTCTAGTAAAGACAATGAAAAGAAAGGAAAAAAACCCCACAAATAATCTAAGAGCTGATTGGGTTATGCCACAACAAAACCAATTGAAACAAAAAAGTTAATAATGGAATGTTACTAAAAACTATGCTCAAACAAACACAGAAGCCTAGAGGAAATGGGCATATACTTAGAAACTTACCACTCATCCAAACTGACACAGACATCTCTTCATAAAGATGATATGATAGTATACTTAGAAAATACTTAACAATAAGCAAGAAAACTGTTAGATATAGTTGACCAACTCAACAAAGTAGCAGGATACAAGATCACGTACAACATCAGTTGAATTTCTTGATAGTAAAAAAGAGAATATAGAAATGAAGCTAAGAAATATAATACCAATCAAAATAGCTAATCAATCACAAGATGAAATACTTAAGAAATCTAACTAGAGATATAAAATTCTATACAAAGGAAATGACAGAACATTACTGAAAGAAACCTAGAGAAATGGAGGGATACGTGTTCATAGATGTTGTGTTGTCAATTTGCCTGTCACTCGTAGTGACCCTATGTACAGCCTAAAACCTGCTCTATCCTGTGCCAATCTTGTTGTCTCAGACACATCTAGCTGCGTTACCCCAGCCACTGAATCAATCCATCTCATTGAGGATCTTCCTCTCCTGTGCTGTCCCACCACCCTCCCAAACATGATTTCCCTCTCCAAGGACAGGTTCCCCCTTGCGACATAGCCAAAGTATGTCAGACAAAGCTTCAGAATCTTGCCTACAAGAAACAGGCTGGTCTAAACCTCTCTAGGACAAACTTGTTTGTTATCCTAGCAGTCCATTATATACTCAACACTCACAGCTCAAAGACATCAATTCTCCTTCTATAATTCCTAGTCATAGATAGGAAGACTCAATATCATGGAAATGATAATTCTACCAGAAGCAATTGAAGCAAGTTAATGCAATTCCAAAACAAATATCAGCTCCGAATATTCCTCAATGAGATGGAAAAGGTGATTTCTAATCTTGTCTAGAAAGGAAAGAGACTGCAAGCAAAGCACTACTGAAAAAGGGAAACATAGCAAGAGGCATCACACTCTTTGATGGCAAATAATACTACACATCTGTGGAGGTCAAGATCAATGGAATACAGTCAAGATCTCAGAAACCAATTCATCTACCTATGGTCAATTAATTTTTGGCAAGGAGACAAAATCAGTTAAATGGGGAAATAACTTCTTTAACACAACTGTTTCTGGTAATACTGGAAACTCATCTGCAGAAAATTGAAGCAAGATCCACTGTTGCAGACCAAGGGTAAAGTATTTTTATAATTATTAATAATGAGACAGCCAGGAATGAGGTAAAACAGAGAGGTAAAAAGAGGGGGCCAGCAGTTCTCCACTGAAGGGCCCACCCTGAGAGCTGAGCTTCCCAGTATCTTTATTGAAAATTATCAGGAAGTAAATCACAAAGATAATTCAATGCAAATGAAACCAAGCTCTTTCTGTTGAAAAACTTCCCCTTGACTCAGGAGGGAGAGATCAGCAAAAGCAAGAATCTGGTAAACCCTTAATGATTGCCTTAGTGCCTCAGGGTGAACTCTGGCTTGTACCTCACCTCCCCCACATCCTGATAGCATTTACAAATATTAATTACAAATATTTAGTATTGGCTTTCCATATCCACACCTTACATCTACCAAAAAAGCTGATCAAGATGGATCCAGGACTAGGAGTAAAACCAAAGACAATAAAGTTCATCAGAGAAAAAGTAAGGACAATTCTAGAAGCCCTACT
>NW_006399829.1:4727992-4729487 GCF_000299155.1 Elephantulus edwardii | reverse complement strand
TGTGGAGAGATTGAAATTCTCATTCACTGTTGGTGGGAATGTAAAACAATACAACCACTTTGGAAGACAGTCTGGCAGTTTCTCAAAAGCTCTGGGAAATACCATTTGACCAGGCTATCCCACTACTGAGAATACACTAAGGAAACCAGAGTCATGACTCAAACAGATGTATTCACACCCATGTTTATTGCAGAACTATTCACAGTAGGGAAGAGATGGAAGCAGTCCAACTGCTCAACAACAAACCAATCAGCTATGAGTCAGTTTCAACACTACAGTACTTAATAACAAAAATATAACAAAAGGAATACATAAGTATACAAAATATCATTGATGAACTCACTGGGCTCTTTAAAAATCAGAAAAAAATATGTTGCATAAAGGTGAAAGAAACACTATCCCTTTTTAATATGATTTTGCCCAAGGCTTTGCATATGAATCTTTATTTCCTCATGTGTAAGTTAGAATCAATGGTATTAGAACAGTTTGCAGAATAGAATTGTTTTTGTTGTTGTTCGGTGCCATCTGGTCAAGCACAACCCATATTGGCACTATGAACAACAGATTGAACCCTATCCTACCCTGTGCCATCCTCACAATTTCTGACACTCTACAGCCCATTGCTGTAGATGCTTGTGTAAACGCACCTGGGTGAGAATCTTCATTTCCTTTGCTGCTGCTCCACTTTCCCAAGCATGATGTTCCTCTCCAAAGAATAACCTCCCTAAAACATGTCCAAAGTGTATGAGATGACGCTTCATCATCTTTGCCTCCAAGGAGCACTCTGACTGTACCTTCTCCAGGACATATGTTTGTTCTTTTGGCAGTCCATGGAATATTCAGCACTCTTCCCAATACTAGAATTCAAAGTCATTAATTCTTGTTCTGTCATCCCTAATCATTGTCCTGCTCTCAAAAGCATAGCAAGTGACTGAAAACACTATGATTGAAACAAGAGCATCTCAGTCTTCAAACTGACATCAATAAACTGCAGAGGTCCTTGACTGCAGACATTCCCAGAAGAATACATCTCCTGATCTCTTGATTACTAGTACCAGGTGTATTGATTGTGTTTCCAAGTGAGATAAAGTCATTGTCAGTATCAATCTTGTCTCCATTTATCATGATTCTGCCTGTTGGTTCCATGGCAAAGATTTACGTTTTCATGACTTTGAGATGCAATCCATACTAAAGGCTGCAGTCTTTGATCCTCTCCAGCAAGTGCTTCAAATCATCTAGTTAAAAGACAATCTTAGTAAAAGCATTCAAATAATACTTCTTACTTAACTCCTTTCTTGAATGGCACAAACATTTAAACACTTGACAGTTAAAAAGTTGGTAAATTAAAGTGCAATTGTGTCTCTCTGGAGACTAAGGTGCGTCTGATACAGGCCATGGTCTTTGCAATCACTTGTTATGCATCAGAGAATTGGACAATGACTAGGGAGGATAGAAGGAGAATTGATACCTTTGAGCTGTGGTGCTGGAGAAGAGT
>NW_006399829.1:4715355-4727628 GCF_000299155.1 Elephantulus edwardii | reverse complement strand
GTATTGCCATGAGCCCACATTAACTTGAAAGCACGTAATAATAACAGACTTTCATCACTGCCTGTACTTCATTGACTATTACCACCAGCCCTCGAGAGTTATTGAATTGAGTAAATTACATAACAGATGTGAAAAGAGATTATTTCTAGAATTATATTTTACTCAGAATATTCTATAGACTAGGTCGTGGAGTTCTCTATTGTAAATTGTCTTTTTAAAGTATTTAAAAATAACTTGGTTTTAAAAAACCCATTTAACAAATCAAGAAATGTTATATGGATGTACTTTAGTCCTGGTTTAAATACCCAGAGGCAAAATGTTATTAAGGAAAAAATAAACCCCCAAAAAAACCCCAAAACTAACAACAACAAAACCCCAAAAACAAACTCATGAAAAAAACTCTACCAAAAACATAGTTAAGAATGCATTAGGGAGTAATAAAATTCAAAACAAAAATAGAAAACACCATGCACTACTTCAAGCAAAAGCAGGAAACGAGTGGGATTAAAATAGCCAGTGAGAAATACTGTGTAACACCACTGTTATAAAACAGTACTGACATAATGGTTGGGGGAGAAACTAAAAAAACAAATAATGAACACTACATTGGAACAGATGAATGAAAGAACTGTTTAAAAGGAATATATGATTACACATTATTTGTATGACAATAGTCCAGAATAAGAGGTCTGTAGCAAAGTGGACTGGGTGCAGGGTGGGGAGAGAGGAAATTATGCAAAAATGAATGAGTAATTTTTTAAAAAAAAAAAAGAAAAGTAGGGGGTTAGGAAGGAACATGTACAATAATAGATAAATGAGAAATTCAGCTTTTCTGTAAACTTTAGTTAAAATCATAATTTTGTTTAAAAAATAGCCAGTGAAAATAGCTAAAAAGTGAATATGGAAGATGCTTATGTACTTATATAAAATTGTTGTTGTTGTTGTTATGTGTTTTTGAGTCTCCTGCGACCCACAATGACCCTATGTGCAGCAGCTCTGAACCTTGCCATGACCTCAGCCAGTCTCCCTAATTCCAACACACCAGTCCCCATTAAACTAATGCAGTACATGTCAAAACACAGTTACGGAACATTCCATGCAGTAATTTTGGGTATATTTTCATTATTTTGTTGTAGTTAAATGTAAATAATATTCAGAACTGCAGAAAAGGTTTCACAGCTTTCTCCCAGATCTGCAATAAAGTACTATGGAAGGAAAACAAGAAAAGAAATGCAGAAATGGGGTGGGGGGGAGTTATTGCAATTTTAGGAATCGGGACCAGAAGGGAAAATTTGGCACATAAAATTCATGTAATCTAGTACAAAGGAAACACAGCCACTTCCCTCTTAATGCAGGGATACCTCATTTTATGACACATGTCTTTTTATATTGTGCTGTTACTGTATTTTCTATAATTTTAAGGTTTGTGGCAGATCTGTGTAAGCAAGTTTATTGCTGTTGTAGTTTGCAGTCATTTAGGCCACTTGCTACTCCCAGTGACCTTATGAGTAACAGATTGAAACCTAGCCTTATCCTGTGTCAACTCCATGATCTCAGTCATGCTCAACCATTGTTGTAATCAATCACTGTCAATCAGTATCATTGAGAGTCATTCTCGATTTTGCCTATCCTCTACTGTTTTGAGAACGATGTATTTTCATAAGAACTAACAACATGCTTGAAATATGTCAGATGAAATTTCACCGTTCTTACTTCCAAAGGATGTACTAGTTGTCCTTCTCCAAGGCAGATGTATGTAGATTTCTGCAGTCCGTGGGATAACCAACACTATTTGTAAGTCTATTACATGCCTTTTTTCCAACAGCATGTGCTTGCTTCGAGTTCCCATGTCACACTTTAGGGAATTCTAACAATATTTTGATCATTTTCATTGTGCTATTAAGCACTTAATAGACTATAGCATAGAATAAATGTAACTTTTATATGTACTGGTAGACAAAAACATTTGTGGGGCATTGTTATTTTGATTATTTATTCACTCTATTTTATGGCAGTATTCTGGAACTGAATCTACAATATCTCTACGATATGCATGTGAATGATTTAAAAAGTGAAAGGAGTAAAGACTATTTAAAGAATACCATGCCCTTTTCTTACCTTTCATGCACTTGTTCCAAAATGTTACTGTTGTTGTGGTATGTGCCATTGAGACAGCCATGACTTACAGCAACACTCAGAACAATATTTCTGAAGTTTGCTCTACACTGCATTAGTCTTACTATCTCTCATCTACTTGAGTTTATTATTACAGTCACTGTGTCAATCCACCTCCCTGAGGATTATACTCTCTTTCACTGACCTTCTCTCTACATTTACAAACATGACGTCCTTTTCAAAGGCCATGGTGTTCACAATTTCACGCTTTGAATCAGAGATCTGAACAATGACTAAGGATGACATAAAACGAATTGATGCCTCAGAGTTATGGCACTGAAGAAAAGTATTGAACATACCATGGGCCGCAAAGAAAACCAGTGTGTCTTCAAGCGGGAGAAAACAAGTGGCTCCTTGGAGGAACGGGTTTTTTATTATTATCATTATTATTATTTTAATGAAAGTTTACAGAGATTTTGGATTTCAATTCATTCATTGTTGCACTTTTCTCCCCTACCAACCTCTACCCTCCCCCCACGCCCCAGTTCACTCTTCTCTTTGAAAAGTAAAAGAAAAATTCTGTCATTATTATACAATTCTTCCCCACAAGTTAACTCCACTATGCAGCCTTCCTTCCAGATTTCTGTCATGACAATAATACCTAGTCATATATCCCTTTTGAATAGTTCTCTCCCTTATCAGTTTCAATGTTGGAAACAAACCAAGTACCCATCAACAAACTAATGGATAGAGAAGCTCTGGTATATTCATACAAGAGGCAAAGATTTTTTAAAAAAATACTGTTTAACAAAGTTAGTATACATTTTTTTTCACACCAGATCTTTACCATTACCTTAGCCCACCACTTCCTCTACCCATCAAATTGTGCGACCCTGTGATTACCCCCTCCTCCCATCCTCATTCCCCCTGTTCCCACACTCCCGCCTTAAATCTTCATGTACATTTTACTAGTTACCTATTTCTACAATCTTAGTCTTATACAGCATTTGTTCTTATGGGGCTGAGTTAATTCACTTAGCGTAATACTCTCCAGTCCCTCCCAAGTTAGGCAGTGATTTAGAAAATCATTGCTCCTGTGTGCTGCATAGTATTTCACTGTATGAAAGTGGCATAATTTCTTAATCCGTTAGATTATTGTTAGACGTTTGGGCTGTTTCCATGTTTTTGCAATGATGAATAACATCACAATGAACATTGGTGTGCTAATATCCATTTGTACCTCAGTTCTCATTTTCTTGGAGTATATTCAAGCAGTGGAGTAGCTGGGTCATATGCAATGTCTATGGACAACTTTTTGAGGAAATGCCAAACTGCCTTCCACAGTGGTTGTACCATTTGACAATTTCGCCAACAATGTATAAGAGTTCTGTCTTTCCATATCTTCTCCAAACATTTATTACTTGCTGTCCTGTTAAACTTTACCACTGCTACTGCAGTGAGATCATATCTCATTGTGGTTTTGATTTGCATCTCTTTTATTGCCAGTGATTTTGAGTATTTCTTCATGTGTCTGTTGTCCATTTGAATATCTTCCTCTGTGAAAAGTCTTTTCATGTCTTTTGCCCATTTTGTAATTGTGTTATCAGTCTTTTTCTTGTGGAGGCCCTGTAGGCTTCTGTAAACTTTTTATATGAGACTCTTGTCCGAAATGGTATTGCCATTTCCCCTCCCCCTCTCCCCCAGTCAATAGGGGTGGGTTTTGTGTTGTTGTTGTTGTTCTTCTGGGAAAATTTTTTGATGCACACAGGGATTTAATCTTAGAAGGTCCCGTTCATGAATTTTATCCCCCCCGGATGGTGCATTTCTGACAGTATTTCACAGTCTTTTTATACTATAGACTAGGCTGTCTAGGTTTGACCCCAGTTTGTCTCTGATGAACTTGAGTTGATCTTTAGATATGGTGTGATAAATGGATCTTATTCCAGCTCTCTAAAGGTAGCAGCTCAGTTTTGCCAGCAAGAATTTTGAAGCTCCATGTCACATACTTTGGGCATGTGGCCAGGAAAGACCAAAATTTGGAGAAAGACATAACTTTTGTAAGGTTGAGGGACAGTGCAGGAGAGGAAAACCCCAGATGAGATGGATAAACACAATATCTTGGGCAATGGGATTAGGTGTATCAGTCAGTGAGACTGACTCAGGATAGGGCAGGCTTCAGAGCTGTTGTACAAAGGGTCACTATGAGTTGCAGGTGACTCGACAGCACATGCAAACAACAACATTTCCAACACCACAATTCAAATACATAGATTCTTATTCTGTTGTGTACAATAGTCAAAACTGACCCATAGCTAACTCTCTGGTGGGTTTTCAATGGCAGATAATCTTACAAGAGGAGAATGATCATCTTTCTCCCATCGAGCAGCTGGTGGCCTCAAATCGCATGCATCCAGGATTGCAGTGCAGCTTTTTGTCACAGTCCACCAGAGCTCGCTTTGCTAATCAACAAGGAGGAAATATTTCACTTTTTTGGATATGATAATTTTCTAATATGTCACAAACTTGCTAATGAAAACATTGATATATTTCACTTACAAATGCTACAGTTCTTTTTTAATTATAAAAATTAATGATACAAATTAATTGTTGTTGTGTACCATAGAGTAAGAACTGACCCATAGTTTACCCTAATACAAACACCAAGCAAAGTTATTACCAATAAAGAAAACTGAAGACCAATATCTCTCATGAATATAGATGAAAAAATCCTAGCCAATAGATTACAAAAGCAGATCAAGAAAATAATTCATCATTATTAAGTGGGATTCATAACAGGTGTGTGAGGATGGTTCAATGTGGAGGGGGGGAATCAATGTAATTCACCACATTAACAAAGCAAAAACCAAGAAACATATGACTTTTGCAATTGATGCAGAAAAGGCATTTGACAAAATCCATCATCCCTTCCTGATAAAGACATTGGAATAAGAGGGATTTCCTCAACATAGTGAATAGCAGATGCAGAAACAAGAGCCAATCTCACTCTTAAAAAAATTTTGCCTTGTGAACAGGGACCAGACAAGGTTGCCCACTGTCACCACTTCTATTGAATATTAGGTTGGGAATAGTTGCTAGGGCAATAAAGCAAGGGAAGGAAATAAATGGCATTTAGAGATAGTTAAACTGTCACTATATACAGATAATAGGATAATGTACAAAGAAAATTCCAAAGAGTCAGCAAAAATACTGTTATAGCTAGTAGACCAATTTAGTAGAGTGGCCCGATATAAGATCAGTATGGGAAAATGTGTGGGTTTCCTTTACAGTAACAAAGAGAATTCAGGGAGGGAAAACAAGAAAGCAATACAATTTACAATAGCCAAATACAAATTGAGATGCTTGAGAGTGAATCTGACTAGACTCATAAAATATCTGTACAAAGAAAACTACAGAACATTCCTGGGAGACAAAGTAAAAGACCTAAAGAAATAGAAGACTATTTCCTGTTCATAGATAGGAAGACGCAATATTGTGGAAATGGCAATCCTACCAAAAGCAATACATGTTCAATGCAATTCCAATACAGATACCAAATTTATTTTTTAAGGAGATAGAGAAATTGTCAAGTTATTTGGAGAGGAAAGGGACCCCAAATAAGCAAAACACTTCTGAAAAACAAAAATTAAGTGGGAAGCATAGCACTCCCTGACCTCAAAACCTACTACACAGTAGAAGTAACCAAAACAGTTTGGTACTAGTACAACAGCAGGCACAGAGATGAATGGAGCAGAATTGAGAACCCAGAAATGGAACCGTCTATCTTTGGTCAATTGATATTCTATAAGAAAATAAAACCTATCAAATGGGATTACAGATTCAACAAATGGTGCTGACAAACTGGATTTCTTCCTGCAAAAAGCTCAAACAGGATCGACATCTAACACCAGACACAAAAATCAACTCAGGATGGATCAATGACCTGGGACTAAAGCCCAAAACCATAAAGTTCA
Source organism: Elephantulus edwardii (assembly GCF_000299155.1). Taxonomy (NCBI): domain Eukaryota; kingdom Metazoa; phylum Chordata; class Mammalia; order Macroscelidea; family Macroscelididae; genus Elephantulus; species Elephantulus edwardii. The sequence goes on along the minus strand of NW_006399829.1, from coordinate 4,721,542 downwards.
TAAGAGGCAAACTGGAATGAAGCACCATCTGCAGAGGATAAAATAGATGAATGAGATCTTCTAAATACTAAATCCCTGTGCGCATCAGAAACTTTCCCCAAAAGAGTGAAAGAAACCCCTACTGACTGGGGAAGAAAAAAGAAAGAAATATTTGGCAATACCGTTTCAGACAAGGGTCTCATTCAAAATGTTTACAAAAGCCTGTTAGGGACCTCTCTAAAGTACTCAGGAACAACGGTGTCTCTCTGGAGACTAAGGTGCGCCTGATACAGGCCATGGTATTTGCAATCGCTTGTTATGCCTCAGAGAGTTGGACAATGACTAGGGAGGGCAGAAGGAGAGTGGATGCTTTTGAGCTGTGGTGCTGGAGAAGAGTACTGAATGTACCATGGACTGCCAGGAAACCAGATTCATCTTGGAGAGGATTAAACCAGGCTGCTCCTTGGAGGCAAGGATTCTGGGGCTTCGTCTGACATACTTTGGACATGTTGCCAGGAGGGACGGGTCCTTGGAGAGGGACATCATGCTTGGGAGGGTGGAGGGACAGCGCAGGAGGGGAAGACCCTCTATGAGATGGATTGATTTGGTGACTGGGGTAATCGGGATGGGTGTGTCGGAGGCAGTGTGGTTGGCGCAGGATAGAGCAGAGTTTCGGGCTGTTATGCATAGGGTCACTATGAGTCGAAAACGACTCTACGGCACATAACAACAAAAACAACACAGGGCCTCCACAAGAAAAAGACTGATAACACAATTACTAAATGGGCAAAAGACATGGAAAAATTTTTCACAGAGGAAGAAATACAAATGGCCTACAGACACATGAAGAAATGCTCAAAAACACTGGCAATAAAAGGATGCAAATCAAAATTACAGTGAGACACCATTTCACTCTAGTAGTACTGGTGAAGTTTAACAGGACAGCAAATAATAAATGTTGGAGAGAATGTGGAAAGAGCAACTCTTACACACTGTTAGTGGGATTATAAAATGATACAACCACTGAGGAAGGCAGTTAGGCATTTCCTCAAAAAGCTGATCATAGAAATTCCATATGACTTATCTATTCCACTGTTTGCAATGAGAAAGTAAATGAGAACTGAGGCACAAACAGAGACTTGTATGCCAATGTTCATATCAGCATTATTCACCATTTGCAAGAACATGTAAACATCCCAAATGTCCAACTACAATCAAATGAATTGAGAAATTATGGTACATTCACACAATGGAATACTATGCAGTATGTAGGAGCAATGATTTTGAAAATCACTGACCTAACTTGGGAGTGACTGGAGAGCGTTATGCTAAGGGAACTAGCTCAGCTCTACTGGGAATAATGCTGTATAAGACCATTGTTGTAGAAATAGCTAACCAGTAAAATGTGTATGAGGATCTAAGTGGGGGAAGGTAGGAGTAGAGGGGTGAGAATGGGTGGAGGGAGTAATAGAGCCACATAATTTGGTGCGTGGAGGGAGTAATGTGTTAAGAAAATGAGAATGACCTGGTATAGATCATTAAGACAAAGCAAATGGATACTAACTTTGTAAATAAACCAGTACAAAGTAAAAATTTAAAAAAACAGAGAGAGGAAGACCTTCAAAAAGATGGACTGACACAGTGACTATTTCAATGGATTTAAGCAGAATAGAAATTATGAGGATGATACAAGAAACAACAAGGTTCAGAACTGTTGCTCAAAGGTCACTATTGTTGATATTTGACTTGATGGCACCTAACAACTACAGGAAACTCCTAAGGAGAAGTTTCAACCCTGTTGTGTGTCAGATGAACACCCTAAACACTGCTGGGTGGCAGAATCTGTCTTGAGGATAATGATTCTTTTAATACAATGAGTTAAGATAATTAAAAAAACAAACAAAAACACAACAACAAACAACTATAACAAAACCAAAACCAGTTAATAGTGTGAGTACTTCTTTGTTTTCAAGAATGTTAATTCTAGATAACATCAGTATTATTTCTGAAAACAACAAAATCAAGTTCTTAATCACACTAAATTAATTTTTATTGATTTTCACACAAGAAATTGTATATAATGTGTTCCATTAATTTACATTGTATTTTAAATACTCATTTACATTGTGTTTCATAAAATAATCCATATACATTATATTTTATAAGATTAATTACTGTTGATCTATGCATGTTTTCCAGTCCCCACTGAATCTTTGTTATTCCTTCACACACATTGGCTCACTAACTCTGCTCTTAGGGATTTCCCTCTTTTCTCATTTTCCACCTTTTCCCCTTCCCCTTTTAATAATTTATTTACATCTTATTCGTTCTCCTTCTATTTTTCCAATAACTGTCTTATGTAGTATTTGTACTAATAGACTGAGTTAGTTCACTCAACATAATGTTCTCTAGACTCTCCCAAGTTGTAAAGTGTTTTACAGAATCAGAGCTCCTTAGTGCTGCACAGTATTCCATTGTATGAATATACTAATATTTCTCAATCTGTTTATTCACTGATGAGCATTTGGGCTGTTTCTATTTTCTTACCATTTAATGCTGCTATGAACATAGATGTACATATCGCTGTTGATGTTTTAGTGCTATTTTCCTCAGAGTATATTCCAATCAGTAGAATAGCTGGGTCATAGGAGATTTCTATGTTCAGCTTTTTTAAAAAATGCCAAAATACATTCCAGGGTGGTTGTTCCCTTTTATAATCCTACAGCAGTATGTGAGAGTTCCAATCTCTCCACATGCTACGCTAAATTACATTTAAGATAAAATAATTTAAAAGTAAGCTACAAATTGGAACATTTTTATTGCTACTTAACCTTTAATAAACATTGTGTCTTGAACGAAAGTCAACTTGGAGAGATGTCAGTTACTCATTCAACCTCTAATGCATAAGAACAAATTGTATAAACACAGGGATATATAAAGCTAGAAATGACCTAAAACAGTTCTAAACCAGATGATACAAATTATGATGAAATTTTTTGGTGAATATATAATTTAAAACCACTCTAATGTAATCTAAGAAGGAAATGACAGTTTGCATATTCCTGAATGTATTACGAAATGATAAAATTTAGAAATCTCAGTCTAACATTTAACATTTTACTCACTGAAGTAGGATATTGATTAAAAACTGAAGAAGTCAATTAACATGTTGTTGTTGTTATTGTTGTTATGTGCAACTCACAGTGACCCTATCTACAATACCTCAGAATCCAGCTCTACCCTGAGCCAATTTCACTCTCTAGGACATCTACCCTCATTGCTCCATGTACTGTGTAAATCAATCTCATCCAGGCTCTTCCTCTTCTATACTGACCCTCAACCCTTCCAAAAATGATGTCCTTCTTCAAGAACTGGTCCCTACTGGCAACCTGACCAAAGTATGTAGAACAGAGCTTCAAAATCCTTGCCTCAAAGGAGCAACTTAGCTTAACCCTCTCCAGGACAGACCTGTTTGTTCTTTTGGCAGTCCATGGTGTGTTCAAGACTCTTCCCCTGCACCACAACTCAAAGACATCAATTCTTCTGTCATCCTTAAGCATTGTCCATCAGATGCCCAGCAAATTGCTAAGACTAGTCATGCCTTATTCTCTAGACTAACATAGTTGCTCTTCAGCACTCTGGAGCAGTTCCTGCAGCAGATTTTTCTAATGCAATTAATTTGTCTTTTGATTTCTGACTGCTGGTGCCAAGATTGTTGACTCTGGAACCAAGTAAGCTGAAACTGTTAAAAGTCTCAGTCTCTTCTCCATCAATCATGGTGCTACCAGTTGGCTCAGTGGTGAGAATCTTGATTTTCTCCATGTTGAGCTTCAATACATATTGAAAATTTCAGCCCTTGACCTTCTGCAGCAAATGCTTCAGGTCCTCCTCAATTTGGGCAATCAAGTTTATATCATCTGCATAACACCAGTTGTCCCATCCTGAAATCACATTCCACCTCATAAATCTAGCCTCCCAAATAATCTGCATATAGATTGAAAATGTGCAGAGGCAGGACCCATCACTGATGCAATTCTTTGCTGATTTTGAACCATTCAGTATTTCCTTGCTCTGTTTTGACAACTGCTTCCTGGTTCAAGTTTAGGTTTCATATAAGCACAATCAAGTGTTCTAGGATCCCAATTTTTATCTTTGTGAGCCACAATTTGTTGTGATTCACACAGTCAAACGTCTTTGCATAGTCAATGAAACACAGATAAATACTCTTTTGGTACTCTCTGCTTTCAACAAGATCCATCCGACATTGGCTGTCATGTCCCTACTGTCAATGATCTCAGCTAAATCCAGCTTGTATTTCTGGCAGTTCTCTGTCAATGTACTGTTCCAGTAGTTTTTGGATAAACTTGAGCAGAATCTTGTTTGCATATGAGATATGTGATATAATTTAATAATTTTCACACTGTCATACCACCTTTCTTTGGGATGGGAATAAATACAAATCTCTTCCATGCAGTTGGCCCAGTAGTTGTCCTCCAGATTTCTTGGCACAACCTGGTGAGAATGTCCAGGGCTGTGTCTGTTTGTTGAAATACATTAATCAGTATACCATCAGTTCCTGGGGCCTTGTTTTTGTCAATTCTTTCAGAACAACTTGAATTTCCTCCTTAATTGCAATTACCTCTTGATCATATGTTGTTTCACTATATTCTTCTGTGTCTGTCAATTCCTTTTGGTACATTGACCCTGTATACTCTTTTCATCTCCTTTAATGCTTCCTGGATTATTTAATATTCTGCCCAGAACATACTTAAGTATTGAAACTCGAGACTTGAATTTTTTTCTTCAGTTCCTTGAGTTTAAGAAATGCCAAGCAACTTTGGCTCCTTTGATTTTCTGACTCCAGCCCTTTGCACATTTCATAATACTTTATCTTCCCATGCCACCGTTTGAAACCTTCTTTTCAGCTCCTTAATATCTTGATTTCTTCCCTTTGCTTTGGCTTCTCAGTGCTCTAGAGAAATATTCAGAGTCTCTTAGGACATCCATCTTGGTCTTTTCTTCATCCTCTGTTTTTGTAATGATCCCTGCATTCTTCCTGGATAATATTCTTGATATCCTTCCACACAGCTCATCTGGTCTTTGCCCATTATTGTTTAAGGCCTCAAACCTGTTCTGAAATTATTTTGAAATTTAGATGGCATAGCCTCATATTTTCATCTTCTTTAGCTCCCCATGGATTTGATTAAATGTTCCTCAGCTTCAGCTTGAACTTGCATATGCGTAATATGTGGTCTGTTCCACAAAAAGGATCTGGCTTAGTTTTCGCAGCTGATATTGAGCTTCTCCAGTGGTTCTTACCATACATGTAATTGATCTGATTCTTATGCATTCCATCAGGTGAAATCCATATGTGTAGCCTGTGTTTATATTTCTTATAAAAACATATTTGCAATGAATGTCTTTAATTGTGTAAAATTCTATCATTCTATCTCCAGCTTCATTTTTGTCACCAAGTTCATGTTTTCCAACTACTGATCCTCTTCTCTATTCTCAACTTTTGCATTCATGTCACCCATTATTATTAATGCATCTTGACTGCAAGTTCAATTGATCTCTTTTTGCAAAAGTTGATAGAAATCTTCTCTTTACTCCTCTTTGGCTCTGGGTGTTGATGCATGTATTGGAGTGGTGGTGGTGGTGGTGGTATTCACTACACTTCCTTATATGGATATGGATATTATCATGGCAATCACAATATTGTATTTCAAAACAGATCTAGAAGTGATTTTTTAACTCTGATATCAATCCCATTTTTCTTCACCTTTTCATCTCCAGCATAGTAGATAATTTCATTGTCTGACTCAAAATTCCCCATGCCAGTCCATCTCATCTTGCCAATACCTAGTATGTCAATATTTATGTGTACTACTAGCTTAGAAGCAAGAGTGGCATCCACTTCCATAATAGCTTGCCCCCTGAAACCCTATGAACCTGTAAAAAGAATGAAAGTCACACAAGTGTTGAGGACTTTCATTCATAGGGTCGCTATGAGTCACCCACAACTCAACGGCACTTAAAAACAACAACAACATTTGTTTCTTAACAATATCTAATTTTCCTACAATCATGGTTCCTACAACCCCTGTCCCAATCACTAGTGTCTTCTTACAACTGTACTGGCATATGTATATATTTCATATAACTCTATAATTCACAACATATAATGTTTGTGTTTGAGATATATATA
>NW_006399829.1:4705238-4714802 GCF_000299155.1 Elephantulus edwardii | reverse complement strand
TCTAGGTGATTACAGACACGAGCTTGAGTTAGGCACATCTTACTTAGTCTTTGCTCTTGAGACCTCTAGAAAATATGGATGTAGACTAACTTTAATGGTTAAAGTTCGTATTATTTAAAAATATTTTAACATTATGTTGTTGTTAGGTGCCGTTGAGATAAGTACAACCCTATGTACAATGGATCTAAACTGCTCTATCCAGTGTCATTCTCATCATCTCTGATATACTTTATGCTATTACTGCAGCCACTGTTAAGCCAGCTTGCTGCAGCTCTTCTTCTTTGCTGGCCTCAACCCTTCTAAGAGCGATGCACTTTTCCAAAGACTGGCCCTTCCTAGCAGAAAGCCCAAATACATGAGGCGCAATTTCATCATCCTTTCCTCCAAGGAACACCCTGGTTGCACTTTCACTAAGACATATTTGTTTCAATTTTCGTAGTCCTTGGGATATTTAGAACTTTTCTCCAACACCAAAACTCAAAGATGTAGATGATTCAGTATCAATGTACAGCTTTCAGTAATTAAAAAGACCATGGTTTAGATCAAGTTCATCTTGGTCTTTAAACTGACATCATTGCTTCTTAGTACTTTAGAGACGTCCTTGACAGAAGATCATTTTAATATAGTACATTGTCTGATTTTTTTATATCAAAGATGTTGATTGTTAATTCCAACAAGGAGATATCCTTTAAATTCCCATCTGTTTCTACGTATATTATGACATATTATTGGCTTATTGGTGGTGAGGATTTTGTTTTCTTGATGTTGACGTGTAGCTTTTAAATGTTGAAGACTTGTAGCTTTTCATCTTCTGCAACAAATGTTTCAAATCCTCTTCACTTTTATCAAGAAGGTTGTATCATCTGCATAACACAGGCTTCCCTAGATCCTGATGCTGCATTCCTCTTCATAAAATCCAGCCTCTCATATGATTCACTCAACTGGCAAACTGAATATGTATGGAGAAAAGATAGAACCTTGGTGCATACCTTTCTTGATTTTAAACGATGCAGTGTTCCCTTATAGTATTCACACAATAGCCTCTCAGTCTAGGGACAGGTTTTGCATGAGCACAATTAAGTATTCTGAGATTTTCGTTCTTCTTATTGTTAATCTATACAGTCAAATTCCTTTTCATAGTCAATAAAACACAAGTAGACATTCTTCCAGTATTCTCTGCTTTCAGTAAAAATGCATATGATATCCCTGGTCCCATAACCTCTTCAAATCTAGTTTGAATTTCAGGCATTTCCCATTTTACATACTGTCCACACTATTTTTGGATATCCTTCAGCAAGATTTTACTTGCATATGATAGAAATTACATTCTTCAATGATGTCCACATTATGTGGGATCATTTTTTGCTTATGGGAACAAATACGCATCTTTTCTGAGTTAGTAAGCTAGGTAGCTGTTTTCCAAATTTCCTGACACTGACTGGTGAGTACGTCCAGGGCTGCATGTGCTTGCTGAAACATGTGAATTGGTATCCCATAACTTCCTGGGGCCTTATTTTTACTAATCCTTTCAGTGTCATTTGGACTTTTTCCTTAAACATCATTGGTTCTTTATCATATTCACTTCCTGAAATGGTCCTATACCCAACAATTCTTTCTCATACAGTAACTCTGTGTTTTCCCTCCATCTTCTTTAGATGCTTTTGAATCATTCAATATTTTGTCCATGATAGCCTTCGGTATGGCAACTTTTGGCTTGAATTTGTTTTTTCAGTGTTTTCAGCTTAAAGAGTGCTGAAATAGTTCTTCCTTTTTTTATTTTCTTCCTCCATCTCTTTGAACATATGCTTATAATACTTTGCTTTGTCTTCTCAAAGTGCTATTAAAAATCTTCTCTTTTACTTAATCTCTCCTTGGAGGCAAAGATATGAAAACTTCATGCCACAGACATTGGGTACATTGATAGGAAAGACTTTCTCAGAAAGGGGCATTATGGTTCTAAAGGTGACAGGATGGTGAAGAAGAGGAAAACCCTCAACCAAAGACTGACACAGTGACCATAGCAATCGGTTCGATGTTTCAGAGATTGTGAGGGTGGCACAGGATAGACCCGGGTTAGGATCTGTTGTTCATAGGGTATTATAAGTCACACTGAACTTGATGGCACCAGAAAAACAACAGTAGCAAAGTAAAAGGCAAAGGAGGAAGATGGCTGAGGAGGAAATCAGTAAGGAGGAAAGGGAGGAGAAGACTAGTGTACAAGGCGATGTGCCTAGCATAGTCTGAAAGGAGTTATTAAAATATTAAGAATTATTATTAAACTATCCTGAACACAAAATTCTAGGTTGTATAGCCCTGGTCTGTCCACTTGCTGTACAGAGGTAACTCATGGTTACTGTGAAGCTGAGCACTGTGACACTGATGCGCCAAATATTGATCACCCATGGTGGACAGCATTTGGCGGAGATCCCCAATTAAAACAAGCTTGGAAACAGGAGTGGCATCCACTTCCGAAATAGCTCACCTCTGGAAACCCTATGAACGTGGAGAAATGAAGAAAGAAAGTTCATGCCTACAACTCGATGGCATTTAACAACAACAATAACAACAACAACAAAAAAAACCACAAAATTGGCTCTTAGGAGGTCAAACATGCACCTACATTCCCTAAAGCTATGTCTACCAATTCTAACACCAATCTTCCATTCCAGGGCTCTCTCTGTTCTGACTACTGGGTCCACTAAATGTTCCAATAGTCACACAGAACTGACAGATTGTACCCTTGATTGAGGCCTGCAATATAAGCCTAAAGTTGGCTTTTCTAGCAATTGCCTTATTCCTCTTTGGTCTTCAGCTACCTTAACTGAAGACAGATGGCCTTGACAATCATCACCAGCTGTGGTAGTGGAAAAGAGAATGTTTCCCACACTGAGTGGCAAGACTTGAAGGCGACTGGAGCAAGACCCTGGTGAGAGTGAGCCCCTGGTAATGGCGGTGAAGAGATAGTGGCATTGCTGTGGAGAAACTGCGACAAGGTGTAACCAGACCAACCCTGAGATAAAGGCAACAGTTAAAGGTTTTGCTGTGCTTGTCAGATAATTGAGAAGCTGACTTAAAATTGCTCCGAGACAAACCTTACTATATGATAGAGGAAAGCAGAGGCTTCTTGACTTTGTGTTGCTGAACTGAAGCTATAGCATATTGAGGATTGTGCCTTGGAACTTCTGACATAAAACCTGGATTTGCACTGAGTGATATTCTTTGGTTCCCTCACTCTCTAACTTATTTCTCTAATAAACCCTGTTTCCGGTACCACACCAGTGAGTAAAGTCTGTGAGTCAATAATGAAGAAACGAACCCCTTACTGTTGGTGTGGCTATAGGGGCTGTGGGGCTGGGCTACAGGCTCTTTATCTACTTTCTGCTCCAAGTGGTGAGGGATTATGCTATTTTCACTCCCTCTGGCCCTTTCAGAGAGACAGTTTTGGCCTAGTTGCCCTAAGTCCCATTTACTGCTCTTTAGGCAAGGACCTTATTAGAAAAGTCAGTAGGTTAATTTGAGCTGGAACTGGGATACATTACAAGTTAGAACAACTTCTCAAGTGTGCTTGCAGGTCTTTTGACCTTATGTTTCTAGGACAGAGATGCAACACTCATAGTCCTGCCAAATATGCATACCAACAAACCCCTTGGCTTCTAACTCCTACAGTAAGCTTAGGAAAAAATGCCTAGTTCTGATTCCATGGGACAGCAGTTCTCACTCATCACTGCTGCTTAATGGTCTCTGGTTCTCTTCTGCTGCCAGTGCTCCAGGTCTGCATTGAGAAGGAATTCTCTGAACCAAATGGTCTCACACAGGAATTTCCATTTCTTCTTTCTTGCTGCTGGTGATATTCTAATTTTCTGTATCTGCGCTTGCTCTATTTAAATCTGGTGGGCAGAATAACCACTATGGAAGACAGTTTCGTTTTTCCTCAAAAGATGTGCACAAAATTCCTATTAACCCATTTATTCCACTACTAGGAATATTGTTGTTGTTGTTGTTATGTGCTATTGAGTCACCTGTCACTCATAGTAACCCTATGTACAATAGCCCTAAGCCCTGCTCTATCCTATCGCAATCTTACCGTCTCTGACACACCTACCCCATTACTCCAATAACTGAATCAATCCATCTTATCTAGAATCTTTCTCCCTGCACTGTTCCTCCACACTTTCAAGCATGATGTCCCTCTCCAAGGGCTGGTCCCACCTTGAAACATGTCCAAAGTATGTCAGACAAAGCTTCAGAATCCTTGTCTCTAAGAAGCAACCTGATTTCACCCTCTCCAGGACCTTCTCCTGGCATTCCATGGTATATTCAAAATTCTTCTCCAACAACACAGCTCAAAGGCATCAATTCTCTTTCTATATGCCCCAAGAAAATCACAGCTGAGGTACATCTCACCATTATAAACAAAACCAAGAAAATGGGAACAGTCCAAATACTCACCAACTAAGAAATCACTAGACAAATTTTGGTAAATTCACACAATGCAATCCTACGCAGTACTAAGGAACATTGAATTCATAAAATTAAGCTCAATATGAGAAAGACTTAAGACTATTATGTTGTGTGTGCGTGAAATAATTCAGTAATGAAAGGGCAACTACTACACAATAGTGTTACTGTTAAAATAAGAAAGCAACTAGGGGGTTGGGGAAATCAGAAAAACAGAAATAGAGTGTACAGTAAATAAAGACTGAAGGATCAGGACAAAAGGAGGGTCAATCCGGGAAGAATTGATGAAAGGACAATATGGTTATTGTAATTAGAAAGTATGAACAGTTTTGTATAATTGTTCAAAAGAGGAAAGGAAGAAGGGTGAGCGGAAGAAGAGGAAGGGCATTGAAAAATCTACTAGAGGCAGCAAAGATTAGTGGATGGGAAAGGATGAAAGAACAGGCAAAGTATAATGAGGATTTGATGGAATGGAGGGATAAAAGTCAATGTTCAATAGTAATTAATCATGTAGAAAACCACAATGCATATAATGATTATATAAAATGGAATGCACATGAATAAAATACAATATATATGAATGATTGAATGCAAACCAATTGAAAGGAAAAGGATGATTTAACATTAGAATAAAAAAGGAAATCTAGTGGAATGGAAAGTTGGGACAATTGTCTCATCAGTAGTCTACACATCTAATTTTCGTGTGCTCACCAATAAGGTTAGTCTTTGTCTTCATTCACATCATTAGCATGATCTCATCCGGCCATGTGAGAGAAGTCAAATCTGAAGACTATGCCAGTCATTTTGATCCATTAACTTACTGTACCACAATGGATGAAGAGAAAGGAGAAATGGAGACAAATAAGTTATTTAAAGCTTAAAACAAGAATAATAAATTGTCAAATTTTCTATTTTTCAAAACCAGAAGTTTGCATCATTTCTTCCTTTTGATCAGCTAATTTTATATTATCTTTTTAATGCAGTTCTGGTGGCTTAAAGGTAAGGATGTATGCTACCAACCCAAAGACAAATAGTTCAAATCCACTAACTGCTCTGTGGTAGAATGACAGACGATCTCCCGTGTGATTTACTGCCTCTGGAAATCCACTGGAGCATCAGCTAGGAGTCAATTCCAACTTGCAGCAACAACAGCAACAATTTCACATTCTCTTTTCCTAGGTTTAAAAAATAATTACCATGTGGCCCATGGATCTAATATTTATATTACTCTTAGATGCTCAAGGATGATAAAAATTATTTTCCTTTAATAATATCCATAGTTGGTAAATGCATGTTCTTTTTATGTACACAAAAATAACCATGTCATATATGTAGAGAGAGCCTTCCAAATTCAGCAGAGATATTCCAAATTCAGCAGGAATATTTTTACATTATTTCATATACAAATAATTTTAGTTCTTCCTCATGAAACCAATATTTCAGTTTCCATTATTTTCATAATTCTCCTTATGAGTAAATATTGCCATCAAAATGATAAATCAACCAAGATGGCAATTAAAAAGAAAAATCAACCATCACCTAATTCAGTAAAACATTTAGGAGCTCTCTAAGACACAGAAAATAAATATGTGCCATATTTTACTATTTGTAGTAACAAAATAAACCTGTGTTCACCCAAATATGGGCACAATCTGTAATCTTCCAAAGCGTATATATTACACTAGCATTTAATCAGCTTCCAACTTTAGTTGATAGTGTTCCAGAAGTCCATTTGTTGAGCCTGTTGGGATTTGCAATATATTTCCCCAGAGAAATAATGATGGACTTCTGCTCAGGTCTGCCTACAGAAACTACTTATTTATAGAATATTAGAACTGGATAGACTTTTAAAAATTATGTAGTTAAAAAATTATGTAGTTCAACCAATTTTAGACCATAACGCCACTTAGATTGGAATAAACATTGCACCGAAGAACTCTTGAATAAACTTCCTGAGTCCCTTGAGGTTCCTCGTGGCTGGGCAGGGTCAGTGTGATTGCTGTTGTAGGAGACAAAGACCAAACAGTTGTACCAGGAGCTAAGCTTATGTGGAGACATCTTTGGGGCAGCAAGAACATTTTATGGGTTTGGTAAAAATGGGAAATGGCTCTGATGGGCAAGAAAACAACAGTGGAAAATATCCTCATTAGAGTATTTACCAAGAAGTAGAACTCCACATCTGAAATTTCACTATATGAACCAGACTGAAGGTGTATTATTTTATCAAGTTTACTCAGTGTGTACTGTGGTTCACTTGAGTAAATAATAAGGATGTCTCTTCCACTGGCACCAAGTCATCGATACCTAGTGTGAAAGAAATTACACAGAAGGAAGTTTAGACAATCCAACGTACATTCCCGAGGACACAGGATTCTACATGATCACCCATCTTAGACACTGTAACAGTAGGGAAATTTTAGGTTTCATTTTAAACTGCAGAATCTCATTATAGCAAACTAAATCATGTAAGTAATCTATACTAAGCAAGAAATCCAAATTTCCACAATCTCATCATTCTAGAATCAACACCCTTCTTACCAGAAGTCAGGACATTCCCAATGCAATACTTCTGATCTCCTGACTACTAGTACTAAGATTGTAGATTCAAGTAAGTGGAAATCACTGACAGTTTCAATCTTTTCTCCATCTATCATGATGTCACTTATTGATCCAGTAGTGAGGACTTTTATCATCTTGATGCTGAGATGCAATCCATACTGAAGGCAAAATCTTTGATCTTCTGCCACAAGTATTTCATGTTCTCCTTACATCCAGCAAGCAAGGTTGTACATAATACAGGTTGCTAATGAATCTTCCTTCTAGCTTAATGCTGCATTCATCTTTACAGAGTCTAGCTTCTCAAATGATTTGTTCAGCATACAGACAATAAAGCATAAATAGGCATTCTTCTGGTATTCTGTACTTTCAGCAAGGATCCACCTGCCATAAATCAGCAATTATATCCCTGTTATGAAACAACTCATACACAGGACAGTTAAAAGAATCAAATGATGAATGTACAAGTGCTTGAGATTAAATGTATAGTGAACATGTACATTTTGTTATTGTTGGTATTACTGTTTCCATTATTTTTTTGCTCCACGGTCAACACTCTTGGCACCAGTAGCCAGGAAATCAAAAAATGCATTGCTATGGGAAAGTCTGCGGTTAGGGACCTCTCTAAAGTACTCAAGAGCAACGGTGTCTCTCTGGAGACTAAGGTGCGCCTGATACAGGCCATGGTTTTTTCAATTACTTGTTATGCATCAGAGAGTTGGACAATGACTAGGGAGGATAGAAGGAGAATTGACGCCTTTGAGCTGTGGTGCTGGAGAAGAGTATTGAATTTACCATGGACTGCCAAGAAAACAAACAGATTCATCGTAGAGAGGGTTAAACCAGGCTGCTCCTTAGAGGCAAGGATTTTGGGGCTTCTTCTGACATACTTTGGACATGTTGTAAGGAGAGACAGGTCTTAAGAGAGGGACATCATGCTGGGTAGAGTAGAGGGACAGTGCAGGAGGGGAAGACCCTCTATGAGGTGGATTGATTCAGTGACTGGGGTAATCGGGATGGGTGTGTCAGAGGCAATGAGATTGGCACGGGATAGAGCACAGTTTAGGGCTGTTGTACATAGGGTCGCTATGAGTTGCAAACGACTCGACAGCACATAAAAACAACAACAACAATGATCATCCTATTTTCCCTTTGATAGCTGTAATCATGAAGTATAGTATGTAGAATAGAATAGAATAAACATAGAATAATATATAGATAATATAGTATACTAGTATATAGACTAGAAGACAATAGATATAATATAATTAATATAATAGAATGAATAGAATAGAACAGGATAGAATATATGGAATATAATATAGTATATATTCACATAAAACATATTCTCCTCATCTACTGAAAGCATACCTTATTTTTTCTAAATTTGTCATCTTTTTGGATTTTATCTTGTCAGTGTTAAGTCATGTTTCAGTTTGTTCAAACAACTATGAATTGCATCCCTACCCATTTTCTGTTCCTATGATACTCAGTGTAATGTTGTCGTTGTTGTTAGTGCCGTCGAGTTGCAGGCGACTCATAGAGACCCTTTGAAGGAGAGTCCTCAACACTTGGGTGTCTCTCATCCTCTCTCCAGGTTCAGAGGGTTTCCAGAGGCAAGTTATTATGGAAGTGGATGCCATTCCTCCTTCCAAGCTTGTTTTAATCGGGGAGCTCCACCCCACTCTCTCTTCGCGTTGGGTAACCAGCCATTAACGCATTTGACATACATCAGTGTCACAGTGTTCAGCCTCACAGCAACCACAAGTGACCACGGTAGGGCAACTTGTACACCAGGGCTATACGACCTAGAGGAATGTCTGAACAAAAACAATGAAAGGCCCAAGGGCCGCGGATTAAAAGTCACCCCTCCTTTGGCTTGGTGGCATCGCTTTCTGTCCACTGGGCCAGCTGATCTCCCACTCTATGTTGATGTTATTGTTGTCAAGTGCGGTGGAGTCGTAGGTGACTCATAGCGACCCTATTGCAAAAAGGTCCTAGGCAAAATCAAGCAGCAAATACTTAATGTTTAATTTCCAGATCTTTTCTCTACCCAAAAAAGTAATGAGTATCAAGCACCATACTTTATAATACTCATTATAGCCCTTACATTCCATCTCTATCAAAGTTCATCATGCATAAAGTACTAAAGAACTTTTTACCTAATAGAATTTCACAAAATGCTCTGAAAATAGTAATCTAGAATTTTTCTCAAGACTAACCCTCATTAACATATCATCACTGCGACTGCCTACTGACTGTAATGTAATATTCCCCATATTACTAAGTGAAATCATGCAGAATTTGGAATTTTAAGCAGCGTTCCATTACTTTCTCTTACTGTAAACATGTCACTGTATTGTTGTGCTGTTTTGTTTTCAGGACAAATACTAGAGAATATATGTGAACACACCTTATTTGGAATTTGGTTTTCTGAGACTGTTTGCTGTGTTTTATACTGTCTATTAGAACATGAAAAGCCTGAAATTTAAATCTGAACAATTTTACAAAATAAATTAGCTTTTTCATAATAATAAACAATAATAACAA
>NW_006399829.1:4686611-4705116 GCF_000299155.1 Elephantulus edwardii | reverse complement strand
CAAGGACGAGATTTAAAAAAAAAGTAAGTTAATTATTCTTGCTTTTACCCTTTAATGGACAGCATTACCTTAAAAGTTTACTGTAAAAGATTAAAAGAAAGCATGTCCAGTAAAAACAATACAGAAAGTCTATCATAGCTTTATTAAACAATTATAAAATATGGTAAAAAAAGACTTAAATATAACAACAGGAGGTTGTTATTGTTGTTGTTAAGTTTCATTGAGTCATAGGTGACTCATAGCGACCCTATGAACAAAAGTCCTCAACCCTTGCGTAACTTTCATCCTTTCTCCAGGTTCATAGGGTTTCTGGAGACAGGCTATTTATGGAAGTGGATGCCACTCCTGCTTCTAAGCTTGTTTTAGTTAGGGAGCTCCACCAAACAATGTTCACGATTATCACCTTTGACACATCAGTGTCACAGTGTTCAGCTTCACAAAAACCACAAGGGAATCTTTAATATTTTCTAGACATTTTGTTTGTCAGTGTTTAAAAATTTTTCTTCTTATTAAACACATATTTTTAATGTTAGAAAGACATAAATTAACTCCCACTTAAAGAACATTGGTTGATTACTCATGAGTTAAGAATAAAAATTAGTAACATATTTTTTAGATGTAGTCAATAACAATAGCAACAGCAACAACAATATTATTCAGATATTTCAGATGAGTTAATAATAAAATTAATAATACATATTGTTGTTGACTCAACAACACCTAACAATAACATAATATTTCAAATATTAAACGTAATACAATTTTTCAAAAAAAATTTTGAGTTTAGGCCTTTTTAAGAAATTTTATGTTCATAATTTATTAAGCTTCTATATAGCAGAAAGCTGGACAATAACTAGGGATGATTAAAGGAGAATTTATGCCATTGACCTTTGGTGCTTGAGAAGGGTACTGAATATGCCATGGATTGCTAGGAGAACAAACACATTCATCCTAGAGAGGGTGAAGCTAGGCTACTTCTTGGAGGCAAAGATTCTGAAGCTTTGTCTGACATATCTTGGACATGTTGTAAGGTGGTACCAGTCCTTGGAGAGGGACGTCATGCTTGGGAGAGTGAAGGGACAGCACAAAGAAGGAGACTCTCAATGAAATGGATTGATTCAGTGACTAGGGTTATGGGGTAGGTGAGTCAGAGACACTAAAATTGTCACAGGATAGAGTAGAATTTAGGGCTGTGGTACACAGGGTTGCTTTGAGTCACAGGCAACTCGAGAGTACATAACAACAACAATAATTTGCACATACCAGTTCTTGGAAAAGAACATCATACTTGGAAGGGTAGAAGGACAGTGTAGGAGAGGAAGACCCCAGACAAGATAGAAAGGGGTAGGTGTGTCAGAGACAGTGAGGTTGGCTCAGGATAAGGAAGGGTTCAAGGCTATTGTGCATAGGGTACCTGTGAGTCACAGGAAACTCAAAAACATAAAAACAGCATAGTGCTATGAGTTTTCTTTATATTTGCTACTTCTGACTTTTAAAAGAACAATTGTTGAAACTTCTTCCATGAAAATTTAATTGAAATGCCACTTTCTGGACTTCTAGCATACTTTTTTTTATTAGTTCACGTATAATGTTATTTGTCTACTTTCTTGCTTTTTGCACTCTCTTAATCTTCTTGACTTTGAGCTTCCAATGTGACATGTTTTAGACAATGAGATATGAATGGATTTAACATTTGTTATGTTAACTGGAAACTTTAGAAGTCACTGGATGATTTGTCTTCTTTCTTCTTTTCTTAGTCATCACAATACTGTATTTTCAGTACCAAAACTAGAAACCTCATTACCTCTTAGGGACCTAGTAGGACACAGTAGAAATTCCCTTAGGTTTAAAGGCTGTACTCAATAATGCTTTGTTTTCTGGAGCTTCCCCTTTGAAGTCTTATGCAGATGACATAACTTTGCTTGCTGAAAGTGAGAAGGACATGAAACGCTGCTGAAGATCAACAACAACAGCCTCCAACATGAGTTTCATTACAACATCAAGAAGACAAAATCTTAATCATTGTACCGATAAGCAACATCATGATATATGGAGAAGAGATTGAAATTGTCAATGATTTAATCTTAATCTTACTTGGTTCCACAAATATCAACACTCTTGGTACCTGCAGTTAGTAGATCAGGAAACAGGGAAAGTCAAGGACTGCTCCAAATTACTGAAAAACAGTAATGTCAGTTTGAAGACCAAGGTGAACCTCTTGTAAGCCATGGTCTTTTCAATCACTTTCTATATATTTGATAGCTAGACAATGAAGAATGACAGAAAAGAATTGATTCCTTTAAATTGTGGTGTTGAAGAAGAGTGTCAAATATCTTACTGACTGCCAAAAGAACAAATAGATAGGTCTTGAAGAAAGCTATCCAGTATTCTTTTTGTAGGGAAGAATGACAAAGCTACATACCTAACCTGGGCATGTTGCTAGGATAGAATATTCCTTGAAATAGGACATCATACTTGGAAAGGTGGAGGGATGGCAAAATGAAAGAAGACCCTCAATGAGATGGATTAACACAGTAATTGCAACAATGGGCTTAAATTTGTCAGAGATTATGAGGATTGCACAGGATAGGGCAACGTTCAGATCTGTTGTTCATAGGGTTGTAATAAATCACACTCAACTCAATAGCAGCAACATCATTCTGTTCAATGTGACATTGAAGTGGAATGTCACATCTTTCCTTCCTAAAATAACTTGTGAATTTCAACGACCGATCTTTTGGTTAACAGCTATGCACTTAACTATGATTATAACATACTTCCAATACCACCAACCATCCATAATGAAGCCTGTGGTCTTTAATCTTCATAAGTAAAAGCTTCACTCCCTCATTTAATTGTGCTGTTGTGGAATCTTGGCATAAACCAAGAGGCAGTCATTTGAACAGAACAAAAGTATACTGTGGTTTAAAATCAGAAAAGGTAAATAGCAGGGTTGCATCCTTTCACCAAACCTATTAATCTGTATGTTGAGAAAGTAATCTGAGAAATTTTATTATATGAAAAAAAAATTGACATCAGATTCAGAAGATAATGTCTCAGCAAGCTGATGATGCAACATGGCTTGCAGTAAATAAACAGAGCTTGAAGAATCTACTGATAAACAATCTACAGTTTTAAAATTTAAAAATTATTGATGAAAAATAGTTTTCAGTATGGATTACATATTAACATGTTTTTATTGTTGTTATTATATGCCATCGAGCTACATGCAAATCATAATGACCCTGTGCACCATAACTGTGAATCCTACCCTTTCCACTGACTCCAACACACCTACTCCATTACCCTAGTTACCTTGTCTTCCTCCTATGCTGTCCCTTCATCCTTCCAAGCATGATGTCCTTCTCTAAGGACTGTGAGATGGAGCTTCAAAATCCTACCCTCCAAGGAGCAACTTGGATTCATCTTCTCCAAGATAAACCTGTTGTTCTCTTGGTTGTCCATAGTATGATCCTTACTGGGTCAACAAACAACATCATAGAAAATGAAGAAAAGTTTGAATTGTCAAGGACTTAATATAACTTATATCCACAATCAATTCCCATGGAAGCAGCAACGAAACAAATGACATCGCAGAACACACCTACCAAACCTATACTCGAACCAAGAAGCAGTCCTTAGAATGAAGTAAGGAAATATGAATGTAATCTATACTGAAGGCTGCAGTCCTTGATCTTCTGCAGCATGTGCCTCAGGATCTCCTCACTTTCAATAAGCAAGATTGTGACATCTGCATAATGCAAGTGGTGATAAGTTTTTCTTCAATCCTGATGTCACATTATTCTTCATAAAGTTTATCTTCTGAAATGATTTGCATAGGTATGGAGAAAGGATACAGCCCTGACGCACATCTTTCCAGATTTTAAACCAGCAGTGTTTGTTTTTTGTTTTTCTTTGTACTGAACAATAGCTTCTGGGTCTAGGTATAGCTTTATTATAATCATAATTAAGTGTTCTGGGATTCCCATTCTTCTCAAGGATAGCATAGTTTGTAATGATTCCCACACTCAAATATCTTCGCATGTTCAATAAAACACAATTAGATATTTTTCTAATAATCTCTGTTTTCAGCCAAGATCTATCTAACATTAATAATGATATTCCTGGTGTCATGGCCCCTTCTAATTCCAGCCTGAATTTCTGGTGGTTCTCTGTCAATATACTGTTACAGCTACTTTTGGATGGTCCTTAGCAATATTATGTTTGCATGTAATATTAATGTTGTTGTTGTTGCTAATCACACAGTAAGAGATTGCCCATCCTTCTCCCACAAATTGCTGATATTATGAGTACAGTATTTATCTGCCAGTTTGGTGTGTTTATAATAATAGTCCAGTTGTTTCATGGGAGGATGGGCAATCTCCTCCCATGGAATTAACTGTCTCTGAAAACACACAAGAGCGTTAGCTATGGGTCAGTTCTGATTTTATGATACACAACAACCACAAACCCCTTTATTGTTAAAGTCATCTTCATCTGTTGCTGTTGTGTGTGGATTATTAACATTTTTATTACCTACAGCTATATTGTAGCTAATGTTAGATGGATCTTAGCTGAAAGCAGGAAATACCAGAGCAATGTATATCTGTGTTTTATTGACTATGCAAAGGCATTTGACTGTGTGGACCATAACATATTGTGGCTGACTCTGAGAAGAATGGGAATCCCAGAACACTTGATCGCGCTAATGTAAAACCTTATACTTGGACCAACAGGCAGTAGTTAGAACAGAGCAAGGAAACACTGCATGGTTCAAAATTGGGAAGGGTGTACGCCAGGGATGTGTCCTGTCTCCATACCTTTTCAACCTGTATGCAGAACAGATCATCCGGGGGATCTATGAGGAGAGGTGTGGTGTCAGGATTGGTGGAAGATCTATCAACAATATGCGGTATGCAGATGACACGACCCTGCTTGCTGAAACTGAGGAAGACCTGAAGCGCTTGCTGCAGAGGGTCAAGGACTGCAACCTCCAATATGGATTGAGGCTCAATGTCAAGAAGACAAAGGATTCTCACCACTGGACCAATTGTCAGCATCAGGATGGATGGTGAAGAGATTGAGATTGTTCACAGCTTTAGCTTGCTTGGATCCACAGTCAACACTCTCAGCAACAGTAGCCAGGAAATTAAAAGACGTATTGCCATGGGAAAGTCTGCTGTTACTGCCCTCTCCAAAGTACTGAAGAACAATGGTGTCTCTCTAGAGACTAAAGTGCATTTGATACAGGTGATGGTCTTTGCTGCCACTTGTTATGCATCAGAGATTTGGACAATGACCAAGGAGGATAGAAGGAAAATTGATGCCTTTGAACTGTGGTGCTGGAGAAGAGTATTGAGGATACAATGGACTGCTAGGAAAACAAACAGATTCATCCTGGAGAGGGTCAAACTGGTGGCTCCTTGGAGGCAAGGATTCTGAGGCATCGTCTAACATATTTTGGACATGTTGTAAGGAGGGTCCGGTCCTTGCAGGGGGACATCATGCTTGGTAGGGTGGAGGGACAGCGAAGGAGGGGAAGGCCCGCTATGAGGTGGATTGATTCAGTGACTGGAGTAATCGGGATGGGAGTGTCAGAGACAGTGCAATAGGCACAGGACAGAGCAGAGTTTAGGGCTGTTGTACATAGGGTCGCTATGAGTCACAAACAACTCAACGGCACATAACAATAACAGCAACTAAGTTGGTTCTGATGTGTAGTGATCCCACAAAAAACAAAATAAAACCTCTCCAGTCCAGGACCATCCTCACAATCTCTACTCTGCTCAGCCCATTGTTGCAACCATTGTGCCAATTCATCTTCTTGTTCTTAAGCCCATTTTTGCAGCCACTGTGCTTATTCATCTTTTTAATGTTATTAATATTTTTGTTGACTCCTCAGGAAAAATATATCCTTTTCCAGAAATTGACCCTTCCTGGTAACTTGTCCAAAGCATGTGAGATAAAGTCTCATCATCCTCATTTCCAAGGAACATTCTAGTTGCATTTCTTCCAGATGGATTTATTTGCTCTTTTGGAAGTCTGTGGTATATTTGATATGCTTCATCAATACCACAATTCAATGTTAAATTAAGCCATAGAAAAATGGTTTTGTGGTTTAGTTTTTGTTCTTTTCTTCTTCAACTTCTCAGAACATTAGCTTAAGAAAAACATGGAGTAATTACAAAACCACTGGTTGAAAATTTATACTGTGAGTATATTTGAAAACAAGTGTGCCAGCACAGAACTGTATGACAAAGTTAAGAAATAACAACTAGTACAGTGTTAGTGCATTGGTGAAGCCGGAGTGCTCCCTGGAACCAAGGATGGCAAAGCTCTCTCTTGCATACTTTGGGCAAGTTACTTAGGAGAGGTTCTGCTTGGATAAGGACATTAGCCTTGGAAAAATTGAGGGATGGCAAAAGAGAGAAAGACCCTCAAGCAGGTCAATTGCCTCCAGTGACTGCAACAATGGACTGGAGTGTATAAAAGTTTGTGAGGTTGACACAAGATAGGGTAGGGTTTAGAACATTTTTTCTTAGGGTCACTGGGAGTCATACATGTCAGCTTTCTGACAGCTAACAATAAAAACAACAATGTATTAATGACATAGTTAAAACAGAAGTTAAATACCTGTTCAGACCAAAATTTATGCAATTTAAATAAAAGTCATAAAGGAGGATGTTTTGTTGTATAATAACATTAGATTTTAAGATCTTGGAGATGAAGTCATTCTTACTGATGTCCAGTATGTGGGTGTATATATTAGATTTGAATTCCACTGCAATTGAGGAGCTCAAAAAAGTGTAAAACTAGATTGTTGCAACAATCCACAGCATAGGCACTGAAGACTCTTTGAATTTTTACAAATCTTGAGGTCGATGTAGAATTTGTGCAACTACTATGGAAGATAGTCAGGTGCTTTCTCAAAAAGTTGGAAATAGAAATTCCATTTGATCTAGCAATTCCACTCCTGGGAAGATGCCCCAAAGAAACTAGAACTGCTATCTAAACAGAGGTATGCACACTTAATGTTTATTGCTATGTTAGCCACAATAGCAAAGAGATGGAACCAATCCAAGTGCTCATCAACAAATGAAAGGATTAAAAACCTATGGCATATTTGATACTATGGAATACTACAGAGCACTGAAAAACAATCAACTCATTAACATTACACAATATGGATGGTCCTTGAGGACATAATGCTCAATGAAGTATCTCAGTCTGACATGGGGAAGTGAGAGGAGAATAGGAAAAGAATGCATAGATAATGAATACTGTATTAGAGCAGATGAAGGGAAGAACTGTTTAAAAGGAATAACTGATTAGTTATTATATCTATAACAACAATCCAGAATAAGAAGTACATTGCAAAGTGGCCTGAGGGAGGAGAATGGAACCAGGGATGGTGGAAAGTGTGCAAAAATGAATGAATAAAAATCCAAATTTTCTGTAAATTTTCATTAAAATACAAAATTTTATTTTAAAAAAGAAAACAAAACCCCTTACCAATGAGTCAATAGGCAACATAACAACAAATGGAGAAAAGATTGAAATTTCCAGTGATTTCATTTTACTCAGATCAATACTCAACATTCTTTGTATCAGCAGTCAGGAGACCAGGAGACTTATTGTTGTTTTGTGCCGTTGAATCACCTGTGACTCATAGCATCCTCTGTACAACAGCTCTGAACCCTGCCCTGTCCTTAGCCAGTCTCATGGACTCCAACACATCTAGCCCCATTGCCCCATTTACTGTTTCAATCCGTGTCATCTGGGGTCGTCTTCTCCTTTGCTGCTCCTCCACACTTACAAGTATGATGTCCGTTTCTAAGGTCTGGTCCCTCTTGGCTACATGCTCAAAGTGTGTGAGATGGAGCTTCAAAATCCTAGAAAGGATTTCTGTGTATCAAAAGAGAAACTCAGTTTCATCCTCTCCAAACAGATCTCTGTGTTTTCTTGGCAGTCCAGGAGACTTATAGTATTGGGAAAGTTTGCTGTCCAAACTCCTGGCAAGCAATGATGTTGTTTTAAAGACTAAGGTGTGCCTGATCCAAATCATAATCTTTTTAATCACCTGCCATGCATCTGAGAGATGGACAACAAATAAAGATGTGAGGAGAATAATCAATGCATTTGATTGGTAGGGTTGGAAAAGAGTGCTATACATCAGATGGACTGTAAAAAGAACAGATATGTCTTGGAGAAAGTGCAACCAGAGTACCCCCTAAAGGCAAAGATGGCAAAGTTTCATCTCATATAATTGGGCATGTTGTTTGTAGGAGCTATTCCTTGGAAAGTGACATGATGCTTTGGAAAATGGGGGGTCAGTTAAAGAAAGTAAGGCCTTCAATAAGATGGATTGACACAGTATTGAAACAATGGACTCAAGTAAGTCAGAGATGATAAGGATGGCACAGGATAGGACAGGTTCAGATCTGTCATTCATCAGGTCTGTTATTCATTTAGTCATACTGAACTTGACAGCACTTAACAGTAACAAAAGCAACAATAACTATGTTACATAGAAAAAAATCCAAAGTAAGTGTTTCTATGGTTAGTCTGTGAAATTGTTTTGACCTGGTCTTTTGGTTTATGTCTTTAAGATTGCAAAATTACTATTCTAAAACATTTCCATTCTAATTTCCCTTAAGGCTTTATTGGCCCTTTTGTAGGTCATAAACCTTTCATCTAGCACAAAGAAGATTGAGAAATTTAGAACCTGATATTCCAGTTGGAGATTGGCTAGCATGTCACGAAGAAAGAAGAAAGATAGGAAATGACGTCTGGATAGGCAACAATCAGGGTTTGCACAACATTAGCTTTGATACACAAAAATTCTTAATCTCCATCTCAGTGCTTGCCCCATTCCATGTTCCAAAACTTCTCAAATTTTAGTGTGTGTACAAATCCTCTAATGGCATTTAAGCATGCAGATTCTTGTTTGGTAGGACTTGTATAAGTCCTACGATATGCATTTCCAGCACGCTAAGAGGAGATGCAAAGGCTATTAGACTTACCACCACATGTGGAGTTACAGAGTCTACCCACTCTCTCATGAGACACTGGTGGTTTGGTGGTATGATTCTCATTTCTCATGCAGGTGGTTGAGTTTGGCTCCCTAGCAAAGCACTTTGTGTGCAGCACCCACAAGTAAGTCTATTAGGGAGGTATGTAAACTACTATGATGATAAAAAGATTTCAATAGGGCAATAATATTAGAAAGAAAGGCTTGATGATCGATTTGCAAAAACTAACCAGTTGAAAGTCTGTGAGTTACAATTGTCTTGTTTGGATCCTGTGGTGGTTCTGATTTGGAATCAGTTACAATCTAGACATTTTTACACTGTTAAAAAGTAGGTTCCATATCACAGTGATTTTCCATCCATTTTCTTAGGCTATAAATCTTAATAATAAAAGAAAAATGCTGTACTCCCAATTCTCACAAACTAGTGAATGCAAAGTGCTTATTTTGGACATAGGCTCTCACCACTGGGCCAATTGGCAGCATCGTATTAGGCTGAGAAGGGATTGAGATTGTTAACAACTTCAGCTTGCTTGGTTTCACAATCAACACTCTTGGCACCAGCAGTCAGAAAATCAAAAGACAATTGCATTAGGGAAATAGGATGTCAGGGTGTCAAATAACAATGATGCCAGTATAAAGACTAAGGTACTCCTAACTTAAGACAATAGTGTTTATAATTACTTGCTATGCACCAGAGATCTGGACAATAACTAAGGTAGAAAGACGAAAAATTGATGCCTTTGAGTTGTGGTGCTGTAGAACAATATTGAACATACCATGGACTGCTAAGAGAACAAACTTTTCTCTTCTGAAGGGGAAACCAAGTCAGTCTCTGGAGGCAAGGATGTTGAAGCTCTGCTCATGTACTTCAGGCATGTAACTGGGAAAGAGCATTCCTTGGAAATGGACACCATACTTTGAAGGATTGAGGGACAATGCAGGATAAGAAGACCCTGGATGAGGTGAACTAACACAGTAACTGAGGTAATGGAGTTAGGTGTGTTGGAGACAATGAGATTCACTCAGGATAAGGTCACTATGAGTTGTAGTGGACTCAATGGCACATAACAGCAACAACAACTTACTTTTTGATTAGCACACTATACCACTAGGACTCAAATACAGATCCATATTTGATAAACTCTGTATGCAGAACAAATTCAATTCACCCTGTAAGCTGAGAAAATAATTTGAGAAACTGGACTGTGTGAATAAGAATGTTGCTTAAAGACTGATAGCAAACTGATACAATGAAGGCTCAACCTTGCTTGTGAAGTGAAAATGATTTGACACTGAAGGAGATAAAAATCTACAGCCTTCAATATTAATTACATATCAGCCTCAAGAAAACAAAAATCTTCACAGCTGGATCAAGAACAACATTATGATAAATGAACAAAATAATGAAATTATCAAGGATTTAATTTTACCAGGATCCATCATCGGTGCCTACGGATTCAGCAGTCAATAAATCAATAGATATATTGCATTAGGAAAATCTTCTGCATGAATCCAGTATCGTGCTATAGAGCAAGGAAGTCAGTTTAAAGACTGAGGTGTACCCAAACTGATATATTTTATATTATTTCATGTCTGCAAAAGGTGACAAATGAATAGGAAAGATTGAAGAATGAATGCCTCTGAACAGTGCTATTCAAGAAGAATATCAAATATGTCACAGACTTAAAAAAATCTGCCTTACAGGAAGTGCAATGGGTGTTTTCTGAGATTCAAAAAAGATGAGATTTTCTCACATAGACTTTGGGCACGTCAACAGGGGTCAATAATTGGAGAAGGATCATACTTGGAAAACTACAGTATCAGCAAATGAAAGGAAGAGCCTCCATGAAGTATATTGGCACAGTTCCTGGAACAATAACTCAAACAAAGCCAAGACTCTGAGGATTGTACAGGATCAGACAGGTCCACTCTTCTGTACATAAGGTTGCCATGTGTCAGAATTGGCTCAACAGCAAACAACAACAACATACTTTCTTAATCATGTTGCTTCTTCATGCTCAAATTTCCATTACAGAAAATATGACTAATAAAAATTACTTCATATATCTAACTCTAGGGAGCTCTGGTAGCCTGGTGGTAAGGAGTTGTGCTATCATCTCGAAGACAGATGGTCCAAATCTACAACTTCCATGGAAGAAAGAAGTGCTATCTACTCCTGTGAAATGTATTGCTGTTGTTAGGTACCATCAAGTAGAATACAACCCTGAGTGACTCTATAAACACCTAAATTCTTCTCTAGCCTGTCAATCTCTGACTCAATTGCTGGGTCTTTCTCTCTTCGGCCGTCCCTCCACCTTTCCAAGCATGATGACCTTTTCCAAGGAAACCCCTCTCCTCGTAACCTTGTCAAACATCTGTGAAACAAAGTTTCACCACCCTTGCTTCAACAGACCACTCTGGCTGCAGCTTCTCTAACACATATCTATTTGTACTTTTGGCAGGCCCTGGGATGCTCACTATTCTTCTCTAGTACTACAGCTCAAAGGCATCAATTCTATTCTGTCACCTTTAGTCACTATACCAATTTATTATTGCTCATCTTTCCCTTGGGAGAAACGTGGGCAACGTCTTGTATGATTTACTGCCTCTGAAAATCCACTGGTGGGCCAAATATATACTGGCTCTCTAATACTTCATAACAATAACAATATACCTAACTCTAAAGATTGGGGTCAGAAAGATTTGTTTTGATTGTGAAAAAATGTGCCCCTTTTTCCTGTCCAGATTCACGTAATGATAGAGACCTTGGTAGACAAATGTGGAATAGTCAAATGCACAGGAACCAGTATGCATTTACTTATTACTTCTCTGATTCATTATTTCAACTGCCTAATGGAGGAACATAAAAAAGAAAAACAAAAAAAGAGGCGGACATATGTTACATTCACTTTATGTTTGTTGATAAATTTATTCAAATTTTCATTCATTAGAGATGACACTCTCTGTGGTCCCACCCACATATTAAAAATATGTTTTAGCTCTTTATTCTGAAAATTTTCTGAATCTAAGCCAACTCCTTTTTGCGCTAGCCTCTTTGTCTCCATAAAATCCAGGACATTTTGTTCTTTTATTGCCTGTTCACCCACTTGTTCAAATGGGCACAAGAGAAGTCTCAGTATTTATATCACAAAACCACTGCTGTGTCTTCTCTGGAAGCATGCTTCTAATCAACACCAGTACACTAAATCAATACCAGCTCAGACAATCATTACAATAAGTTTCTCTACTCCCTTTATTTTAGCACATTTGGCCTCAATGTAATGAGGAGCAGGACCATTTCTACTTTCATCTTCTCTTCCTAGTTTGTGTATCTCAACAAAGGCAAAAAGTTGTCACTGGTGAATGACTTATGCCAAATACAATGGGAGCTTATTCTCAAACGCATTTCAATCCAAAGGTGTTCCCTTACTGTTATATTTCTGAATCCTCAGCAGATAATTCTACTGGTCAATGATACTTGCTGCATATGGCTAATGAAATAAATATATAATAAGGACATTAATATTTATTATTTGAAAAATATTTTCTTTACCAAAAGCAGTGTTCTAGAAGGCACCTAATATGGACGTTGTTGTTGTTATGTGCCGTTGAGTTGCTTGTGACTCATGGTGACTCTATGTACAGCCTGAAACCTTGTCTTTTCTGTGCCAACTTTACTGTCTCTGACACTCCTACCCTCATTCCCACAGTCACTATATAAATCCATCTCATTGATTATATACCTCTCTTTCTCTGTCCCTCCACTCTTCCAAGCATGATGTACCTCTCTAAGGACTGGTCTCTCCTTGCAACATGCCCAAAGTATGTCAGACGAAGCTTCAGAATCCTTGTCTCCAAGGAGCAGCCTGGCTTCACCCTCTCCAGGATGAACCTCTTTGTTCTCCTGGCAGTCCATGGTATATTCAACACTCTTCTCCAGGACCACAGCTCAAAGACATCAATTCTCTATCATCCCTAGTCATTGTCCAGCTCTCTGACACATAGCAAGCAATTTAGAAGCCTATGACCTTGATGAGTCGCACCTTAGTCTCCAGAATGACATCATTGCTCTTCCATACTCTGGAGAGATCGCTGACAGCTGACTTTCCTAATGCAATTCATCTCTTGATTTCCTGGATGCTGGTAACAAGAGTGTTGATTATGGAGCCAAGCAAACCAAAGCTGTTAACAATCTCAATCTCTTCATCATCTATCAAAATGTTGCCAATCAACCCAGTCAGTGGTGAGAATCTTTGTTTTATTGATGTTGAGCTTCAATCCGTATTTTAGGCTGCAGTTCTTGATCTTCTGCAACAAGCACTTTAGGTCTTTCTCAGTTTCAGTAAGCAGTGTTGTATCATCTGCATAATACAAGTTAATTAATCTTCCTCTGATCCTGATGTCACATTCCTCCTCCTACAGCCCAGCCTCCCGGATGATCTGTTCTGCATATAGATTGAAAAGATATGGAGACGAATATATCCATGGTATACATCCTTCCTGATTTTGAACCATGCCGTGTCTCCTGCTTTGTTCTGATAACTGCTTCGTGGTCCAAGTATAGGTTTCTCACAAGCACAAGCAAATGTTCTGGTATTCCCATTCTTCTCAGTGTTAACCACATTTTTTTCCTTTGTTTTTTGTGATCACACAGTCTTTTCAAAGTCAATGAAACACAGATTGACATCCTCTGGTACTCTCTGCTTTCAGCCAAGATCCATCTAACATTAGCTATAATACCCCTAGTACAACAGCCTCTTCTAAACCCGGCCTGAACTTCTGGAAGTTCTCTATTGATGTACTGGTCCAGCCGTTTTTGGATAATTTTCAGCAGAATCTTGCTTGTATGTGGTTTAAATGATATTGTTCGGTAATTTTCTGCATTCTGTTGGGTCACCTTTCTTTCTTCCAGTCAATCTACCAGATTTCTTGGCACAACTTAGTACGTGCATCCATAGAAAAGTCTGTTTGTTGAAATATGTCAATTCCTGGAGCCTTGGTTTTTTGCCAATTCCTTCAGAGCAGCTTGAACTTCTTCCTTCATCAATACAGGCTCTTGCTTATACTTTGTTTCATGAACCTCTTCTTTGTTAGCCATTTCCTTCTGGTACAGTGACTCTGAATACTCCTTCCATCTTCTTTTAATGCTTTTTGGATCATTTAACATTCTGTCCAAAACATCCTTAAGTATTGCAACTCATGCCTTGAATTTGTTTTTCAATTCCTTCAGCTTAATAAATGCTGAGAGAGTTTGGCCTTTTTTATTTTCTGATTTCAGCTTTTGCATATTTCATTACTGTTAGGTTAGCGGACTTAAAGAAGAAATCAGAGAGAATGGAAAAAAAGCTTAATGCAGCTTTATTAAAGGGGGGAAGGAGAGCTCCCAGGTGAGTTCTTCTTCCTGGAGAGGCAGAATGGGAAGTCACACTGTGAATTTACTGGGGAGGATTTTTATAAAGAGAGTCTTTAGGGAGGGACATTCCACTCTGATTTATGAGCCACCTGCTAGCTCAGCCAGACAAGCAAGGCTGTTTGTTCTTATCAGCAGTAGAAAGGGCATCAGCACTTGAGTTCTGAATTCTTCATTCTTCTCTTTGGCCCCCTTTGCCTAGACTTAAAATCTAGAGTCTTTTTAGTGATAAAACAGGGTGACGCATTTTTCTTTTGCTACTTCCTGCTGAACAGAGGCAACGATCTGGGGGTTCAGACCCTGGAGTGAGTCAATCTGGGATTAGTGGCCAGGAGAGAATTAAGTTGGTCATCTTCTTGATCCTGTGAAGTAAGAACTTAAAGAGACATGGGGTGATTAATAACAGTATGCTTATGATTACTATTGGTCTTAGAGAAGGAAAAATGTAAGCTAGAAATGGAATTTTTTAGTTAATTTGGGAGAAGGCTTGTGGTTGAATTCTGTATAGACTCTTATTACACTGAAAGTGGTGTCCTGGTTTAGCT
This sequence comes from Elephantulus edwardii, assembly GCF_000299155.1. Lineage (NCBI taxonomy): Eukaryota > Metazoa > Chordata > Mammalia > Macroscelidea > Macroscelididae > Elephantulus > Elephantulus edwardii. Next base: position 4,690,130 of record NW_006399829.1, on the reverse strand, counting down.
ACAGTGTGCTTGTTTATGCTGGCAGTGTGTATACAGTTCTCATGTTCTACTGCAGAGGGTCTAGATGCAAGTGGGCTTAGTGTTCTTATCAGGCTCTGGTTGTCAGAAGACAATGTGTCCTGGAATGGTGGAACACTCAGTTTGGGCTGATGGAATGGTTTGAGGTGTTTTGGTGGAGTGTGGTCTAAAGAAATTGATTGGTACTGCTGCTAGCAAAGGTAGGTGTAAAGAGGCACACAATGGGAAAGATTAGTTGCCATTTAACTTTGGTTAAGGAATAGTAAGGTGCATGTGCCCTCAATAATTTAGAACCAAGTTGGAGCCTGCATAGTTTGTGGCTCTCCAGAGGCTCATTGTATTATCATCTGCTTAGCTTGGAGAATGTCACTGGAGACTTGTACTTGGGTATTGGCATCTAGAGCATAGGAAATTTACCCAGTGAGGGGGACATGTTTGACTTGAGGAAGGTGGTGTCAATGGGGGTCACCCATGACTTTAATAGCTGTGGGAGTGGTCAGGATGACTGCACAAGACCTGCTTTGGTGTGGTAGGAGAGGCTTGGGTGCGTGCTGTTTGATGAGAATGGTATTTTTTAATTGACTTTAGTGGCTTGATCCAGATCTCCAGAGAAGTGTCTAAGTATACAGAGGTCTGAGTGTTTTTCAGAGTAATTGTTTAAGGAGGGAGAGACAAGGCATGATACTAAAAGAAGGGGTTTGGTGAGCAAGTCACTGTTTAGCAGAAGTAGTTGGCTACACATCAGCCTAAAGGAGTTCAAAAAGGAAGGTGAACAGAGTGGTGTTCAGATACAGGGTAAGACAATAAGAGAAAGTAAGTTAACTTAAAATTGTGTAACTTGACAGTTTAGTAAGATAGGACTTAATGAGTGTATTTATGTGCTTTGTTTTGCCTGAAGACTGAGAGTGATATGGTATGTACAGCTTATAGCAGATACTTAAACTATATGATACCTGCTAGATGTTTTTCAAGATGAAGCTAGGACCATAGTCTGTTTGTATCGAAGTAGGGAGGCTAAACCTGGGTATGATATGCTGGAGTGAGGCTTAGTTAGGCTCAGAGTTGAATTTTGTCAGACTCAGAATCAGGTCTCTTCCTCTCTCTATTTCTTTTTTCTTTCCTTTCTCTTTCTCTTTTTTCTCCTTCTTTCTTAAATCAGTCTGCTGTTGTTTGGTAGGTTTGTAATGGTAAGAGGCAGAAAACTTTTGTGAAGGGTGTCCTTAAGGACAGTTAAAAGAGGAGCAGTTAGGAGGCAGATCAAGCCCATGGAGGAGTGCAAAGAATTAGGGTGATTTAGCACATCTTAGGTGCTTTTAGGCCAGACAGTGGGAGACAGGTTACATAGACTTCCAATTTTGTAGAGTTTTCAGAGAATCTTAACATGGAATCAAGGCAGACTCCAAGGTAGAGAGAGACATGAGGCGGACAGTAAAGAAAAAGTTTGAATATAGGAAACCTCTGACTATTTGCCATTGCAATTTTCATGTTTTGAAGGCTTTTGATGGATTGAACGAGCCAAATTTAGGTTACACAATTTGAGATTGCTTTAAATTAGGTGTGATGTTGAGGATACACAATTATCAGAGGAGAGCTGTCCTTGAGACAGGCCCCTCAGATTAGGCATAATGCTGGAGGTTTGTGAGGAGTGTTGTCCCGGGACAGATCCTCAGATTAGGCATAATGCTGGATGTTTGAGAGCTTGGAGGAGGAGAGCTGTCCCTGGGACAGGTCCTGCCTTTTTAATGAGGTAAAAGAGCAAGGAGTGTAGAATCTGGCAGTCAGATGACAGTGTCAGGAGGGCCCCCCATCCCTGACCCCCACACCCAGGACTGAGATAGGGGAAGGGGGGAGGGGAATATGATCAATCCCTGGGCACCTCAGGGATTGATTGGGCTCTTACCTCAGAAGGTGGTTTTTGCCGTTGAGAATTGAAGCCAGTGTTTGTTGTTTTCAGTTTTAAATGAAAAATCACCTTTGATCTTTGGGACCAGAGTAATAGACCAGAAAGGGGGAAGAGGACAAGGCAGAGAAGGAGAAGTCTGGCCTAGTTTAGAGGGTATAAGCCAGACCAATAAAGAGCCCAGGCAGTCTCTTGCTCCGTTTACACAGCAATGAGGCCTCAAAAGCCGCTTCCTCTGAGAAACTAATAAAGCTGAGAAAGGAGAGGATTTGATGAGCAGTTTGAAGAGGCTTGAAGCTTTTAACGGTTATGCTTCGATATACTGTTAGACTTCTAGTGGTGAGAGTTGACTGAAATCTGATATATGTGACTGTGAGGAGAGACAGTTGGGCCTTTGAAGGGGATACTCTGTATCCTTTGGAGGCCAAGGAGTGAGAGCCCTATGGGTGTGGGACTGCACAACAAAAAATTATTTATTTAGGATAAGAAGTTTATAGGAAAGTAGGCAAGTAATGATAGTTTTGAAACTTCTGCAGAGTTTTGCAGAGACAGGGAATGGGATTTAGCAGGAAAAGAGGAGGAGTTCTTTAGAATAATGAAAACAGGTTGGTAATGAGAGGTTACAGATGGTGTGGAAAGATACAACATGACCATATACAGGGTTGACAATGCCTGGTAAATCGTAAGAGGCTTGGAGGGAAGGCAATTAATCCCTATCACTGAGACCTGAGTAAGGAAAACAGAACCCAAGAAAGAAGGGAGTACTGAACAAGTAGCTCTTTTGCTAACCAGAAGGAAACTGGTTTGCTAGTACCTGAAGGTTATCTTGGGAGCTTAGCAGAAGTGGTGAGGGTTGTTGAACCTGGGCCAGGCCTCAGAGATCAGCAAGGGTGGAAACTGGGTCTGCTGAATCGGCTGCTTTTATAGGAAGTTACTCTACAAGAGAAGTCTATATTCTAATGGCCCGGTGTTCCACAAATAGGACAAGGCTGTGTTAGCAGGCTTTGGTTCGGAGGGTGAGGGTTAGTGTAGTTGCTAACTCAAATGGACTTTTTGCCAAACTTGAAGCAAGTACCCGGAAGTAAGGAGCAAGTGTTTTCTGACCTGTCACCACTGATATAAGGCAATTATATTTGCAGATTCACTTTTTGTCAGGCATGAGTTTTTGGTTTTATTTTTTTGGTTTTTTTTTTCCTGTCCATTCCTCTTGGACACTGGAACTTTAAAAGCCTGCCAGGCCTCTAATAGGGTGTTTGGAGGTGAGTGGGGTGTTTGGAGGTAGTTTCTAGCTTTTTTCTGTATGCTGTGGAGTAGAAGTGAGAACTTGCTATTCACTTTGGCATTTTTCTCTGCTCTAGGAACTTTCCCTTAGCAGGACGGGGGGAGGGCCTTGCCTGAGCTGACACATAAACGGGGAAAGCAGAAGCCGAGAGGTTCTGTGAGTTTTCCTGTGTGTTTTTGCTGCTGATGTGATTAGAGGAGAAAGGTGATGGTTTAAGATAAGGAAGGTGAAGGAAGAGAGTGGATGTAGGAAACTTTTCTAAATGGGCTGGAGAGAGAAAGAGGAAAGTGGGAGGGGCTATATCAGATGCACCTTAGTC
>NW_006399829.1:4666221-4681856 GCF_000299155.1 Elephantulus edwardii | reverse complement strand
GGTCAGGGAGTGCTATGCCTCTCACTTCATTTTTGTTTCTCAAAGTGTTTTGCTTATTTAGGGTCTCTTGCCTTTCCAAATAAACTTAACGATTTTCCTTTCAATCTCCTTGAAAAATGAATTTAGTATCCATATTGGGATTATGTTGAACATTCTTTTGGGAGAATTGTAATTTTCATAATATTAAGTATTCATATCCATGAACAGGGCACATTTTTCCATTTCTTTTGATCTTTTCTTGTGTATTGCAGAAATGTCCTGTAGGGTTTTTTTATAAGTCTTTTGTATCTCTAGTTAGGAAATAAAATATAACCTATCAAATGGAGAGATGGAAGTCTCTTCAGCAAATGGTGCTAGCAAAACTGGACCACTACCTGCAGAAAGCTAAAATATGATCCACATCTCACACCATACACAAAATCAACTCAAGGTGGATCAGAGACCTGGGAGTGAAGTCCAAAACCATAAAGATCATAAGAGACAAACTGAGATCAAGCTTAGAAAGCCTAGTCTATGGTATAAATAGCCAAATACAGCTAGAAATGTATAATCTGAAGAGGATAAAATTGGGATAAGAATGGGACCTTCTAAAGATTAAATCCCTTTGTGCATCAAAACCTTTTTCCATCAGAATGAAAAGAAAATGTACCAACTGGGAACAAACATTTGGTAATACCATCTCAGACAAGAGTCTCATGACAAAAGTTTACAGAATACTCCTGGGACTCCACAAGAAACAAAACTGATAACATAATTACAAAATGGGCAAAAGACAAGGAAAAAATTTTTACAGAGTAAGGTATTCGAATAGCCAACAGACACATGAAGAAATGCACAAAATCACTGGCAATAAGATAAAAGCAAATCAAAACCACAGAGATACCATCTCTTTGCAGTGGCAAAGTTTAATAGGACAGCAAATAATAAATGTTGGAGAGGATGCATTGTTTGTGGGATTGTAAAATGGTACAACCACTCTGGAAGGCAGTTTGGCACTTCCTTAAAAAGCTGAACATAGAAATTTCATATGACCCAGCTACTCCACTGCTTGGAATATACCCCAAGAGAATGAGAACTGAGGCAGAACAGAGACTTGTACACCAATGTTTATAGCAGCATTATTCATCACCGCAAGAACATGAAAACAGCCCAAATGTCCAACCACAATTGAATGGACTAAGAAATTAAGAGACAGTAACACCATGGAATACTATGCAGTATGTAGGAGGGATGATTTTGAAAATCACTACCTAACTTGAGAGGGACTGGAGAGCATTATGCTAGGTGAACTAACTCAGTCCTATAAGGACAAATACTGTATAAAACCATTACTGTAGAATGAGTATGAGGATCCAAGGGTGGGGAGTGTGGAAGCAGAGGGATGGGGATGGACTGGGGTGGCAAGTGGGAGGGTTAATCAGAGGGTTGCACAGTTTGATGTGTGGGGTGGTGAAGGAAATGGGAAAGATCTTGTTTGATAAACAATGTACTCAGACTTTATAAATAAAACAGTATAAGATTTTTTTTAAAAAAAAGAATTAATCTTGGTAAATTCCTATATGACGCATTCTTCTAACAATGTATTCCCTTGGACTGACATGTTTATTTACCAAAGATGAAATACTAAACTTCGATGCCAATGTTCCTGTTTTAATTAAAATACTTTAACGTTAGTAATTCCATAATTTGTCCAGATGACAGATAACTGGGAAACTAATTTTTATTAAATCCAAATGTTGCTTCTACTGGGAGGACAACAATTCTCAAATACAATTGCCAGATATTTATAGTGCATATTTTTTTAGGATTGGTATAAAACCAATAATAAATATCTAAGAAATAGTATTTTAAAGATTTTAGAATTATTTTAAATTAAGAAGCTTTTTATTTCAGGGATATCATGAACTTTTCTCGCTTGTTTTATTATCCTTAGTATCATTTTTTTTAGTTGCTGATCATTGAATAGTCAACAAAGTTGAACAGATGTTATTTTGTTCTAATTGTTTGGGATTGGGTTTGTTGTTTTTTGGGGTGTTTTTTTTTTTAATTTAATTATAAGACTCCATATGTGCATTACACAGAAAAACATATAAAATTACTTTCTGGTAGAAACTGTTATTTCAGAGAATAAATTACAACATAGAAGCTCTTTTTCTGCAGCAAACAAGTAGTGGTCTTCAATCCTTTTTAACTTCTAATTTTAAAGAAATTTTACAAGTGAAATAATCTACAGTTTAATCCCATAATTCAAAATATTATCATATTTTCTTTCCAGCAGAAAACTTTAGAAGAGTTCAGTATATGAATAAAATGTGAAAAAATTTGTAGATAAAATTTAAATAGTATATTTAAAGATAGAAACTCCTAATGTTCAAGTGCCTTGTACTTTTAATACTTAATTTTTAAAATAATTTAGGCAATTGTGGAGGGAAATATTTAAGACAGATCTTAAATGATGAAAAGTAAAAGAAAGAAGTGTGTGTTTACGTGGTTTTTTTCTATTAATTTCAATGAACATTTACAGAGATTTTGGATTTCCATTCATTCATTGTTGCACTTTTCTCCCCGCCCACTCCACCCTCACCCCCAGTTCTCTCTTCTCCTCGAAAAGCAAAAGAAAAACTTCATTGGTATACAATCCCTCCGCACACCCCTCATCCCTATATACTCCACTGTGCAACCATCATTCTGGACTCTTATGATAATAATAATAATGCCCTAAAATATATTGCTTTTAAACTGTTCTCTCCCTCATCGGCTTCAATGCAGTATGCATAATTTATCCAGTTTTTCTCAGTCTTACCCCAACCCTGATGTCAGCCTCATTCTACAACAGTGGCACCATACAGTATTTGTCCTTTTGTGACTGAGATATTTCATTCATCATAATGTCCTCCAGAGTCACCCATTTTGAATAATATTGCATGAGTTCCTTGTTTTTCAATGCAGCGTAGTATTCCATTGTGTGAATATACCACAGCTTCTCTATTCATTCGTTTGTTGATGGGCACTTGGGTTGTTTGCAACTCATTGCTATTGTGAACAAAGCCATGATAAACATGGGTGTGCATAGTGTGGTTATTTTTTTTAATGAAATTTTATTTTAATTTTTTAGGTCTTATCAAGTAAACGAAAACTCTTAATTCTACAAACAGTAGATCTGACCCTTGCCTTGTCATACACCAACCTCACAATCTCTGTCATGCCGGAGTTCGTTTTTACAATCACTGTGTCACCCCATCTTGTTCAGGATATTCCTCTCTTTATTTGAATCTCAACTTTCCCTAGCATGATGTCTTTTTCCAAGAACTAGGCTCTTCTGATTCTAATATATGATATAGAATTTCCTCATCTTTTCATTTAAGAGGTAAACTGGTTACACTACTTGCAAGACAAGTATATTTGGTTTTTCGCATTCCATGGCATATTTAATGCTTGTTGCAAGTATCACAATTCAAGGACATGGGTTCTTCTTTGGTCATCTTTATTCGCTAATATTCCAGTGCGTAAGAAGCAACTGAACATGGTATAGCTTGAATGACAGACACTTTAGTTTTTAAACCAATATCCTCACTTTTTAACACTTCAGAGAAGCATTTAACAGATTTTCCCAGTGCAACGGATCTTTTGATTTCTTGACTGCTGCTTCCATGGATATTAATTGTAGATCCTAATAAAATTAAATCCTCAAAACCTCAAACTATTATTCATCAATCATGATGTTGCCTACAATTACAATCATAAAGAATATTGTTTTCTTGATGCTGAGATGTAGCCCTTAATGAAAACTGTAGTCTTTGACCTTCTGTAGTAAGTCTTTCAAGTCATCTTTGTTTAATGTGATTGTTAAGTCTTCCACTAATTCTGACTCCACATTCTTCTTCATACAGTACAGACTCTCCAGTTAGTTTCTCAATGTATAGATTGAGTAGATATGGAGAAAAGATACAATCCTAAGGCAGCACTGGTGGCCTAGTGGCAAGAAGCTGCACTGCAATTCCAGAGGTATGCAATTCGAATCCACCAGAAGCTGTGCTGGAGAAGGAGAGGCAATCTCCTCCTGTACTAGTCAGATCCCATTTAATGGTAGACACACCCCAAACAATAATGAAAATTTTTAAAAGATATAATCCTAATGTATACCTTTGCTTTTAAGCCACACAATGTTACCTTGTTCTATTTGGATATTCATTTCTTATTTTATGTATAGGCTTTATTTACAGGAGCAAAATTATATGTTTAGGATTAATATTTTTCGCTGGATCTCAACCATGAAGAAAGCAAAAGATAATCACAAAGCCAGGAGAGAAAGAAAAGACCAACATTGATATCACAATTGACTCTAAAAATTGTACTAGAATGTCAAGAAGCCAAAATAAAGGGACAAGATAGCAAAGTAAAAGAGATAAACAGATTTCAAAGGACAGTTAAAGAAGACAAAACAATGTCTTATAAGAAAATGTTAAAGTAACTGTGTTGTTGTTGTTGTTATATGACATCGAGTTGCCTGCAATCTATAGTGACCCTATATACAGCAGTCTGAACCCTGCCCTGTCCTGGGCCAGTCTCACTAATTCTGACACACCAACCCCCATTATCCTAGTACTGTATCAATCCATCTCATCTGGAGTCTTCTTCTCCTGCACTGTCCCTCCACCCTTCTAAGCACGATGTCCTTCTCCAAGGGTCACTCTCTCATGACCAACTGAGTAACTAGAGTTTGAAAATAAAAGAGAAAGAATTTGCTTAGCATTTCACAAACAGAAAAAAAAAGCTAAAAAAAAAAAACCCACAAAGCAAACAACCCACCAAACTCAAGCCTTTAATTGCATTGCTGAGCAATGTGTTGAGCAAAATCTTGAATGACCCAGGAAGAAGGATCCATAGAAGATGAAAGGGAAATACTGAGTTACTGCACCAAAAAGAACTGACTGCAACAGAGCCATTTCAGGAAGCAGAATTTGGTTAGCGTCAAAGGTAATGAAAGAAGAAGTTCAAATTCTTCTGAAGTCATTGTAAAAAATAAGGATCCAGGAACTGATAGGATAGCAATTCACATGTTTCAACAAAAAGATGAAGCTCTGAATGTATTCACTAGTCTATGTCAGGATATTTGGAAGATAGCTGTCTGGCCCACTGGCTGGAAGAGAGCCATATTTGTTACAATTTCCAAGAAAGATGATCCAACAGAATGTAGTAATTAATCCAACATTATCATTAGTATCATATGCAAGAAAATTCTTCCTGAAGATCATCCTAAAAAGATCAGAACAGTATTATTACAGAGAACTTCAGAAAGTTCTATTGGGATATAAAAAAGGCCATCTCACCATGTCACAACAGATGTCATTGCTGATGCCAGCTGGATATTGGCTGAAGATAAAATACACAAGAAGGATGTCCATTTGTGTGAGGATTTTTTGTGGGTTTTTTTTTATCATAACAAATTATGACTGACGTTGAGAAGAACAAGAATCCCAGAACACTCAACTGTGCTCATGAGAATCCTATACCTAGACCAAGAAGCTATTGTCCAAACATAGCAAGGCAACACTGTACGGTTTAGAATCAGGAAAAGTGTGAATCAGGCTATATGTCTTCTCCAGATCTATCAATCTATGTATTGAGCAAATCATTCAAGAAGCTGGAGTTTATAAAGAACAACATGATGCCAGGAATATAGAAAAACTAAAAAAAATTGTTATTTAGATGACACAACCTTGCTTTCTAGAACAAGTATGTCTTGAAGTGCTTCAGTAGATCAAAGGACTACATTTGTATTGTATTGTTGTTGTTGATTGCCATCAAGTCAAGCATGACTGATAGTGACACTATGGACAAAAAGCCTGAAGCCTTACTGTAACGATCAACATTTATAAAAGTTTACAGTTTCCTGACGCATGTTTTTTAGGAAGTGGATGCCACCAAAAAATGGGTTACCATCTCAACATGGATTACATGTCAACAATAAGAAAATCTTCATCACTAGGCAAATAGGCAACATCAAGACATATAGAGAAAACATTGAAGTTGTCACCAGCTTCACTTTACTTTGATTCACAATCAACACCTCTGGATCCAGCAGTCAAAAAATAAAAACAGTTATGTCACCTTTGGAAAGTCTGCTGTCAAGGACCTCTCCATAGTGCTAAGGAGCAATGACACCAGCTTAGACTACAGTGTACCTGATTCAAGCCACAGTCTTTGCAGTTACTTGCTATGCATCTAAAAATTTGACAGTGACTAAGGATGACAGAAAAAAATCCACCTCTTTGAGTTGTGTTGTTGGATAAAAATACTAAATATTCCATGTATTTTCAAAGAAAAAAATATGTCAAAGAAAGAACAACCACGGTTCTCTTTCATTGGAAGGATGGGGAAACTTCATCTCACTTATGTATTGTTAGGAGGGGCCATTCTTGGGGGGAGAACCATCATACTTGGCAAAGTGGAGGATCAGAAAAAGAAAAGATGACCCTCAACAAGACTGTAGCAACGAGTTCAAGTAGGTCAGATCTGATGAGAATGGCACAGGATAGGGAATGGATCAGATCTAGTGTTCATAGTATAGCAAGTAACACTCAACTAGAAAGTACAAAACATCAACATTGTCTGCAAAACCCAGCCACTTCGCCACTAAACACAACCATTCCTACTTATCAATTTATGCAATCCTAATCCACATTGGAAATTCACTGGTAATTTGTAAACATACAAATACATGGGTTCTTCTGAGATGTTCTTGAGTCAGAACTAGATATTTATTTTTATGTATTTTATTAAATATCCCTATTACACTACCTTGCAGACCAGTTTGAGAGTTACTCATTGCAACAATGTTTCTCAGACTTTGGTAAATCTGGTGATGTTGAAAGAAATAGTATCTTTTTTGTTGTTGTTTTTTTGGCAGCTGTTGCAAAAAGCTTTATTGTTTCATTTGGTCCAAGGCTTGGGCAAGGGCTTCTGGGTGGATAAGATTCTATATCAGGGTAGGATAGAGAAGCTTGCTGCTGATGGCACGGGGACACAGAGGTTTCCTTCTGCAAGTCCCCACAGACCCCTAGTTGTGCCTGAAGGTGAGACGCTCAAAGAGATACTCACCCAGCCCAGCCTGGAGGCCGCCCAGTCTTCTAATGTTGGTCAGATGGTCACCCATCTTCTTCAGCAGTTTCACTTCCTCTTCCAGGAAGTGGTTCTCCAGAAAGTCACAGAGATGGGGGTCAGTGTGGGCCGAACCCACGGTGTGCAGATCCAAAAACGCCTGGTTTAGGTTCTTCTCCAAGGCCAGCGCTGCCTGCATGGCGTCCAGGGTTTTACCCCACTCATCCTGGGATGGATTCTGGGTGTCTTGGAAGAGGACTCACCCACCGCGCTGGTTTTGCAGCTTCAAGAGCCGCTCAGCACCCTCGCGCTTCTCACTCGCCAACTCGCAGAAGAAGTGTCCCACGCCTTCCAAGGCCACATCATCATGGTTAAAATAAAAACCCAGAGAGAGGTAAGTGTAAGAGGCCCGCAGGTGCAGGTTGACCAGAGGGTTGACGCCAGCTTCTGCTTCGGCGGAATAATTTTGACGGATCTGAGAGCTCGTAGTTGGTCGAGGTTTTGGAGCTAAAAAAAAAAAAAAAAAAAAAAAAAGGTGTTAGCTGGTCCCGAAAATAAATGTTTGAGATGATCCCGAGGTTACACCTGGAGGTGAAGTTGGAGGGTAGTCAGAGGTTGGAAAGGGGGAAGTCGCTGGGTCTGTTCCATCCAAACACTGTTGAAGCAAGAGACAGATCTACGGGACCACTGGGGAACTAAGAAATACTATCTTAAAGCCCTTCTTCATCCAGAGATTCTAATTATCCTGTGTGAGAGAAATATCATGCAGAAATCTGTTTTTAAAATATATTCAAGGCTTTTACACAAGGATTGTTACTGTTGTTGTTATGTTCCATCAAGTTGCTTGCGACTCATAGCGGCCCTATGTACAACATCCCTCAACTCTGCTCTGTCCTGTGCCAAACACACTGTCTCCCATACACCCATCCCAATTACCCCAGTCACTGAATCAATCCACCTCATAGAAGGCCTTCCCTTCTTGCGCTGTCCCTCCACCCTCCCAAGCATGATGTCCCTCTCCAAGGATCGGTTCTTCCTTACAACATGTCCAATGTATGGTAGATGGAGCCTCAGATTCCTTGCCTCCAGGGAGCCACTTGGTTTAACCCTCTCTAGGATGAATCTGTTTGTTTTCTTAGCAGTCTATGGTACATTTAATACTCTTCTCCAGCACCACAGCTCAAAGGCATCAACTCTCTCTCTATCCTCCCTAGTCATTGTCCAATACACAAAATTATACTTGAAAACAGGGAGAAAGGCTTTATTTTTACTTTAACCTTAAACTTTAACTTTACAGTGTCATCAATGTGTGTGTGTGTGTGTGTGTGTGCGCGCGCGCACGCGCGCGCGCGTGTGTGTAACTTTTTCCATAATAAGTCCATTTGTAGTTAATATTTTAAATGTAGAGGCATCATCTTGGGATAAAAAATAATTAACTGCAAGCTTCCTCCTTTAGAGCTCAATTTCTTTTATTCATATTCATTCCCAGGATTGCATCTCAACATCAAGAAGACAAAAATACTCACCAATGGACTGATGACCAACATCATGATGTTGTTGTTGTTGTTAAATGCCTTCAAGTTGCAGGCGATTCATAGTGACCCTATGAAGGAGAGTCCTTGACGCTTGGGTGCCTTTCATCCTCTCTCCAGGTTCATAGGGTTTTCAGAAGCAAGCTATTATGGAAGTGGATGCCACCCATCCTTCCAAAACATCATGATAGAGGAATAAAAGATTGAAGTTATCAAACATATCCTGTTACATGAACCCCTAACCTAATCAACACTCTCTGAACCAGCAATCAGGAGATCAGGAGACGTATTGCACTGGGAGTTCAGCACTTCTGTAAATTACTGACAAACCTCATCAATTTAGAGACTAAGTTGTGCCTGATTCGGGCCATGGCCTTTTCAATCACTTGCTATGCATCTGAGAACTGAACAATGAATAAGGATGACAGAAATATCTTTTAATTGTGAAGTTGGAGAAGTATACTGAACATCCCATGACCTGACAAAAGGAAAAAATACATATGCTTTGAAGAAAGAAAGTTCAGCCAGAATGATCCTTGGAGGCAAGGGTGACAAAGTTTTGTCTCATATTTTGGGAATGTTGTTTGTTATTGTGGTTATGTGCCACTGAGTCAACTATGACTAATAGTGGCCCTATGAATAATGGCTCTGAACCTAGCTCTACCTCAATCCAACCTATCTCTGACACAAAGACTGTCACAGTCATTGCATCAATTAATCTTATCTAGGGTCTTCCTCTCCTGTGATTGCCTTCTCTCTTCTAAGCATGCTAGTCTTCTTCAAGAACTGGGCTCTCTTGACAACATGCCCAGAGGATCTGAGATAGAATTTCAAAATCCTAGCTTCTAAAGAACAACCTGTTTTTCATTTTCTCCAGGACATACCTATTTGTTTGTTCCATGTCTATTCAATACTCTTCTCCAGCCCCACAACCTAAACACATCGATTCTTCTGTGCTGATTAGCTCTCAGATGAATAGAAAGCAATTCAGAAAATGATGACTTGAATCAGACATACCTTAGTATTTAGACATTTATAGTTGCACTTTAGTACTCTGGAGAGGTCTCTGACAACAAATTTTCCCAATGCAACTTATCTTTTCATTTCCTGACTGCTGGAGACAAGGGTATTGATTATGGATCTGACCAAGATGAACTTGTTAACAACATCAATCTTTTCTCAACCTGTTATGATGCTATTTCTCCAGTGTTGAGGATTTTTGTTTTCTTGATGTTGAGATGTAATCCATATTGAAGGTTACAGCCTTTCAACTTCTACAGGAAGCATTTTAAATCCTCCTATGTTTTGGCAACCATAGTTATATCATCTGCATAATGCAAGTTGATGAGTCTTCCTTCACAGTGATGCCACAGTCATTTTCATAAAGTCCAGTCTTCTGAATGACATGTTCAGAATATAAATTGAACAGGTATGGAGAAATCATGCATTCCTACTATACTCCTTTCTTGATTTTAACCATGTAGTATTCTCTTATTCTGTTCAGGTAACAGTCTAGATATAGATTTCACATGAGCAAAATCAATTTCTAGGAGGCCCCTTCTTCTCAATATTAGCCATATTTTGTTATGATCCATACAGTCAATGTCCTTGCATAGTTGATAAAATACAAATAGATATACTTGTAGTACTCTCTGCTTTCAGCAAAGATCCATTTCACATCATCAATGATATCCTTAGTTTCATGGCTTCTTCTAAACCCAGCTTGTATCTCTGACAGTTTTCTATCAATATACTGTTCTGGTCTGTTTTGAATTATCTTCATCAAGATTTTTCTTACATGTGATATTAATAATATTTTTCAATAATATCTACATTTATGTTGTATCATATTTTTAGGGAATGCAAATAAATATTAATTTCTTCCATTTAGTTGGCCTTGAGGATATCCTCCAGATTTCTTAGCACAACCTGGTAAGCACATCCAGGCTGTATCTGTTTGTTGAAATATGTAAGTTTGTATTGCTTGAACTTCTTCCTTTATTAACTTTGGTTCTTAATCATATGGTCATTTCAGTGTCCTTCATGAAGGTTATTTTGGAAGTATTCTGAAATGTTTCTGTGTGAACCAATTCATTTTGGTATAGTGGCTCCTTCTATCTTTTTTTCATGCTTCATGTATCATTTAAGATTTTGCCATAGCATCTTTAATTATTTCTGGACATGTTGCTAGGAAAGGCTACTTGGAGAAGTACATCATGCTTACAAAAGAGAAGCATCAGCTAAAGAGAGGAAGACCCTTAATGAGATGGATTGAAACACTTATTATGGCAATGAACTTAGGTGTGTGAGATGAAGATGATGGCACAAGATAGGACAGAGTTCAGATCTGTTGCTCATATGGTTGTTATGACCTCAACTCAAATACACGAACAACAACTTCCAGGAAATGGAGCTCTGATGACTTAGTGGTCAGAATTTGTGCTGCCACCAAAAGGCACACAGTTCAAACACACACCGGGCACTCCATGGAAGAAAGTTTTCATTGTTTAATTTATAGTGTCTGAAAAACCACTTGTGTGTCAGCATCAAGACTCTTTTGATTCAACCATGTACAATAAAAACATTCAGAAAAGGTGTATGTCAGGGTTAGAGCCTTTCTTCATAGAAATACGTATCATGACCAAATCATTTCAGAAGCTGGACTATATGAAGAACCACGTGACATCAGAATTTATAGAAGACTTATCTATAGCCTGCATTATACACATGGCACAGCATTGCTTGTAGAAATTCAAGAAGACTTAAGACACTTACTTTAAAAGAGCAAACGCATCTAGCATTCCATATGGAAGTATAAAAAAAAAAAAAAACACCAAAAATCCTCCCCATGACCTACAGGCAACATTATGTTAGATGGAGAAGAGATTGAACTTTTCAGTGACTTAATTTTATTTGGATCCTCAATCAACACCCATAGTAGAAGCAGTCAAGAAATCAAAAGTTGTGTTGCATTAGGAAAATAAACTCACAAGGATTTCTCCAAAGTGCTAAAAACCTAGAATGTCAGTTTAAAGGCTATGGTGCATCGGATCCAAGCCATGGTATTTTTTTAAAAAAATTATTTAATTTTATTATTTTTGTGCCTGTACTGTCAAATTGGATCTGACTGGTACAGGAGGGGATTGTCCCTCCTTCTCCAGCAGAGCATCTGGTAGATTCAAACCAAACACCTCTAGGATTGCAGTGGAACTTCTTGCCACTAGGCCACCAGAGCTCCCTTGCCATGGTTTTTTTTTTTAATTATTTTAAAGGATTTTTATTGAGTGGAGGATTACAAGTAATCAGTTTTTCCTACAATTATTTGTAGACATTTTGTTCTGTAACATTAATTACCATTGATAAGGATAAATAATGATAAATAAATAAATAAATAATGTCTAATCAACCCCTAATCGTGCATTGACTTTCCCTTGACCCAGTTATCTATTAATTATTTCCCCTTGCCTTCTCTTCTAAAGCCTGCTAACTCTTCACAATGGATTTGATGAAAGAATTATATTACTTTACCTGGATTTCATGGAATTTTTTTCTTTTTTTATTTTTCTACCGGTTTATTTACAAAATTCAAATACAAATTTTGAACAAATTCTTTTAATTTCCCTCATCCCTCCACCCATCAGATTGTACAACCCAATGATTAATCCCCTTTTCCCCCTGTACATCCACATCCTTCTGCTTCAAGCCTCTCCCACTCCTCCTGGATCCTTATACTCATTCTATAATAACAGTTTTATACAATATTTATCCTTCTGGAACTGAGTTAGTTCACTCAGCATAATGCTCTCCAGTCCCTCCCAGTTAGGTAGTACTTTACAAAGTTCTTGCTCCTGCTTGCTGCATAATAGTCCATTGTGTGAATGTACCATAATTTCTCAATCTATTCATTTGTGGTTGGACATTTGGGCTGTTTCCATGTCTTGCAATAGTGAATAATGCTGCTATGAACATTGGTGTATAAATCTGTTTGTGCCTCAGTTCTCATATTCTCAGGGTATATTCCAAGTAGTGGAATAGCTGGGTCATATGGAATTTCTATGTTCAGCTTTTTGAGGAAGTGCCAAACTGCCTTCTAGAATGGTTGCACCATTTATTTCTTTATTTAATTTTTTTTTCTTATTTTGTTCTGGTTTACTTCCAAAGTTCATATACATTGTTTTTCACAACAGAGCATTCCTGTTTCCTTTACCCACTCCTCCCTCCACCCATAAAATTATATGACCCTATGACTAACCTCCCCCCTTCAACAGTCCCTCTCCCATTCCCCATCCCTGCTCATCCACTCTCATCCTGCTTCCCTTGGATCCTCATACACATTCTACAATAATAGTCTTATGCAGTATTTGTCCTTTATGGGACTGAATTAGTTCACTTTGCTTAATGCTCTCGAGTCCCTCCCAAGTTAGGTAATGATTTAAAAACTCTTTGCTCCTGGGTGCTGCCATCGTGTGAATGTACCATAATTTCTCAATCCATTTGATACTGGTTGGACATTTGGACAGTCTCTATGTTCTTGTAATGGTAAATAATACTCCTATGAACATTGGTGTACAAGTCTTCATTTGTGCCTAAGTTTCCATTTTCTTGGGACATATTCCAAGCAGTGAAACAGCTGGGTCATATGGAAATTCTATGTTCAAATTTCTGAGGAAATGCTAAAATGCTCCAAAGCGGCTGTACCATTTTATAGTCCCACCAACTATGTATAGGAGTTCTGATCTCACCACATCCTCTACAACATATATTACTTGCACTCCTGTTAAACTTTGCCAGTGCTGCTGAAGTAAGATGGTATCTTATTGTAGTTTTGTTTTGCATCTTTCTTATTGCCAGTGATTTAGACTATTTCTTCATGTATATGCTGACCATTTGAATGTCTTCCTCTGTGAAAAGTCTTTCCATGTCTGTTTGCCCATTTTGTAATTGTGTTATCAGTCTTTTTATTGTGTAGGCCCTGTAGGATTCTGTAAATTTACTTTAAAAATCCAATTCTGTAGAGAGTTATTCAGATTCCACATGGGTGATTTTCTAAGTTTTACCTCCTGTGGTTAATTCCTAATATTATGGCATTGTGATCTGAGAAGATATTTTCTATCATTACAATTTCTCTTTTAATTTGTTGAGGCTTGGTTTATGCCCTAATATGTGAACGATGGTGGACTATGTACCATCTGGACTTCAGAAGCAAGTGAATTGAGTTTTAGTTGAGTGCAGTATCCTGAATACATCCACAAGGTTGAGCTGGCTGATTGTATAGTTTAGGTCTTCTGCATCTTTGTTCGTTTCCTTTGTATTGACCTATCCTTTGGTCATAGTGGTGTGTTGAAGCCGCCTAACTCTATTGTGGTGCTCCCTATTTCTCTCTTCAATTCTGTTAACCATTGTTTTATGTATTTTGTATGTCTAGCATTTGGTGTATAAATGTTGACCAAGGTAATGTCTTTTTTTATCTACTATGCCTTTAATCAGTACATAATGCCCTTCCTTATCTTTTAAGGTGGTTTTCATTCTGAAGTCTGTTTTACCAGAGATTAATATTGTCGTTCCTGCTTTTTTAAAGTTGCAATTTGTTTGGTATATTTTTTTCAGCCTTTGATTTTTAGTATATTTTTTTCTCCATTTTTTAGATGTGTCTCTGGTAGGCACTTTGTTTTTTTAATCCATTCTACTGCTCTTTTTCCTCTTGATTGGCTCATTTAGTCCATTCACATTAAGTGTGATTATTGTCAGGCCACGTTTTACTTTTTCCATTTTGCTGTGTTTCTTTTTCTGTTGTTCCAGGTTACCATGGTCTATACATTTTCCTTTGGTGTTTCAGTGTGAAGGACTCCATTTAAAATGTCTTGTAGTTTTGGTCTGGTTTTCACAAGTCTGTAAGTTCCTTCTTTTCTGCAAAGGATTTAATTTCTCCTTCATATTTGATGGAGAGCTTTGGTGGGTATAGAGTCCTTGACTGGCAATTGTTTTCCTTCACTTTTTTGTACATACTATTCCACTGTCTTCCAGTTCACAGGGTTTCTGCTGAGAAATCAGAATTTAATTTTTTCCCCTCTAAGGTGACTCTTTGTCTTTGTTGCACTATTTTTAGTATTCCATCCTTATCTTTCAATTTGAAGAATTTGACTATGACTTGTCTTGATGTTTTTCTTTTTGAGTGTACTCTGGAGTTCACTTGCTTCTTGAATGTGTATTTTCTCATTCTTCAAAATACTATAGAAGTTTTATTCTAGTACTTTTCCCACAAACTTATCTATGACTTCCCTGTCACTACCGTGTTCTGGGAGTTCCAATCATACATATGTTTAACCTTTTGATGTCAGCCCATATGATTCTAATGTTGTTGTTTTGTTGGTTTTGGGGGTTTCCCCCCCATTTTTTTTACATCTAATCTCTAATTTTTCTTCTAGTATGTTTCCAGTGAGGTTCTTGTCTTCCGGCTCACTCACTCTGTTCCATCTCTTCAGTTCCACTTTTTTGGCCCACCATTGTGTTGGATGCTTCTGCCATTTCAGTCTTTATATTCTGGATTGCATGTTCATGCTTTTATGGCATTTCCAGTACTCTGCTGGTTATTCCCTCTCTGAATTGTGATGACAGTTTAAGTTCTTGTACCTCTTTATTTATACTATCAATTCTTTCTTCATTTTTTTTTAATGCATTTTCTTCTGTATCTGTTCAAGTTGCTCCTCATCAATATGTTGTTTTTGTGTTTCGTTTTGTTTTTAAATTTCTTCCTCTGGGGTATTTACTCTCTTAATGATTTCCGTTGTTTCTTTCCTTTTGCTCTCTAGACAACCACACAAAAGTCCTTTCCTTTTTTTTCTTCCTCTTCCTCCATCTCTCTTCTTTCCTTCGTTCTTCCCTCTTCACCTCCCTCACTTATATTTGTCCTTCCTTCCTTCCTTCCTTCCTTCCTTCCTTCCTTCCTTCCTTCCTTCCTTCCTTCCTTCCTTCTTCCTTTCTGTATGATTATGTATAGTTGTT